>NC_045436.1:45844209-45844551 GCF_002776525.5 Piliocolobus tephrosceles | reverse complement strand
AAACTGTCTCTCAGATCACAGTGCAATCAAACTAGAACTCAGGACTAGGAAACTCAATCAAAACCGCTCAACTACTTGGAAACTGAACAACCTGCTCCTGAATGACTACTGGGTACATAACGAAATGAAAGCAGAAATAAAGATGTTCTTTGAAACCAATGAGAACAAAGATACAACATACCAGAATCTCTGGGACACATTTAAAGCAGTGTGTAGAGGGAAATTTATAGCACTAAGTGCCCACAAGAGAAAGCAGGAAAGATCTAAAATTGACACTCTAACATCACAATTAAACGAACTAGAGAGGCAAGAGCAAACACATTCAAAAGCTAGCAGAAGGCA
>NC_045436.1:45794163-45844109 GCF_002776525.5 Piliocolobus tephrosceles | reverse complement strand
TCTCCACCCCAAGTCAACAGAATATACATTCTTCTCAGCACCACATCACACTTATTCCAAAATTGACCACATAATTGGAAGTAAAGCACTCCTCAGCAAATGTAAAAGAACAGAAATTATAACAAACTGTCTCTCTGACCACAGTGCAATCAAACTAGAACTCAGGACTAAGAAACTCAATCAAAACCGCTCAACTACATGGAAACTGAACAACCTGCTCCTGAATGACTACTGGGTACATAACGAAATGAAAGCAGAAATAAAGATGTTCTTTGAAACCAATGAGAACAAAGATACAACATACCAGAATCTCTGGGACACATTTAAAGCAGTGTGTAGAGGGAAATTTATAGCACTAAGTGCCCACAAGAGAAAGCAGGAAAGATCTAAAATTGACACTCTAACATCACAATTAAAAGAACTAGAGAGGCAAGAGCAAACACATTCAAAAGCTAGCAGAAGGCAAGAAATAACTAAGATCAGAGCAGAACTGAAGGAGATAGAGACACAAAAAACCCTCCAAAAAATCAATGAATCCAGGAGTTGGTTTTTTGAAAAGATCAACAAAATTGACAGACCGCTAGCAAGACTAATGAAGAAGAAAAGAGAGAGGAATCAAATAGATGCAATAAAAAATGATAAAGGGGATATCACCACCGACCCCACAGAAATACAAACTACCATCAGAGAATACTATAAACACCTCTACGCAAATCAACTAGAAAATCTAGAAGAAATGGATAATTTCCTGGACACTTACACTCTCCCAAGACTAAACCAGGAAGAAGTTGAATCCCTGAATAGACCAATAGCAGGCTCCGAAATTGAGGCAATAATTAATAGCCTACCCACCAAAAAAAGTCCAGGACCAGGTGGATTCACAGCTGAATTCTACCAGAGGTACAAGGAGGAGCTGGTACCATTCCTTCTGAAACTATTCCAATCTATAGAAAAAGAGGGAATCCTCCCTAACTCATTTTATGAGGCCAACATCATCCTGATACCAAAGCCTGGCAGAGACACAACAAAAAAAGAGAATTTTAGACCAATCTCCCTGATGAACATCGATGCAAAAATCCTCAATAAAATACTGGCAAACCGGATTCAGCAGCACATCAAAAAGCTTATCCACTATGATCAAGTGGGCTTCATCCCTGGGATGCAAGGCTGGTTCAACATTCTCAAATCAACAAACGTAATCCAGCATATAAACAGAACCAAAGACAAGAACCACATGATTATCTCAATAGATGCAGAAAAGGCTTTTGACAAAATTCAACAGCCCTTCATGCTAAAAATGCTCAATAAATTTGGTATTGATGGAACGTACCTCAAATAATAAGAGCTATTTATGACAAACCCACAGCTAATATCATACTGAATGGGCAAAAACTGGAAAAATTCCCTTTGAAAACTGGCACAAGACAGGGATGCCCTCTCTCACCACTCCTATTCAACATAGTGTTGGAAGTTCTGGCTAGGGCAATCAGGCAAGAGAAAGAAATCAAGGGTATCCAGTTAGGAAAAGAAGAAGTCAAATTGTCCCTGTTTGCAGATGACATGATTGTATATTTAGAAAACCCCATTGTCTCAGCCCAAAATCTCCTTAAGCTGATAAGCAACTTCAGCAAAGTCTCAGGATACAAAATTAATGTGCAAAAATCACAAGCATTCTTATACACCAGTAACAGACAAGCAGAGAGCCAAATCAGGAATGAACTTCCATTCACAATTGCTTCAAAGAGAATAAAATACCTAGGAATCCAACTTACAAGGGATGTAAAGGACCTCTTCAAGGAGAACTACAAACCACTGCTCAGTGAAATCAAAGAGGACACTAACAAATGGAAGAACATACCATGCTCATGGATAAGAAGAATCAATATCATGAAAATGGCCATACTGCCCAAGGTTATTTATAGATTCAATGTCATCCCCATCAAGCTACCAATGAGTTTCTTCACAGAATTTGAAAAAACTGCTTTAAAGTTCATATGGAACCAAAAAAGAGCCCGCAGTGCCAAGACAATCCTAAGTCAAAAGGACAAAGCTGGAGGCGTCACTCTACCTGACTTCAAACTATACTACAAGGCTACAGTAACCAAAACAGCATGGTACTGGTACCAAAACAGTGATATAGACCAATGGAACAGAACAGAGTCCTCAGAAATAATACCACACATCTACAGCCATCTGATCTTTGACAAACCTGAGAGAAACAAGAAATGGGGAAAAGATTCCCATTTAATAAATGTTGCTGGGAAAATTGGCTAGCCATAAGTAGAAAGCTGAAACTGGATCCTTTCCTTACTCCTTATACGAAGATTAATTCAAGATGGATTAGAGACTTAAATGTTAGACCTATTACCATAAAAACCCTAGAAGAAAATCTAGGTAGTACCATTCAGGACATAGGCATGGGCAAGGACTTCATGTCTAAAACACCAAAAGTAACAGCAGCAAAAGCCAAAATTGACAAATGGGATCTAATTAAACTAAAGAGCTTCTGCACAGCAAAAGAAACTACCATAAGAGTGAACAGGCAGCCTACAGAATGGGAGAAAATTTTTGCAATCTACTCATCTGACAAAGGGCTAATATTCAGAATCTACAAAGAACTCAAACAAATATACAAGAAGAAAACAAACAACCCCATCAAAAAGTGGGGAAAGGATTTGAACAGACATTTCTCAAAAGAAGACATTTATACAGCCAACAGACACATGAAAAAATGCTCATCATCACTCACCATCAGAGAAATGCAAATCAAAACCACAATGAGATACCATCTCACACCAGTTAGAATGGCAATCATTAAAAAATCAGGAAACAACAGGTGTTGGAGAGGATGTGGAGAAATAGGAACACTTTTACACTGTTGGTGGGATTGTAAACTAGTTCAACCATTATGGAAAACAGTATGGCAATTCCTCAAGGATCTAGAACTAGATGTACCATATGACCCAGCCATCCCACTACTGGGTATATACCCAAAGGATTATAAATTATCCTACTACAAAGACACATGCACCCGTATGTTTATTGCGGCACTATTCACAATAGCAAAGACTTGGAATCAACCCAAATGTCCAGTCAACCCAAATGTCCATCTGTGACAGACTGGATTAAGAAAATGTGGCACATATACACCATGGAATACTATGCAGCCATAAAAAAGGATGAGTTTGCGTCCTTTGTAGGGACATGGATGCAGCTGGAAACCATCATTCTTAGCAAACTATCACAAGAAGAGAAAACCAAACACCGCATGTTCTCACTCATAGGTGGGAACTGAACAATGAGATCACTTGGACTCGGGAAGTGGAACATCACACACCGGGGCCTATCATGGGGAGGGGGGAGGGGAGAGGGATTGCATTGGGAGTTATACCTGATATAAATGATGAATTGATGGGTGCTGAGGAGTTGATGGGTGCAACACACCAACATGGCACAAGTATACATATGTAACAAACCTGCACGTTATGCACATGTACCCTAGAACTTAAAGTATAATAAAAAAAAAAAGAAAAGACATTGAAGGTGATTTATTGATATTTCACCCCCAGATACAGTGGGAAGAGGGTTTCTTCTTTGGAGATCTGAATTTCTGAAGTGAAGCCCCTAGAAGGCTCACCATTCTATTACAGTGGCTCTTTTGCTGCATGCTTCCCAGATCCCTCCATCCTCCTGCACTTCTTGCTTCTGAAATTTTCCTCTGATAGAGTTGCCATATCAGAACAGAAGCTGGCATGGTATAGCATGTGTACCAGAGAGAGCACCAGAGTAGTTTATCTTCAGCATGTAGGCTGGTCATCATCTTGTAATCTTCCCATGGGCTTCAGAAACCTCAACTTGACAGAGACTTGGCCACAGACCTTCTTCCTTTAGATGCTTGGAGGATCCTCAAGAGAAGAATCAGATTCCCAGCCTCACACTTATGAATTTCAAGATGGTGCTTGGTAACACTTTTTCTATGTGGTGGCCAGAACATTGAAAAGTTTGATAAATCTTTATATACATTTAGTCCCTCTGCATTTGGAAAGAGGAAGAGGCTTGCGTAGCAGTGGAAAAATGATATGGCCATCCACCGTTGCCATGTTTATGTTGTATTTATTTTCCCTTTCACACTTTTTCCTCCGGGGAGAAATATGAGTGACTTATTACCTAATTCATTCCTGGAAGAGAGTTCTAGTCCTGGAAACTTGTTTCATACTATAAAAATAACAAAACTGATCATTCAAAATAATGGAATTCATACCACGTAAGTTACTTTGCAGTATTCTTTTAGAATTTATTTTTTCCACATGTCGTTTTCCTCCCTTCTCCTAGCTCTGGGTGTCATAAAATATGGCTGATAGTGGTAAGAGAATCTTCAAAGGCATTCTTTATTTCACCAGGGACTTTAGAATTGAGTTTAAAATTAGCACCTACTAAAAAATGTTATTGCGTAGTTACGGTGAAAGAGTATCTTTGAAGGACTTTGACTGGTAAGTGCCTTGATACTGGCATTTTCTGAGTGTCAGGGTTGCCCACTGACTCATATGAGAAATTAATGTGGGCAGAGTTGTATCATTGAGTTGTCTTTTTTGTTGTTTTTTTTTTGTAACCAGGGAGTTCTTATTTTCTCTAGTTAAGATAGTCAGAACTGATGGGTTGGGTAATTGGGAGGTGGGTGTGGTTGGACAAAAGGTGTGAAACAGAAACTATGTTATTATAAATGTCACCAGTTACCAGTATTTTGATGTATTAAATCTTATCAAAAGAAAATTAGTAGAACTGAGTATTTTTAATTTTAGAAAATTAATCATAATCATAGTGTATGAGGATTGGAAGGACTTTAGAGTTCATATAATTGAATTATTAGAGACTTGAATAGTTTCTATAGTACTCTGATCCAATTGTTCAGTTTATGGTTTTTGTTTGTTTGTGTGCTTTGAGATGGAATCTCGCTCTGTCGCCCGGGCTGGAATGCAGCGATGCGATCTCAGCTCACTGCAACCTCCACCTACCAGGTTCAAGTGATTCTTCTGCCTCAGCCTCTTGAGTAGCTGGTATTACAGGTGCGTGCCACCACGCCTAGCTATTTTTTTTTTTTTAATTTTTAATAGAGACAGGGTTTCACCATGTTGGCCAGGCTAGTCTTGAATTTCTGACCTCAAGTGATTCACTTGCTTCAGCCTCCCAAAATTTTGGGATTACGGGCATGAGCCACCGTGCTCAGCCATCCAGTCTATGTTTGAATATCTTTAGTCATGGGAAATTCATCTCTGCATAGTCATTTAATTCTGAGTATTAAATTTTTTTAATTGTAATAGTCAAAAGTTGGTTCTCTAGCATATATGTATCCTAGCTCCATATCTTCAGTCCTTGCAGAGCAAATATAACTACAGTCCTACCATTAATTCCAGATTGCTCTATGCATCTCAGACTTTTTACTTTCACACAGAATGTCTCCAGATTTATATGACAGGGTTATATGGTTCTTCGTGATTCTGGTGTATTTCTCATTTTGCCCAGATGTGGGTATGATCTGTCCATGCAGAACAAAGTGGCACCTCCAGTGCCTACATGCTAGATCTTGAATTTTCTGATTACAATCTAAGATCAGGAAGGACTTTGGATGAGGAACCATTGATGGGTTTTTTTGCAGAGTAGTGCCATTGAGAGACTTTTATTTTAAATAATCTTTGTGGAATTATGGGGATGGAGTTAAAAGGGATATTTTGGAGGCCAAAAACAAGTCAAAAGCTGTTTCAGTAGGAGGACTTGGATCAGAGCAGGAGCAATGAGCATGGAGAAAAGAGATTGGATTTTAGAAATAGTAGAGGACTGAATGTGGCTGGTGAAGGAGAAAGAGGAATCAGAATGACACCAAAGTTTCTAGCTTAGATATTGGGCTGTGAAAGATGGTGCCACGAACTAAGAAAGAAAATCCTGAAGACAGAGTCAGTTTTATGACAAAGATAAAATCTTTCAAACTGTGATTTCATTTAGCCTGTATTCCTCCATCTGCTCTACAAGAATATAATAGGAAAGCTTATGTCAGGATCTATTATTCATAGATATACTATGTGGCCATGTTCCTCTGATCTACTAATCTAGTGATCCTTTTGGAAAAAGAAAATGAATTTTATTTGACATGACTAGGTATTGGCTGGGCTTTGCATCCCTCTTCTGTATTTCTTTGATCAATATTAATCAACTTAATAAGCACTTGCAGTTGGCAATGCTTTACATGCCCATTGTCTAGTGAAATAGGGTGAATTATAGTATGAAGATTTTACAAATGTGTTTCTTTTGTTCTGGTTTGTATTTTATCTGGTATGAATTCATTTATTATTATTATTTTTAATTTTTTTAAATTGACACATAATAATTGTAAATATTTATGGAGTACATAGTGATGTTGCCATACATATAATGCATAGTGATCAGGTCAGGGTAGTTAGCCTATTCATCATCTCAAACATTTATCATTTCTTTGTTTTGAGAACATTCAATATCCTTCCGGCTATTTGAAACTATATAATATGTTATTGTTAACTGTAGTCATCATACTGTGGTATATAATACTAGAACTTATTTCTCCTGTTGAGTTGTAACATTGCATCCTTTAACAAATCTCTCCCAATGTCATTTTTCCCCCAACCCTTCACAACCTCAAGTATTTTCTGTTTTATGTTTTACTTCTATGAGATCAACTTTTTGTTAGCTTCTACATATGAGTGGGAGCATTTGATATTTAACTTTCTGCTCCTGGTTTATTTCCTGTAACAGGATGTCCTCTGGTTTCATCCACATTGGCATGAATGACAGGATTTCACTGTTTTTTCGTGGGTTTTTCCTTATTTTTTTTGAGAAAGAGTCTCACTCTGTGGCCCAGGCTGGAGTGCAGGGGCACAATCTTGGCTCACTGTAATCCCCGCCTCCCGGGTTCAAGCAATTCTCCTGCCTCAGCCTCCCGAATAGCTGAAATTATAGGTGTACACCACAAAACCCAGATAATCTTTTTATTTTTAGTGGAGACGGAGTTTTGTCATGTTGGCCAGGCTGGTCTTGAACTCCTGACCTCAGGTGATCCACCCACCTTGCCGTCCCAAAGTGCTGGGATTCCAGGTGTCAGCCACTGCACCCAGCCTAGGATTTCATTGTATTTTTTTTATGGCTGAATAGTATTCTATTGTGTATCTATACTACATTTCTTCATCCTTCTCTTGATGGACACTTAGACTGATGCCATATCTTGGCTATTGTAAATAGTGCTCCAATAAACTTGAGGTTGTAGATGTCTTCTCAATGTAGTAATCTCTTTTCCTTTGGGTAAATACCTGGTAGTGGGATTACTGGATCATATGTAGTTCTATTTGTAGTTTTTTAAGGAACTTCCTTACTGTTCTCTACAGTGGCTGTACTAGTTTACATTCCCACCAAGTGTATAAGGGTTCCCTTTTCTCTGCATCCTCACCAGCATTCGCTATTTTTTGTCTTTTTGATGATAGCAATTCTAACAGGGGCAAGATGATACTTCATTGTGGTTTTGATTTGCATTTCTTTGATGATTAGCAATGTTGAGCATTTGTATTTGTTGTTCATTTGTATGCCTTCTTTTGAGAAAGGTCTGTTCAGATCATTTACTCATTTTTAAAATCAAATTGTTTATATGTTGATAAGATGCTTGAATTCCTTGTATATTCTGCATATAAATCCCCTGTCGGAGGAATGGTTTGCAAATATTTTCTACCATTCTGTAGGTTGTCTTTTCACTGTGTTGTTTTCTTTGCTGTGCAGAAGTGTTTTAGTTTGATATAATATTATTTATTTTTGCTTTTATTGACTGCTTTTGAAGTCTTATTCATAAAATGTTTTCCAAGACCAATGTCCTGAAGTATTTTCCTTATGTTTTCTTCTAGTTCCATATCTTAGTTTTAGGTTTTTAATCCATTATAATTCGATTTTTATACAGGGTGAGAAGTGAGAGTCTAGTTCCATTCTTCTGCATATAGATATTCAGTTTTTACAGCACCATTTATTGAAAAGATTTACAGCACCATTTATTGAAAGTCCTTTCCTCAGTAGATGTTCTTGGTGCCTTTGTCAAAAATCGGTTGGCTATAAATATGTGAATTAATTTATAGGTTTTCTATTCTGTTCCATTGGCCTGTGTGTCTGTTTTTATGCCGGTGTCATGCTGTTTGGGTTACTACAGCATAGTGGTATATTTTGAAGTCTAGTAGTGTGAGGTCTTCAGCTTTGTTCTCTTTGTTTAGGATTACTTTGGCTATTCAAGGCCTTTTGTGGTTCCATACAAATTTTAGGATTTTTTTTCCCCTATTTTTGTGAAGAATGTCCCTGGTATTTTGATGGGGATTGCACTAAACATTGCTTTCGGTAGTATGGTAATTTTAGCAATATTGATTCTTCTAATCCAGGAGCATGAGGTATTTTCTCACTTGTTTGTATCCTCTTCAATTTCTTTCATAAGCATTTTGTAGTTTTCATTGTAGAGGTCTTTTGCTTCCTTTGGGGGCGTGCCCACCAGGTACTGCCTGGAGGGCTGCTTCTCAGTCTGGGACATGGGCACAGGGATGATTGGCTGACTTGAGGGCTTTCTCACCAGGGGTGGCCTGCAGACTGTGTCTCAGTCCTGGCATGTGGGTGCAGAGCTCTTCAGACAGCCAAGGAGCATGTCTGTCAGGGGCAGCACACAGATCTTTTTCTCAGGCTCTGATTATGGATACAAAACTACTGGGCAGGCCTGGGGCTTGTCTGTAGTGGGTGGGGCTCTGTGAAGCTATTTCTCAGGACC
This sequence comes from Piliocolobus tephrosceles, assembly GCF_002776525.5. Taxonomy (NCBI): domain Eukaryota; kingdom Metazoa; phylum Chordata; class Mammalia; order Primates; family Cercopithecidae; genus Piliocolobus; species Piliocolobus tephrosceles. Next base: position 45,835,300 of record NC_045436.1, on the reverse strand, counting down.
TGGGTGTGGGCTCATAGCTGCTCATTCGACCCAGAAGCCTGTTGGCTGCTTGGAGATATGAGGGCTTCTCCTGCTTGGGGAAGGGCATGCAGCAGTATGGCTGGCTCGAAGGTGAGTGCACCCTGGGCAGGACTGCTAGACTGTTCCGCTGGTACGAAGTGAGGACAGTGGGAGCTGCCTTCCCTGCTGTGCAACACCAAAGTCACGGCTAATCCTGGGCCCAGAATTTGCACGGCTGGGGTTGTGACATTCAGTCACCAATGTGAGCTTAGTGGAATGAAGATGGAGTCCCAGTGCAGTGGCTACTGACCCCAGAGCAAGACATACTCCAGAGTCGTCTCTAGTCCTGAGATAGTGCCATGCTGCAGCAGCTTGACTCACAGGGCATGGATGGGGAATAGGGAGTGCACACTTTGTACTCCTAATCCAGTGCAATGCAGCTGTGAGAATTCTGGGCATCTCTCCAAACTGGGCTCTGGGCTTGCAAGGACTGTGAAATTCTCTTATAAGGACTGTAAGTGTTTGTGGTCATGATGGGGGCTGGTGGGGTTCTTCTCCTTACCTTTCCCCTGCAACAGGAAGTCCCTCCTGATTCTAGGTGGATGTGATCTGGGTGGGGAAGATGGGACTGCAGAGGCTGAGTGTCTGCATGCTGTCCTCCTGGACTTTCAATCACCACAGGTGCATCTCCACTCCCTCTCTTCACTCCAGTGTTCTTCCTTTGATACACCATCCAAATCTTACCTGTTTATTTGTTGCCTTGCTTCTTTCTTGTGGGGAGGATGAGCACCAGGTGTCTCTAACCAGCCTTCTTTCTAATGTCCCCCAAAAGGGTGTTTCTGAGGGAAAAAAAGATTTACAGCAAACTAGTAGCTTTGAGTTTCTAAATCTTTGGTCAACAACAGCTGAGCTAAAGTCTTTATTAGCAAAATTTAAAAGTCTGAATTTTAAATTGAATTGTTAGGAGGTAAGAAATTGTTCACCTGAAATCCAATTTCTATTGTAATTCGGGGGCACTTTGTTTAGAGTAATGACTCTGTGTGTAGGAGCATTGTGATAAATTGTAAGGAAATGACACAGCAAACTCTATTCTACCCGTATAATAAAATATTCTCTACCCTGGTTTTTGTAGACAGCCTGTACATAGTATTTATATTCCTTTCCAAGTCACTTATTTACCTGTGATGCTGTTTTCTACTTTTGCTGACAGTTCAATTAGTCGGTTAGAAAACATATGGGGTAAAGGAGCTTTCGCAAAAGGTGACTTAAATTAATAGTAAGCTTGATGCCATTTTCTCTGGTTTGACTAGTTGAACATTACATGGATTCCAAACTTAGTGTCTACCAGTGCATGGCAGGTTACATCCATGTGTAGAACAAAGCCTGGGCGGGACAACTGCATCAATACAGGGAGCATGCCCTTCCTGACAAAACAAAAACGAGAAAAACGCTGCTATTTTGTTGTCCTGAGGAGTTGTGGGCCATTATTCGTGAATCTTCTGATATTTCAAGAGAAGTAAAAATATTTTATATGAAGTCTACTGTTTACAAAATATTGTCAATTAATTGACATTAAACAAATGCCGTGTAGGCCAAACAAAACTCGCCTTTGGACCAGAAATGCTCTACGGGTTTAATAGCATCAACAATGGAACATCTCTCAGTATGACCAGTTGTAGAGTATATACTTTGACATTTTTAAGCAGTTATTTTAAGGGCTTAGTGGGGGTCAGGTAGAATATGGTTATTGCTCAACACAGTTTACTATTGCTACCTAAAACCATCGTTGATATTTAAGTGACTTGCACTGTTACATTGCATTACCACGTATTCATTCTGATTGATTGGTGCTGTGTGGTCAAAGTGGTTAAAGTTTTTGAATATTATTTCTGCCCCAAATTAATAAACAACACTTCTTACTAGCATGATTTAGATGCAGGTTTACCTATACATTGGGAGTGTTTTCAAAGTGTATTTATTCCAAGTATTGTAGAATTTCTCAGTTTCTTCTAAGGCTACCTTAGAGATGTAGATTATAATATTTTCAATAATAATTTGCCAGACTGTATTCTCACTCATTCAATTTTGGGGTATTTTTTGATGACTCCTCCTCAGAAGCCTCTTTTAATGACTAGTCTTACTGACATTTGGCGAAAAAGCAGTTTTCCTTTATCTGTATTCTTCAGAGAATCATAGAATACTAGCTGTCCTTCCATTTAGGTCTTGCTTTTGGCAAATTAATTGATTAAGTGTCTTCAACTTAATATGTTTATAATTAGTTCAATTGCCAATTATGTTAGACTTTTAAAAAAGTGTTCTGAATATGTGATCATATTACATACTATTTGTAACATGCTTTTTTTCACCCCCAATACTTTTATTTTGAATAATAACTTACAGGATCTCAATATTGAGGCCAGAAGAGATTACATTGAGATTATAGGCTCTGCCTGTAATCCCAGGGCTTTGGGAGCCAAGGTGGGAGGATTGCTTGCAGCCAGAAGTTTGAGACAAAGCTGGGCAACATAGCAAGACCCCATCTCTACAAGAAATTAAAAAATTAGCTGAGTGTGGTGGTGCATGTCTGTACTCCTAGCTACTTGGGAGCCTGAGGGGGAGGATCACTTGAACCGAGGAGCTCAAGGTTACAGTGAGCTATGATCATACCACTGCACTCCAGCCTGGGTGATAGAATCAGACACCATTTCTAAAGTAAAAAAGTATATATGTTGAGGAAAATTACTTGAAAACTTTTAGAGTAGAAATTATCTTTATAGTATCTAATCTATCCAGTCAAATGAGCTGGCAGTGGAAGGAATATTGAACTTAGAGTCAGAAGACATGGCCTTTTCTCTTTTGCCAGTCAATGTGACATTAGATTTTCATTATTATCACTATTATTAAGATTTAAAAAAACCTTCTGGGCTAGAAATGTAACTTTGTTCGTGGCAGAATTTTATACTTATTTTTATTTCGTATGTGCATTTCCAACTAAGAAAGAGAAAAACTACAGCTCTCTGGAGCCTGTAGTGTTCGAAACTTATTAGCTCTGTTGCCTCTGGCTACAGAAATCAAAAAGGAGTTTTTCAAGTTGCATTCAGAAAAGCAGCCTGTTTTGCTGACCTGCAGTGTTGCTAGTAATTGTAAGCGAGGTGTTAACTCTTGGAAAATGAAAGTACTCATTATTTAAAAATAGTATGGTGTGGAGGGCCAACTGTAAGACCTGGAACTGTTTACTGTTTACATACATGTTTACATACATACATTTACATACATGTTTACATACATTGTTTATCAGTCAAAACTGATCAACAAATGAAACTTTCAGCCTCCATCCTTCAGCCTCTCAAATATATTTCTGAAAAGGGCATTGTTCCAGGGTTCTCTGTGAACGGCTCCCATTTCGGAAGTTGGGAAGTCTTAACTATTTCAATCTCCTTCCCTTGAATCATATTGCCTGAGCAGCACGCCCTTACTGTTGCTGCTTTGTTAACTGTTAGATACTGAAAGGACATAAGGAATCAGAAATGAAGCCTCCAACCAACAATGTGACAAGGCTAATCTACCAATATATCTTTGATTTGGTTTTAAGAGGTTGCAGTGGAAGTGATAGGAGGTATGAAATTTCTGATTCCAACCTGAGTCTGATTCTAGTCTGTGACTTGGGGATATTTATAAACCTGAGTGGGAGGAAAACTGAGGGGGAAAGGAAGAAGGAGAAAAGGATAGAGGAAGGAAGAAAGAAAGAGGAAGAGAGAAGAGAAACAGGGAGAGAAGGAGAGTGCCTGATCCTGATCCATAGTGTAATAGCCTCCCTAGCCTGATTACAGTCCTGCTTTTACACTTAACCACTGTTCTTTTGGGTACATTGGGCTATTGAGGAACAATACCCTAAATTTTCTTGAAAGTTCTTTCCAGCTGAGAGCATCTGCTAGGCACTGGCTTAATTCTTTCAAAGTCTCATGGTCACACCCTTGATTTTTATCTTTACCTTGAGGCCAAGTCTTTATGTGAAAATCTTTTTCTGGCATGAGACAGCAAAGACGAAAAACAACTGTAGTTTCTGTTCTAACAAATTCTAGTATCTCTTAATTCCCCAAATTCTCCTTGTAAACTGTTGTGTGTGTGTGTTTTTGTCAACATTCGTTTCTTTCTTGTAGTACTTTATATGCAACTAGTAAGAGTCAGCTGATATTTTCAACATTCTGCCTGGAGATCAAGTCCAAAAATTCATAAGGTACATTTTGTATCTTCAAGTTATCTCAAGTGACCAGTTGTAACAGATGTTTCATGCCGATATAGCAGGGGTGATCATTTTTTCTCTTTGTTCTAACAGTTGCCTCGTCATTTTTCCAGGCTTTTTTAGTAATATCATTGCCACTTTTCCAGCTTCTGTTTGCTACCTACCTCATCCAAAGCTAATTCCACATATATCTGGTTTATGCTATGGTAGCACATTCCTTATAGGTACTAATTACCTATTGCCATAATAATGCTGCATAATAAACAACACAAAATGCCTCGTGAAACAATAAAAATTTATTTAGTGCATGGGTCTGTGGGCCAGCAACTTGGTTCTTCTGGTCTCACATTCATGTAGATCGGTTGCATATCAGCTGATCTAGTATAACTCATCTGGGATGACTGAGATAACCTGGTTCTGTTCTGTTTTACCTTGTCTCATTCTTCAGTAGGTTAGCCCAGGTGTGTCTCACAGCAAAGTCAGAGGATTAAGAGACTGTTAGAGCGAAAGATTTTTTCAAGCCTCTGTATGCATCCGCTCTTGTCCTGTTGGCCAAAGCATATAATATGGCCAAACTCAGAATCAAAGAGCAAATAAGTACACCCCTCTATAGTGAGAGGAAATGCAAAGTCACATGGCAAAGGGCATAGATACAGGAAGAAGTTGAGAGGTGGGCCATTACTGCCATCAGCCTGCCAAATTATCTCACCAGTATTCAATATGGGACAGTACCTCACCCATATTCTTTGGACCTCATTATTTCAGCATGCTCCAAGGAGTCAGTGACTTCCAACTGGCAATAGCTGTATCCTCTTCCCAAAGGTTTCCTTCTACTAAATAAAGGACCAGTCTGCCCATGCAAACTCCAGGCTGGAGGTTCTAGGGAATTAGCCCTGTCCCCACTTGACATATTCAATTCAATCCTGAAACAATAAATGATAGGAGTTGGTTTATGAAAATGCCGGCTTTCTTACCCCTCTAGTCGGATAATTTGTAGGCATATATTTTATACAATTTTCCAGAGCTCTAAGGTATTAGGCACTAGTAGTGCACAGTGGTAGCTGGCTTGATAATACAATTTTATACTTGGCTAGTTTCACTTATGTACTCTCTGAATGCTTAATCCTCTAAAAACAAATTGCTTACACTTGAAATCTTTTCTTTTCTTTTTTCTTTTTTTTTTTTTTTTTTTGGTTTCTTTTTTGAGATGGAGTTTTGCTCTTGTGGCCCAGGCTGGAGTGCAATGGCGCCATCTCGGCTCATCTCAACCTCCGCCTCCCCGGTTCAAGTATTCTCATTTTTCAACTTCTTCTACCTCAGCCTCCCAAGTAGCTGGGATTAAAGGTATGTGCCACCACGCCCGGCTAATTTTGTATTTTTAGTAGAGACGGTCATGTTGGTCAGGTTGGTCTTGAACTCCCGACCTCAGGTGATCTCCCCCGCCTCGGCCTCCCAAAGTGCTGGGATTATAGGCGTAAGTCACCATACCTGGCCATTGAAATATTTTCTTATGGTTTGCTGCGAACCTAAATTAATAGACTATATAATTTAACTCTCATTTTTCTTGTGATTCTGAGTTCACATTGCATATTTACACTATACACAAAAACCAGTATGTGTCCCCTTCCTAATTTTTAGGAGTTTTAATACTAAGGTCTTTTCAGTGCTTATACTCTTTAGGTTCAATAGTAAGAGTCCGTCTTTTTCTGTTTTCTGTAGCTTGTAACAGAATACCTGAAACTGGGTAATTTATAAAGGAGAGAAATTTATTTCTTACAGTTATGAAAGGTGAGAAACCCAAGGTCCAGGGGCCACATCTGGTGAGGGCCTTCTTGCTGATGGGGACTCTGCAGAGTCCTGAGGTGGTGCAGGGCATCACATGGTGAGGTGGCTGAGTGTGGTAGCTTAAGTCTCTCTTTCTCTTCTTATAAAGCCACCAGTCTCACTCCCATGAAAACCCACTAATCCATTAATAGATTTAAACGTTCATGAGGGTGGAGCCTTTAGGACCCAATCATTTCTTAAAGGCCCTGTTTCTCAATACTGCCACATTGGAGATTAAGTTTCAACATGAGTTTTGGAGGGGACAACCATTCAAAGCACAGCAGAGTCCTTTAATTGTTATAAGCTTTCCTAATTATTAGCTTTAATATGATCTAAGTATCAATTTTACTTTGGTTTTCCAGCTTAGAGAAGAGGACGGCATACAGAAAAATGTATCTTCTGCAAAGAAAAGCACAGTCATTTAGAGAACCTTTCCATCCCCAATCTGGACCCAGGTAATGGGTCCTCGCTTAGAGGAATATTTCTTCCACTCATATCATCTTTCTTTTTGTGTCCCATTTTGTTGTTGTTGTTTGAATACAACTCATTTGGACTTTTCCTTTCTTCCACTGATAAAGAACATTATTGACTTTCAATTATAATTTTTAAAAACCCACTTTTTTGTGTGTTTTAGAAACAGGGTCTTGCTCCATTGCCTAGTCTGGAGTGCAGTGGCACAGCCATGGCTCACTGCAGCCTAGAATTCCTGAGCTCAAGCGATCTTCCCACCTCAGCCCTCTGAGTAGCTCGGGCTATAGGCACATCCCATCACACCCAGCTAATTATTTAGTTAAGAGATGGGGTCTTGCTTTGTTGCCTGGGCTTGTTTTGAACTCCCGGGCTCAAGCAATCCTCCCATCTCAGCCTCCCAAAGTGCTGGGATTACAGACATGAGCCACTGTGCCTGGCCACAAAACATATTTTAAAATCGGTCTACATCTGCATAGATTTCCAGTTGATATTGTAGTTCATTAACCCTTTCTTCTGCCATATCCAAACTGCTATTAAATCCATACATCAAATTCTTAATTTTTGTTACTTTATTTTGCAGTTCTCAAATTTCTATATGATTATTAAAAGTCTATTCCTTTGATGAAACTCCCCATCTTACCCTCTATTTCCTAAACATTTTAAGCACTGATTTTAATTCTCTGTTGCTGATGATAATATCTGCATCATCTGTGAGTCTTTTCCCATTTTCAATTTTTTTGTGTTTTTCTTATTTGTTGTGTTATTGCTGTATTTTGTATACCTGGTAGATTTTTGTTGGATGCCAGATACTAAATATAAAAATACCAGGGATGATCTGGATTGTGCTATAGCTTTCCTGAGAGAGTTTGCCCTGTCCTCTGGTTGGAAGCTATCGTGGAGGCAAATCACCTTAATCAAGTGAACGAGAAGACCAAATGCTGGGTTTCAGTCTTCTTAAGGTAGGTTTCCTGGAGTGCTATAGCACCTAAAGGTCTCGAATGAGAATATGAAATGTTCTCTGGTGCCCCTCTCCCTTAGTGAGTCATAGCCTCCAGTTTTGTCTTCTCAGCACTAAAAGAGTTTAAAAACTCTGATTTGATATTCAGTGGCTGTATGCTTGGCCTCCTAGCCTCTCACTCTAATCGGATTACTTCAGAAAATGCCTTAATAGGAAAACGACCTTAGTATCGCGCTTACTTTTTTGCACCTCTCTTCTCTCCAGGTTTGTACCCATAAATCCTGGCTGCCTTCACAGAATCAAACTATAATTTTTTGTCCACCTCGATTTATGAATTATCAAGAGCTCTCTTAGATTATCTGCCTTTTAGCAGTGGCTGAGGATTCTTAATATTCCAGCTCATATTTAGAATTAGCAAATGCCATGAAAGGTAAGTGACATTCAGAATTTGTCTCACCTTTCTACATTTCTCTTCTCTCTGGGATCTTGACACCTCAGATTCTTATTGTTTTGGAAGCTCTCCCATGCCTTCAAACAAATGCTTTTTTTTTTCTTTTTAAATTTACTTTGCTTTTCTTATTGTTAATTGGATAAATAGCCCCCTCTTGCATACCTCTCACACACACATGTAGTTTATTCTACTTACTCTTAGGTCAATTTTATTAAATCTGGAGGGAGATAATAGATTATGAGAACCTAGGCAAGAAGGATATAATGGACAGATGCCTTGCTTGACCAGCCTCTATTTCTCCTTCTTCCTAATACTATTTATTATTATTATTTGGAAAGCCACTTCTGAGAAGTGGAAAGCCACTTTCAGTCCATGTGTTTTTCAGTGGGATAAACCCAGTTTCTGGGGTCTAAGAATGGGAGGTGGGTGGGTAGGTGTGGCAGGCATGCTACTCAGGCTGGCCCGTGACTATGTTCCATCTCTCCTACCAGAGGGCTTGAGTCCAGGAAAGATATGGGACCCTAGTCAGCCCAAAGAGTGTCAGTACTGGACTTCTATGAAAGTTAATGGGAAAGAGATACTGTTTTCCCTGAGATTGCTCAGCTGGTAGATTTAAGGCCAGAGCCGCTAATGGCCTTTATTGCCTTTGTATGTGTAGGACCTGTGAGAGAAAGCAGGGGAAGCAGAACCTGCTTTGATGGAGACAACAGAGTCAGGACAATATTATTTAAATCTCCTACATCCAAACGTGCCTGAAGCTATAGTTACTTCTGAAATCAAAAAATTTATAAATAAATCATTTTTTCCTCCCCAAGCCACTTATAGCTAAAATAGGCCTGACTATGTGGAGAGTACCAGTGGGTGTGAGGGAGGGAAGACAGATGAAGTGACATGTCAAGAGAACTCGTTGATTTGATTGGCTGGATATGCAGCGTGTGGGAGAAAGAGGAGACAAAGATAAATGTGAAGGAATTTAAATGGTTTGTGATGCTTTGAAACCAAGGAAAGATATGATTGATGGAGAAACAACTTTTCCTTTTACATATCCAATCCACATAAAGCATATTTAAATCATAAACCATAAGGATGGTAAACTAGAAATTTGTGGCTGCTTCTCAGCAGCAAAGTTTTTTCTTGAATTATTGATGGTTTAAAATTTTTTAAAAGTTGTATCTCTAAGGGTACACAAATAACTTGTTGAATTTGCAAAGTGCTTTGTAGATTTCAGATTACTTTGAAGTCTGTCGTTTGACCCTCACAAGAATCATGTCGTAGGTGGGAGAGTTAACATCATCCCCTATTTACCAATGAGCGTACTGAGGTACAGAGAGGTTAAGATAATTAACTAAGGAAACCGAGCAAATATCTTGGAGGGATGGTATGAGAACCCAAATTTGCTAGTCCAGTGCTTTGCCATATGTCATTCAGTTCTCCAGTTCCGTGTAGTTATAGTTACTTATAATCAATGATAAAATTATAGCCAGTGACCAGGTTACCCGGTAACATTCCAAAACTGGCATCACATTTTCTTTTAAGCATTATAAAATATATTTAATCAAGTCAGAACTATTCTAAAGGAATAGTAATAACTAGAACGATCTTGGATGACTGGCTTAGCCAGAGTCCCCACGTAGATCTGAGTGGTCACTGTGGATCATGGCCACTTTCTTGTATCTCAGATATCCTCTGGAATTCTGGAAGGGGGGAGGGTAAAAATAGGAGAGGATTCTGGCTCAAAGTGGGAGGGTTCTGTAAATTGGAAGTATCACTTTAGATGGTGAAACATTTTCTTGCTAGTTATGTAATTCTGATGTGCTTTTAACTTCCAGTTCCTAGGAAACAAGTTGTTTTAGCTCTCATTGGAGGAGGTATAAGGTGATCTCAGGGAAGGGGAGAAGGGCTGGTTGCTTGCCAAATCTATGATCAAGTTGGCTCCACAGTCAGTTGAGTAAATAGGAGTTATTATATATATGAGAAGTTTTGGCCAGGAAAAAGGTGTAAATAGATTAAGTAAATTGACAAGGAACAACATATTAGGCCATTAGGCAGAACTCATCATGTGGTCTGCATAACATAAACGTCAACATAAATACAAGTCATCTTCCCAAATAGCTACACACTTAATTTTCAAGTGCCAACAAAATGGGACTCGATTTCAAGTAATACTAAATAATTTTATGCCATTTCCAAATTTTAATTTCTTTGAGGGAATGCAGGAAATGTTGAGACTAATGCAAAGACTTTCTGAACACAGGATAAGGTTTTACTTTGTATAATTACCTGGTTTGCTATTCTGTTACTATGTGAAATGTTGTTTACATCATGTGGTTTCAGAGCCAAAATTGTATATTGAATTTCATCCAAATCATTTAGTTAAGTCTAATTTTACAAAGGAGACTAATCATCTGGCTTTATTTCAATGTATTGATTCTGGATTCATGAGCTTGTATCAAAATGTGATTACATATTCTCTAATTCCTGTACAAGCTGCCTACCCTAAGCTTACCCCTGCTAAGAAATCCTTAGTGTATTGATTCTTCATTTCATCTTAAACTAGTACTTAGGTAAAAATATGATTAGGGCCCTTTTTCTTCACTTGAGAAAAGAGGAGATAATAAATACATGTGATAAATCAATAGTATTCCAAATAAAAACAAAAAGCAAATTCTAGAAAGGGCAAACCAATGTTGAATTTGGACAAGACTTTGTGGAACTTAGGATGATTGAGATCTATCTAGTGTCTCAGGTGTCCTCTGCAATTCTGGCAGAGGAAGAAGGTGGAAATGGGAAGGGGACTCTGGCTCAAGGTGGAGGGGGCTTCTACAAATTGGCAAATGTCACTCTACGTAGTTTTGAAAACAGAAAACGGCCTTGCTGTATAACATTCTGTGGTTTGATGTTCTGTTGCTTTGTGAAATGCTTTTTAGAATATATATTAGATACCTATATACCATTATATATTATATGATAGTAAGAGGGGCAGAAAAAGAATTGCTTTCTTATCACCAACTCTCTTACAAAATATTTCCTGTCTTACTTCACCTGAAATTGGGTGCTTAAGGGAGGGGATGGGAAGATGAGGCAGCTGGGAAAGGTCAGGCTGGGGGACAAGAAGAATAGGAAGAAGACAGATGGTGTTTTTCAGAATAGATGGCCTCTGATCAGAAGTAGATGCATCATATTGACCTTGCCAAAAAGATGGGAGCTCAAGCTCTCTCCTGCTGTGGTTTTAAAAATAAAATGTTCTCATCGTATACAAATTAGAACATGTCCTAAAAATATGTTGGGTGCCCTGGTGCTGTATTTATAATGCTCAGTAGTTAGCAACCTATGTGACACTTTATACCTTACTTGAAGGTCCCACTTAAATGCTAATAGAAGCTGACTTTGATTTTCCTGCAATTTTGTGTATTTCTTATTTTAATGCAATACTTCATATGTATGCTTTACTTCAAACAGCAGGTAGGATGGTTGTCTCCAGAGGGTAGGGTGTGGGAGAGGGAGGGAACAGGGAGCTGCTGATCAAAGGGTACAAAGTTTCAGATAAAGAGGAAGAATAGATTTTTGAGATCTACTGTGCAGCAGGGTGACTATAGCCAGTAATAATGTATTTATGTCTCAAAATAATTAAGAACAAATTTGAAATATCTCACCATAAAAAAATGGGTAATCAAGGGGATGAATATGTTAATTAGTTTGGTTTAATCATTTCACATTGTATTTATGTAGCAAAACATCACATTGTATCCCATAAATGTATATAATTACAATTTGTCAATCAAAAATAATATTAATAATTTAAAATTTTATTTCTTTGTCTTGACTTTATCCTTTTAAGTAGGAATTGTACAGTATGTCATAGCTAATATTATTTTTTTGTTAGTCTTAAAAATATGTCTACAGTTTCTCTGTTAAGAATGATGTTTGTTATAAAGTTTTGGTAGTTAGCCTTTAACAATTTCTTTTTTCATAATTAGGCTTTTCATTTTTGTCCACTTTTTCTTGGGCCAATTCTGGTAATTTATATTGACAGTTTATTGTATATATATATATATATATATATATATAAAATCATGTAACATATGTTATATATGACAACTTAGAACTTCATATAAAACCAATTATGTAATTTGTTTCAAATTCATAGTGTTCTTTTATGGATGAGGATATTTTGACTCACACACCCAAATACTGCTGTATATCCTAGTTGCCTGTTTCTTTTAGGACACCTCTGTTAGTGGTGTACAGAACATTCACTCTTTTGTGTTAGAGAATTATGCACTTATTAATACTTTTTTGTTGTTTTTATTTTTTTCTTATTTCAATAGCTTTTGGGGTACAAGTGGTTTTTGGTTACATGGATGAAATACATAATGGTGAATTCTGAAATTTTAGTGCACTTCTCACCCAAGTTATGTACAATGTACCCAATATGTAGTTTTTAATCCTCACCCCTCTTCCATCCTCCCCCTTCTGAGTCTCTAAAGTCCATTATATCACTCTATTTGCTTTTGTGTATTTATAGCTTTGCTTCCACTTATAAGTGAGAACATACAGTGTTTGGTTTTTTATTCCTGAGTTACTTCACCTAGAGTAATGGCCTCCAGCTCCATCCAAGTTGCTGCAGAAGACATTATTTCATTCCTTTTATGGCTGAGTAGTATTCGATGGTGTGTATATACCACATTTTCTTTATCCACTCTTTGGTTGATGGACACTTAGATTGTTTCTATATCTTTGCTATTGTGAATTGGGTTGCAATAAACATATGTATTCATGTGTCTTTTTCATATCACGATTTCTTTTCCTTTGGGTAGATACCCAGTAGTGGGATTTGTGAATCAAATGATAGATCTACTTTTAGATCTTTAAGGAATCTCCATACTGTTTTCCATAGATGTTGTACTAATTTACATTCCCACCAGCAGTGTATAAACATTCCACTTTCACCAGATCCAGGTCAACATGTATTGTTTTCTGACTTTTTAATTATGGGCATTCTTGCAAGGAGTAAGGTGGTATCTTTTCCTTTGGATAGATGCCCAGTAGTAGAACTGCTGGATTGAATGATAGATCTACTTTTAATTGTTTAAGAAATCTCCATACTGTTTTCCACAGAGGTTGTAATTCTTCTTTTCTGATTTGGATGCCCTTTATTTCTTTCTCTGGCCTGATGGCTCTGGCCAGAATTTCCAGTCCTATGTTGAATAGAAGGGGTGAAAGTGGGCATCCTGGGCTTGTTTCAGTTCTCAGGGGAAACGCTTTCAACTTTTCCCCATTTAGTATGATGCTGCCTGTCGGTTTGCCATATATGGCTTTTATTAACTTGAGGTAAGTCCCTTCCGTGCCTAGTTTGTTGAGAGTTTTTAATCATAAGGTGAAGCTAAATTTTATTGAATGCTTTTTCTGCATCTATTGAGATAATCATATGGTTTTGTTTTTAATTCTGATTATGTAGTATATCACATTTATTGATTTGCATATGTTAGACCATCCCTGCATCCCTGGGGTGAAGCCCACTTGATCGTGGTGTATTATCTTTTTGATGTGCTGCTGTATTTGGTTAGCAAATACTTTGTTGAGGATTTTTGCATCTATGTTCACTGGGGATATTGGTCTGTAATATTCTTTTTTTGTTATGTCCTTTCCTGGTTTGGGGATTAGGGTGATACTGGCTTCATTCTCTTATTTCTGTGTGATTGGTATGTTTCACCATTTGTACAAATTTGCGGTTTTAATGTGAAATATCATGTTTTTTAGCTATTTGATATTTTTTCTCTCTTAATATATTGAATGAATATACACACACTTATTTTGATGCTGTGTGCATCTGAAGTACGTCATGTACTTTGTCACTCTAGCTTTATATTGCAGACTCCCTTACTCTATTGTCTGGTCTTACTTCTGCCCACCACCTTGCTTACTCTGTAGGCTTGAGGGGTGAATGCCAGGGATGAGGTAAAATTTTGGTCATATATACGACTGAATTTTTACAAAGGTGAAATTAAAATTATTTGTTTAGGGCCATGTAATATCCCCAAATCATATTGGTCAAAGAGTAGAAACTTTCACTTACAAGATGAGTAAGTTCTGGGACTCTAATATGCAGCATGATGACAATAGTTAATAATACTGTACAGATGTTCCTTGACTTACAATGGAGCTACATCCTAACGAACTCAACGTAAGCTGAAAAGATTGTAACTCAGGGGTGTCCCATCTTTTGGCTTCCCTGGGCCACGCTGGAAGGACTGTCTTGAGTCACACATAAAATACACTAGCACAAACAAAAGGTGATGAGCTAAAAAAAAAAAAAAAAAAAAAAAAAAAAAATCACAAAAAAATCTCATAGTATTTTAAGAAACTTTACAAATTTGTGTTGAGCCTCATTCAAAGCCATACTGGGCCGCATGTTGCCCATGGGCCATGGGTTTGACAAGCTTGTTGTAACTTAAAAATGCATTTAATACACCTAGGCTGCAGAATATCATAGGTTAGCCTATCCTACTTTAAATATGCTCAGAACACTTATATTAGCGTACTTGGGCCAGATCACCTAACACGAAGCCTATTTAATAATAACGTGCTGAATATCTCATGTAATTTATTGAATACTATACTGAAAGTGAAAAACGGAATGGTTATATGAGTACTTAAAATGCAGTTTCTACTGATTGACTTTTATACCATCTTAAAATTGAAAAATTTTAAGTAGGGAACTGTCTGTATTGTATCCTTGAAATCTGCTAAAAGGGCAGGCCTTGAATGTTCTCACCACACACTCACACAAAGATAACTATGTGAAGTGATGGAGGTGTTGACTAACTTGATATCACTTCACAATATTTACATATATCGAAGCATTGTAACTCAATTGCAGATTCAGTCACTCGATGCTTGCTGAGTCCAGTTTACAAGGGTGAGGTCTGATATAAAGAAAGTGACTTTTTAATCCAAAATTTAGCTTATAGAAAGAAGCCCAGGCTTCTGCCTTTAAAGGCACTGCTTCACTTTTGGGACAGAAAGCCAGAGCTTTTAAAGGGGAACTTGGCATGAATGGCAGGCAGGCAAGGAGCAGTTGGGGGTCTAGGTGACTTGCTTTGTTGCCTTATCTACCCAGTGGTTGAGCCGGTGCTAGATTGTAAGGTGCCTGTGGTCTGGAGATACTCTCCAGAAAGGAGGGAGTTTCCTGTGGGCACGCTTTATGTTGTAAATTGACTCTTGTCTCTAGAGGCAATCTTCTGGTGGGAGAGATTTCTGGCTCTGGGGCTTCTAGGTATGCACACAGTTAGATGAGCTTGTCCTGTAGGGAGTGTCTGGTGAAGGGAAGGTAGAGGTTCTAAGTGCATTTCTAAAGAGTTAAGTAGGAAGTGGGGAGCAGGGGCAGAGGAGGAAAGAGAAAAAAGAAAAAATAATTAAAAAAATAACTCTTTCTCTTTCTCTTAGAGAAATGGCAGTACTGGGTTACAGCATCCCATTGTACACCAAACTTGTCCAACCCACCACCCACCAGCTGCATGAAGCCCAGGAAGGCTTTGAATGTGGCTCAACACATTCAAAGAAAGTTTGCAAACTTTCTTAAAACACTACGAGATTATTTTGCAGTTTTTTTTAAGCTCATCAGCTGTCATTAGTATTAGTGTATTTTATGTGTGGTCCAAAACAATTCTTCCTATGTGGCCCAGGGAAACCAAAAGACTGGACACCCTTGTACACCTTAAATATAGAGTTTTGTGTTTCAGTTTTCCCTCAGTTAAGCTGGGAAAAAATGGCCATACTCAAAAATGACACATAAAATAGCTGTGTCAAATTTCTATTTTAATCTTGAATATCTTTCTTTTACAATAAATAAACTTCTCTCACATGATTTTTTAATAGTTTCAGAATGTTTCATGTTATGGATATTTCAGAACTCAATAAGTTCCTATTTATTTATTTATTTGGACACTGTGGTAGCGTCTAGTTGTTGCTAAATCTTGGGGCACATTCTTAAATTTCAAAGCTGGAATTACTGAGTCTGGTGGGTCTTAAGACATATTGTTATCTGCCTCTCAAGAAGGTTTTGACTCACTTAAAATGAAGTCAAGCATCTGCTCCATGTATTTAGCATTCAAATATTTTGTATGTGTGATTGCTCTCTTATTTTTTGAATTTTCACTGAGCAATTCCTTGGTTTACTATAAAAAGAGAAAAAATTCATTATGAGCCAAATGGATGTTGAGAAATATATTCTGAGTTTTCTCTTTACAGTGGCTTTTGTTTTGTTTTTGCCTAGAGCATAGGGTTAACTGCACTAATTTACACTTTTCCATTAGCTTTATCGTATTCAGGATAACATGAGCCAGTTTTCTTAACCCTAATGGGGCATATTTCTGTTTTTCCTTAACTCGTTCTTTTTCTAGGGTATTGCTAAGTTTTCCAATTTAGTTCTTGCCTTAAAAATGACATTGTCTAACATTATAATTGTAAAATACTGGAAAACGTTTTTGTCATTCTTGCTGCAGGCAGTTAACAACTCAAGGTGACCCCTAGGTTAGCTGAAGGTACATCTTGATTGGTACAGACTCCGGTTTCTAAGTGAATAAGTGGAGAACACACTGAGTGCCTGACAATGTGATATATGCTGAAACATGAAACTGTCAGCTTGCTAGGGTTCCAGACCCTGCACTAGACATTCTTCCCAGATAAGGGCTTTTTTTTTTTTTTTTTTTTTTTTTTCCTCCTGTGAGAAATAAACCAGAAGAAAGGAGAAGATGGATTTTTGTAATTTAGTTTCATGATTTTTAAGGACCAACTCTCAGCTTTATTTCTCCAGAATAGGAAACAGAGATATTGTTGTCATCTTATGTTTTTTCTCACTTGATCTGATCTATGATCTGTTGAAACTTGATCATCTGTTCTTGCAAGCGAGGTTTTGTTGCTAGATTTCTGAACTTCAAAATTAGAAAAATCGTATCCTGAAGCTTTTAATACTTACAATTGAGCAGACTTTATATTCTGTTTACACATACCGTTTTACATAAATCTTTATGCCTTTTCTTTAGAAGACAAGATAAAAATTAAAAGAGAAAAATCGTTCCACTTATATATAATACCTCTCGATGAACTATTCGTTTGTAGGATAAGGTAGGTGGGAGAATGGGAGACTAGCAGACCCATTAGAATACAAAACATGTAAGTAACTATTATTTTTAATTGGGGCCACTTGGACACCAAGATATTATTGCCTTTTTAAGAGATATGTGCTCTATAGAACTGAGTTCCGTAAAGAACTCATTTCTATTTCCATGTTTCTACTCACAAGTGTATGAATGTCCTGAAGGGCATGAAGTAAAGCAGTGATACAGTAAATATGAACAGTAATGTTGTAAATCACTATTCTTCAAAATATATATAAACAGAGATATAGTAACTCACTGTTCTTTTATAAACTGTGTCCCTATTCTGTTTTTTATCCCCATAATAATATATTTTATAACTTTTGTTTAGCATATTGTCAGATAATAGAACTTGATTGCCTGATTTTCCTTCTTTTTATTATTATTATTATACTTTAAGTTCTAGGATACATGTGCATAATGTGCAGGTTTGTTACATATGTATACTTGTGCCATGTTGGTGTGCTGCACCCATCAACTCGTCAGCACCCATCAACTTGTCATTTACATCAGGTATAACTCCCAATGCAATCCCTCCCCCTTCCCCCCTCCCCGTGATAGGCCCCAGTGTGTGATGTTCCCCTTCCCGAGTCCAAGTGATCTCATTGTTCAGTTCCCACCTATGAGTGAGAACATGCGGTGTTTGGTTTTCTCTTCTTGTGATAGTTTGCTAAGAATGATGGTTTCCAGCTGCATCCATGTCCCTACAAAGGACACAAACTCATCCTTTTTTATGGCTGCATAGTATTTCATGGTGTATATGTGCCACATTTTCTTAATCCAGTCTGTGACTGATGGACATTTGGGTTGATTCCAAGTCTTTGCTATTGTGAATAGTGCCGCAATGAACATACGTGTGCATGTGTCTTTATAGCAGCATGATTTATAATCCTTTGGGTATATACCCAGTAATGGGATGGCTGGGTCATATGGTATATCTAGTTCTAGATCCTCGAGGAATCACCATACTGTTTTCCATAATGGTTGAACTAGTTTACAATCCCACCAACAGTGTAAAAGTGTTCCTATTTCTCCACATCCTCTCCAGCATGTGTTGTTTCCTGACTTTTTAATGATTGCCATTCTAACTGGTGTGAGATGGTATCTCATTGTGGTTTTGATTTGCATTTCTCTGATGGCCAGTGATGATGAGCATTTTTTCATGTGTCTGTTGGCTGTGTGAATGTCTTCTTTTGAGAAGAGTCTGTTCATATCCTTTGCCCACTTTTTGATGGGGGTTGTTTGTTTCTTGTAAATTTGTTTGAGTTCTTTGTAGGTTCTGGATATTAGCCCTTTGTCAGATGAGTAGATCGCAAAAATTTTCTCCCATTCTGTAGGTTGCCTGTTCACTCTGATGGTAGTTTCTTTTGCTGTGCAGAAGCTCCTTAGTTTAATTAGATCCCATTTGTCAATTTTGGCTTTTGCTGCTGTTGCTTTTGGTGTTTTAGACATGAAATCCTTGCCCGTGCCTATGTCCTGAATGGTACTACCTAGGTTTTCTTCTAGGGTTTTTATGGTACTAGGTCTAACATTTAAGTCTCTAATCCATCTTGAATTAATTTTCATATAAGGAGTAAGGAAAGGATCCAGTTTCAGCTTTCTACTTATGGCTAGCCAATTTTCCTAGCACCATTTATTAAATAGGGAATCCTTTCCCCATTTCTTGTTTCTCTCGGGTTTGTCAAAGAACAGATGGCTGTAGATGTGTGGTAGTATTTCTGAGGACTCTGTTCTGTTCCATTGGTCTATATCTCTGTTTTGGTACCAGTACCATGCTGTTTTGGTTACTGTAGCCTTGTAGTGTAGTTTGAAGTCAGGTAGCGTGATACCTCCAGATTTGTTCTTTTGACTTAGGATTGTCGTGGCAATGTGGGCTCTTTTTTTGTTCCATATGAACTTTAAAGCTGTTTTTTCCAATTCTGTGAAGAAACTCATTGGTAGCTTGATGGGGATGGCATTGAATCTATAAATAACCTTGGGCAGTATGGCCATTTTCACGATATTGATTCTTCCTATCCATGAGCATGGTATGTTCTTCCATTTGTTTGTGTCCTCTTTGATTTCACTGAGCAGTGGTTTGTAGTTCTCCTTGAAGAGGTCCTTTACATCCCTTGTAAGTTGGATTCCTAGGTATTTTATTCTCTTTGAAGCAATTGTGAATGGAAGTTCCTTCCTGATTTGGCTCTCTGTTTGTCTGTTACTGGTATATAAGAATGCTTGTGATTTTTGCACATTAATTTTGTATCCTGAGACTTTGCTGAAGTTGCTTATCAGCTTAAGGAGATTTTGGGCTGAGACAATGGGGTTTTCTAAATATACAATCATGTCATCTGCAAACAGGGACAATTTGACTTCTTCTTTTCCTAACTGGATACCCTTGACTTCTTTCTCTTGTCTGATTGCCCTAGCCAGAACTTCCAACACTATGTTGAATAGGAGTGGTGAGAGAGGGCATCCCTGTCTTGTGCCAGTTTTCAAAGGGAATTTTTCCAGATTTTGCCCATTCAGTATGATATTGGCTGTGGGTTTGTCATAAATAGCTCTTATTATTTTGAGGTACGTTCCATCAATACCGAATTTATTGAGCGTTTTTAGCATGAAGGGCTGTTGAATTTTGTCAAAGGCCTTTTCTGCATCTATTGAGATAATCATGTGGTTCTTGTCTTTGGTTCTGTTTATATGCTGGATTATGTTTATGGATTTGAGAATGCTGAACCAGCCTTGCATCCCAGGGATGAAGCCCACTTGATCATTGTGGATAAGCTTTTTGATGTGCTGCTGAATCCGGTTTGCCAGTATTTTATTGAGGATTTTTGCATCGATGTTCATCAGGGATATTGGTCTAAAATTCTCTCTTTTTGTTGTGTCTCTGCCAGGCTTTGGTATCAGGATGATGTTGGCCTCATAAAATGAGTTAGGGAGGATTCCCTCTTTTTCTATAGATTGGAATAGTTTCAGAAGGAATGATACCAGCTCCTCCTTGTACCTCTGGTAGAATTCAGCTGTGAATCCATCTGGTCCTGGACTTTTTTTGGTTGATAGGCTATTAATTATTGCCTCAATTTCAGAGGCTGCTATTGGTCTATTCAGGGATTCAACTTCTTCCTGGTTTAGTCTTGGAAGAGTGTAAGTGTCCAGGAAATTATCCATTTCTTCTAGATTTTCTAGTTGATTTGCGTAGAGGTGTTTATAGTATTCTCTGATGGTAGTTTGTATTTCTGTGGGGTCAGTGGTGATATCCCTTTTATCATTTTTTATTGTTTCTATTTGATTCTTCTCTCTTTTCTTCTTTATTAGTCTTGCTAGCGGTCTGTCAATTTTGTTGATCTTTTCAAAAAACCAACTCCTGGATTCATTGATTTTTTGGAGGGTTTTTTGTATCTTCTTCAGTTCTATCTCCTTCAGTTCTGCTCTGATCTTAGTTATTTCTTGCGTTCTGCTAGCTTTTGAATGTGTTTTCTCTTGTGTCTCTAGTGTTTTAATTGTGATGTTAGAGTGTGCATTTTAGATCTTTCCAGCTTTCTCTTGTGGGCATTTAGTGCTATAAATTTCCCTCTACACACTGCTTTAAATGTGTCCCAGAGATTCTGGTATGTTTTATCTTTGTTCTCATTGGTATCAAAGAGCATCTTTATTTCTGCCTTCATTTCATTATGTACCCAGTAGTCATTCAGGAGCACGTTGTTCAGTTTCCATGTAGTTGAGCGGTTTTGATTGAGTTTCTTAGTCCTGAGTTCTAGTTTGATTGCACTGTGATCTGAGAGACAGTTTGTTATAATTTCTGTTCTTTTACATTTGCTGAGGAGTGCTTTACTTCCAATTATGTGGTCAATTTTGGAATAAGTGTGATGTGGTGCTGAGAAGAATGTATATTCTGTTGATTTGGGGTGGATAGTTCTACAGATGTCTATTAGGTCTGCTTGCTGCAAAGCTGAGTTCAATTCCTGGATATCCTTGTTAACTTTCTGTCTCATTGATCTGTCTAATGTTGACAGTGGGGTGTTGAAGTCTCCCATTATTACTGTATGGGAGTCTAAGTCTCTTTGTAAGTCTTTAAGAACTTGCTTTATGAATCTGGGTGCTCCTGTATTGGGTGCATATATATTTAGGATAGTTAGCTCTTCCTGTTGATTTGATCCCTTTACCATTATGGAATGGCCTTCTTTGTCTCTTTCAATCTTTGATGGTTTAAAGTCTGTTTTATCAGAGACTAGGATTGCAACCCCTGGTTTTTTTTTGTTCTCCATTTGCTTGGTAGATCTTCCTCCATCCCTTTATTTTGAGCCTATGTATGTCTCTGCATGTGAGATGGGTCTCCTGAATACAGCAGACTGATGGGTCTTGACTCCTTATCCAGTTTGCCAGTCTGTGTCTTTTAATTGGAGCATTTAGTCCATTAACATTTAAGGTTAATATTGTTATGTGTGAACTTGATCCTGCCATTATGATATTAACTGGTTATTTTGCTCGTTAGTTGATGCAGTTTCTTCCTAGCCTCGATGGTCTTTACATTTTGGCATGTTTTTGCAATGGCTGGTAGTGGTTGTTCCTTTCCATGTTTAGGGCTTCCTTCAGGGTCTCTTGTAAGGCAGGCCTGGTGGTGACAAAATCTCTAAGCATTTGCTTATCTGTAAAGGATTTTAGTTCTCCTTCACTGATGAAACTTAGTTTGGCTGGATATGAAATTCTGGGTTTAAAATTCTTTTCTTTAAGAACGTTGAATATTGGCCCCCACTCTCTTCTGATGTAGAGTTTCTGCCGAGAGATCTGCTGTTAGTGTGATGGGCTTCCCTTTGTGGGTAACCTGACCTTTCTCTCTGGCTGCCCTTAAGAATTTTTCCTTCATTTCAACTTTGGTGAATCTGGCAATTATGTGTCTTGGAGTTGCTCTTCTTTGTGGCATTCTCTGTATTTTCTGAATTTGAATGTTGGCCTGCCCTACTAGGTTGGGGAAATTCTCCTGGATGAGATCCTGAAGAGTGTTTTCCAACTTGGTTCCATTTTCCCCCTCACTTTCAGGCACCCCAATCAGACGTAGATTTGGTCTTTTTACATAATCCCATACTTCTTGCAGGCTTTGTTCATTTCTTTTTCTTCTTTTATCTTTTGGTTTCTCTTCTCACTTCATTTCATTCATTTGATCCTCAATCGCTGATACTCTTTCTTCCAGTTGATCGAGACGGTTACTGAAGCTTGTGCATTTGTCACGTATTTCTCGTGTCATGGTTTTCATCTCTGTCATTTCGTTTATGACCTTCTCTGCATTAATTCGTCTAGCTGTCAATTCTTCCACTCTTTTTTCAAGATTTTTAGTTTCTTTGCGCTGGGTACGTAATTCCTCCTTTAGCTCTGAGAAGTTTGATGGACTGAAGCCTTCTTCTCTCATTTCGTCAAAGTCATTCTCTGACCAGCTTTGATCCGTTGCTGGCGATGAGCTGCGCTCCTTTGCGGGGGAGATGCACACTTATTTTTTGAATTTCCAGCTTTTCTGCCCTGTTTTTTCCCCATCTTTGTGGTTTTATCTGCCTCTGGTCATTGATGATGGTGATGTACTTACGGGGTTTTGGTGTAGGTGTCCTTCCTGTTTGATAGTTTTCCTTCTAACAGTCAGGACCCTCAGCTGTAGGTCTGTTGGAGATTGCTTGAGGTCCAGTCCAGACCCTGTTTGCCTGGGTAGCAGCAGCAGAGGCTGCAGAAGATAGAATATTGCTGAACAGCGAGTGTACCTGTCTGATTCTTACTTGAGAAGCTTCCTCTCAGGGGTGTACTCCACCATGTGAGGTGTGGGGTGTCAGACTGCCCCTAGTGGGGGATGTCTCCCAGTTAGGCTACTCAGGGGTCAGGGACCCACTTGAGCAGGCAGTCTGTCCCTTCTCAGATCTCAACCTCCATGTTGGGAGATCCACTGCTCTCTTCTAAGCTGTCAGACCAAGTCGTTTGCATCTGCAGAGGTTTTTGCTGCTTTTGTTGTTGTTGTTGTTGTTTAGCTGTGTCCTGTCCCCAGAGGTGGAGTCTAGAGAGACAGGCAGACTTCCTTGAGCTGCTGTGAGCTCCACCCAGTTCAAGCTTCCCAGCGGCTTTGTTTACCTACTTATGTCTCAGCAGTGGCGGGCGCCCCTACCCCAGCCTCGCTGCTGCCTTGCAGTTAGATCGCAGACTACTGTGCTAGCAACCAGGGAGGCTCCGTGGGCGTGGGACCCTCCTGGCCAGGTGTGGGATATAATCTCCTGGTGTGCCCGTTTGCTTAAAGCACAGTATTGGGGCGGTAGTTACCTGATTTTCCAGGTGTTGTGTGTCTCAGTTCCCCTGGCTAGAAAAAGGGATTCCCTTCCCCCTTGCACTTCCCAGGTGAGGCGATGCCTCGCCCTGCTTCAGCTCTCCCTGGTCGGGCTGCAGCACCTGACCAGCACTGATTGTCCGCCACTCCCTGGTGAGATGACCCCAGTACCTCAGTTGAAAATGCAGAAATCATCGGTCTTCTGTGTCGCTGGCGCTGGGAGTTGGAGACTGGAGCTGTTCCTATTCAGCCATCTTGCTCCGCCCCTCTGATTGCCTGATTTTCAATTTAAACACTTATCAATCAAATATGTAAGTACTTGTACAGGGTAGAGAAAAGTTAATACTGTATATTATCTACGTATGTCTGAAAGACAAGAAAATTTCTGTACATTTACAGACTACAAATATGGAAGTTAAAGCAAATGCCTTCTAGATGGCATAATCTTAGGAAAAAAGCAGACTAAAGTATTATAAATTGGTAGCAGAAGACGTGTAAAGTAAAGACATGATCACCTAGATAATATAAATCAATTTTCTATTCTTGTGCTGAAGCCTAGACCCCACACGGCAGCCTGATGTAATTCCATTACCATGCTTAATTACTTGCCATTTGTATAGCCTTTTTATTTTTGTGTTACTGTTATTCCTGGTAAATCATTCAGAATAAATAAATTAGACAGCTTTCCACTCAAAATTAACTACTATGGTACATTGCTGCCCCACTCCCCAAAAGATGAGTTGACAGCTACTGGGCATTAATCTAGCCATTTTTTTTGATAACAGAGTATCTCTTTGCACGTAGTTATGGTGAGAGTTATAAACATTCCAAATGTAATTATCCCAGTCCTTTTCAACTTGAAAGTCTAATTAAAGAAAGTTTAAGACACTATAAATATTAAGGAATTAGGTTTATAATGTGTAACCCTGTCAGAGTTTGAGATTACATTGGAAAGTGAGTATATTGAAAAAGATTGCAGAAACATTTCTCTCAGCCAGAATTGAATTGCTCAGAAAACTGAATTTCAATAAAATAGATGAAAAGTGGTAGGCAGAGAGACTCAGACCTATGACTGCTGAAGAAAGAGCTAATTCTATCTCCCTTTTTTAGATGCCCTGGAATACACTTGTGTCAGTGACAAATACTGCTTTGCTGTGCTCCACCAAGTACAAGGTAGTGATAAGACATGACTAGGAAGCAGTTACCAGAGACAAGCAAGGCTAGAGCTTTTACTACATCTTCTCTTGGTGGCTTCTGTACTTATGCATAAAATTTACTCTGACCTGTTTACTTTTATGACCTCTGTTTACTTTGTTTCTTTTAATATTATGCATGTTTAAGCTATGCTTTTTATTTAAATATGTGAGCAAAACTATTGGTGTAATGTACTCATTACCCTAAAACCTATATTATAATGGACCTGAAGACAACAAAGACTACAAAGTAGAAGATGAGAAGAAAAAGAAAATGCATACATTTTTATCTTTAAAACAATTGACTTTTAAGATTATTTTCTTGAAAGGTATACCTTTGACATAGCTGAATCTGTTTCCTTCAGGCAGATACAATAGGACTTCTTGGGTAAAAAAGGTGTAGTAATCTGTGAGACTCACTGGCAGAAGAAAGGAAGTTATTCATTAGTTTGGCTGAGGCCAGGGTAGTAAGCGGATTCATTTTAAATTCTGGCAGCAGAAGAATACTTGAGAAATGCTTATAAAGTTATATAATCTATTTTTTCAAGCAATATTCTTCATGTCATTCCACCTTGGAAAAACTTCGTGGAAAAGAATAGGCATATGAATGAGCAATGAATAGACTTTTCATTAGATTGGTAATCTTGCTGTTGGTACATTAATTGACTTGCATTACTGATATTTTAAGGTAGGATTTTTGTAGATGTTTATATATCTTTAGAAATCTATTTTTTTCTTTACCCTTTTTCTCAATTTATTTTTAACCTTGAAAACCTTTTCATCCCTGAGAGAAATACATGGGCTATCTTCAGCACAGAACACAAACTCTACCTTCTTTTCTCATGTCCAGTAATTCAAGTTTGACACACTACACCAGGGCGGATATGCCTTGTCATTACACAACTTCTCAGCAGCACTAGAAGATACATCCAAAGACGTGTGAGCAAGGTAAGCCTTGCAGCAACCCTTTGATGTCTTTGAAAAATGCAAAAATGCTCACTGATCAGGAGAAAAAGGGGCCACAGGAGAGGTATTTCCCCCTCACAGGTAGTTTTTATTTTTTTAACCTATTTTATGTTTTTCTCTAAATCAAGCTCAGACTTACTCTGTTTACACTGAAATACACTGCACAGTGCCATAGGTGTAATCAGACTCAGATCTCAACAATGTGTATGATTCCATACCCAGTATAAATAAGAGTTTAATATAAACTCCATCTCTGAGTGAAAATAAATAGCTCTGAAAAGTCAATTCTTCTCATTTTCTTTTACATTTGGCCTTCTAATAGCCATTTTATGTCACTCCTTTGAGAGCTCTGATACCAAGTTGGAATAGTCCATTATATCCTAGCTCGCAGTCTTTACTGAAAGTTATGTGAAACAAGAGGCCTTTGCCAGCAATTCAGAATTCTAAATTACCAGCCTTTCTTAATTTCAGGTTGCCCCTCCTGGACATACTGTAGACTCATGCATGAGCTTCTGAGTTAGAAAAATTTGTGTTTGAAACTTTTCTCAGCTCTTGACTTTTGACCTGGCCAGGTTACTTTTAAAACCACATTTTATTTTATTTTATTTATTTGTCACCTTAAGAATGGGGATAACGGGAGTACCAGCCTCACAGGGTTCTGTTATTTGAATAATATAGCCTAAGTGGTGAACCTAGCTTAGGGTCTGCTACCTAGGATGATACTCAGTAGAAAGTCAAGATTTTTTGTGATGTTTTTGTTTATATGCTGATAGCATATAAAGGAGTGTTTCAAGTCCCATCACAGCCTTCAAAGCTCCCTCTTCCTTGAGTCTGAGCAATCAGTGAGAAAAATCTGACAGTCAATGAACTTTAGTACTGATATGTGCTTAGGAGGTATGGTTGTTGTTAGGTTTGGTAATTATTGAAGAGAGTGATTCACTTCTTAGAACCCTGACTTGCAGCTCTAATGCCCTAAAAGACTAACCATTACCAACAGACACTGCCCTCTAGGGTGCTTGTCTAATTATATGTTAACTATAATTAACACTTTAAATCTGATAATTCCTACCTAAGACAGTATATTACCCGGTACAGAGCCTGGCAGAGAGGAAGTGTGCATTCAATATATGCTCATGGTTACTGAGTAAATCCAGATCTTTCCTTGGTACTGGGTTAGAACTGGGAGCATACCTTGATGGACTTAGCAAATCTGGAAACAGGTGGATATCGTTGGAGGTGATCTGGAACAGTTTGTCATTCTTCATTTCTACTAACAATTATTAGGTTTATGTGTAAGTTCTAGAGTTGGCACTCATAACTTCATTTAATCCTCACACTGGTCCTTTGAGGAACATATTATTCCTATTTTTCAGATAAGAAATTTGAGACTTAAGCAATAAAGTGACTCACTAATAGCAATATTACTAATAGCAGCTAAGTTGACTATACTGTGTGAATCTGTGTCACGCCTTAGCTGCCATCTGGGTAGGAGAATGCCTTGCCTAACATGGATTTGGGGTACTGAACTCTGTACATTCGGTTATTTAGATCTATTCTTATTTTTAGGCTTGGGCCTTGTTGTGGACTATGTGTCTGTGGTCCCCCCAAAATGTATATATTGAAGTCCTAACCTATAATGTGGCTGTATTTGGAGATGCAGCCTCTAAGGAAGTATTTGAAGTTAAATGAGGTGATAAGAGTAGAACCCTGATCCAACAGGATAATGTCATTATGAGAAGAGACACCAGAGAGCTCACTCCCCCTCTTTCTACCATGCAAGGACACAGAGAGAAGATGGCTGTCTGCAAGCCAGGAAGAGAGTCCTTACCAGAACCAAACCCTGCTGGACTTTGATCTTGGACTTTACAGCCTCTAAAACTGTGAAAACACAAATTTCTGTTGTTAAATTTCTGTGGTATACTACAAGGCTACAGTAACCAAAAGAGCATAGTACTGGTACCAAAACAGAGATATAGACCAATGGAACAGAACAGAGTCCTCAGAAATAATACCACACATATACAGCCATCTGATCTTTGATAAACCTGAGAAAAACAAGAAATGGGGAAAGGATTCCCTATTTAATGGTGCTTGGAAAATTGGCTAGCCATAAGTAGAAAGCTGAAACTGGATCCTTTCCTTACTCCTTATATGAAAATTCATTCAAGATGGATTAAAGACTTAAATGTTAGACCTAATACCATAAAAACCCTAGAAGAAAACCTAGGTAATACCATTCAGGACATAGGCATGGGCAAGGACTTCATGTCTAAAACACCAAAAGCAACGGCAACAAAAGCCAAAATTGAAAAATGGGATCTAATTAAGCTAAAGAGCTTCTGCACAGCAAAAGAAACTACCATCAGAGTGAACAGGCAACCTACAGAATGGGAGAAAATTTTTGCAATCTACTCATCTGACAAAGGGCTAATATCCAGAACCTACAAAGAACTCAAGCAAATTTACAAGAAAAAAACAAACAACCCCATCAAAAAGTGGGCAAAGGATATGAACAGACATTTCTCAAAAGAAGACATGTATACAGCCAACAGACACATGAAAAAATGCTCATCATCACTCGCCATCAGAGAAATGCAAATCAAAACCACAATGAGATACCATCTCACACCAGTTAGAATGGCAATCATTAAAAAGTCAGGAAACAACAGGTGCTGGAGAGGATGTGAAGAAACAGGAACACTTTTACACTGTTGGTGGGATTGTAAACTAGTTCAACCATTATGGAAAACAGTATGGCGATTCCTCAAGGGTCTAGAACTAGAAGTACCATATGACCCAGCCATCCCATTACTGGGTATATACCCAAAGGATTAAAATCATGCTGCTATAAAGACACATGCACACGTATGTTCATTGTGTCACTATTCACAATAGCAAAGACTTGGAATCAACCCAAATGTCCATCAGTCACAGACTGGATTAAGAAAATGTGGCACATATACACCATGAAATACTATGCAGCCATAAAAAAGGATGAGTTTGCGTCCTTTGTAGGGACATGGATGCAGCTGGAAACCATCATTCTCAACAAACTATGGCAAGAACAGAAAACCAAACCCCGCATGTTCTCACTCATAGGTGGGAACTGAACAATGAGATCACTTGGACTTGGGAAGGGGAACATCACACATCGGGGCCTACTATGGGGAGGAGGGAGGTGGGAGGGATTGCATTGGGAATTATACCTGATGTAAATGATGAGTTGCTGGGTGCTGATGAGTTGATGGGTGCAGCACACCAACATGGCACAAGTATACATGTGTAACAAACCTGCACGTTGTGCACATGTACCCTAGAACTTAAAGTATAATTTTAAAAAATTATTAATGAAATATTTACACTTTTTAACATGAAGCCTTTGAAATACTCTGTGTATTTTGCACTTACAGCACACTTAATTCTAGTCACATTTCAAGTGCTCAGAAGCCTTATGTGATTAACGGCTACTGTATTGGATAGTGCAGCGCTCAACAGTTTTCTCACATTTTTGTAGAGAACTAAAGTCTAGAAAAATAATATGTGGTTATGAGTAATACATTATTCCTCCAGAATTTAAATTATCTTTTTTATGACATTCTTCTCATAGTAGCCATGAATAAAAACATCTCAGAATACTTTCTGAGAGTTTAACTGTGATGTATATTCAAATTGTTAGAAGTCCATTGCAAGGCGTGCTTTTCCCATTAATCCTCCTCATATTCTTACATGCTCCTTGAGCTCCTGGCCTGAGCAGCCACAGAATTTATTATTGTTAAGATACAATTTAATACTTATCTATATGCATCCTAAAGTGTTCTTCATGCCATATATGAAGACTTGTCCTTACAATTAGCAAACAAACTCCTTAAGTTCAGGAACTATAACATACGCTTTTCAGTATGCCTGTAGGTATGAGGTATGTATTTGGTTTTGATAACATTTTGAATAGCACCTTCTAATAGTAAAATAAATATATGATGATTGTAAAAAAAAAAAAAAATGTGGTATTTGTTAATTATGGCAGCCCAGTCAGACTAAGACAGGCCATCACAAGACATAAACGTTTTGGACCTTCTCTTGTGCCTTAATAAACAGAAATCAGGTGTGCAAAAGAAGTATTTTTATTTGTAATGTGTAAGCCTTAGGTTTTTATTTATTTATTTGCTGAGGACAATCACATTGTGTATATACAATGTAATTATATTGTTGATGAAAACTTACCAAAAAATTTTTAAAAATCTTAATTGATTTCTAGATGTTCAAATGACAAGATAGCATTTATATACCATCAGAACATAAAATAATTAAAAACCAATAAATTTATAAAACAATATGTATTATATTGAGAGAAAGAGAGAGAGTGTTGGAAGAATATATACAAATTCAATGTGATAATGTGATGTCTGTAAGAATGCTATATTTTATTTTCTTTGTTTTTCTTTATATGAATTTTTAATATTTTTACCTTTGAAATATATAAAAGAGAATAAAAGTCATTGACAAAATCAAAAGTAACTCTATTATCATAGGTGAGTAAGTATACATCTTTAACAGAGTAGCAAAGAGTTGATGAATGTTCAGAGATATTATGTAAGTAACAGATAAGAAGTGTCCTTTATTCAGAAGATCTGTGGTATTCATTCTCAACTGCAAATATATATGCAAAAATCCCACAAATGAAACCAAAACAACACAGAATTCTCATGAATGTTGCATAAGTAAATATATTATTTGGAATAAATTTAAATAAGCTACATACAGGATGTCTTTTTGTTGGGTCGCTGAGTTGCCCCCATTTTGCTTTTCTGATCGGTATTGTAGAAGAACTTTAGTTTTGTGGAGTCACTCTCCAGGGAATTATTAGGGTGATGTGCTGAGAGACAGAACAGTAGATTTGGAGTCAGTAGACTTGGATGGAACTCATTTACCAGCTGTGTCATTGAAAAAGTCATTTAAGCTCTCAGAGCTTTAGTCTCCTCTTAGTAAAACTAGCATAACAATTCTATGTCCTTTACATGGTTTCATCAGCATCAAACTAAATGAAATAATATGTGCAAAGCTTTGTGACCCAGAGCACTCTATGCTAATGCTAGCCATCATTATTCTGAAGATGACTATTATAATCAAAGTTATATAGATTAAAGAAATGTGACAGAAGTTGTTCCCCTGAAAATGTTAACTCTTGCTGCTGTAGTCCTAATTATGCTAGGGCAAATCCCTTTGAATATTCTTAATTTCTCGTCTGATCTTAATTAATGGATACCAGTGTAGGTACTTTGGATTTTTGGCAGACAGTAAAACCTGGGGTTCAGGAACAGCAGTGTAAACAGGCTATAAGTTTGCAAGTCCCAACTTTCATTTATTTGATATTTATCATGAAAATCTATACAGTGCTTTCAGTATTCCAAGTCCTGTAGTTACAGCAGCAAGTAAAACAAAATTCCTGCCCCACTGGAGCTTACAATCTAACGGGAGGAGGGAGAGGGTCAATAATACAGTAGAAAATGAATATATAATAGGTCAATAATGAATATGTGATATGTGAATATGTGATAGAGCAATAAATGTAGTAACTGCTATGGAGAAACAATAGAGCAGAATAAAGTAAAAGTTCTGTAGGTCAGATGCGCAGGCAGCAGAATCTGAGATGAGACTGAAGTGCAGGAAGTTCATTCAAAGTCTTCTGAGGAAGGAAGCAGGGTTGGGTAGAGAGAGAAGATGGGCTCTGAAGCAGGCACTTTGGGCCTCTGCCAACTCCATGGGGAACTGGAAAGCAGGGATGGGCCTTCCAATTGCCTTGATTTGGGTATGGAGGCCAGGCCTTTATATTCCTGCAATGACCAGAACTTGGATGCAAATTGTCCCCTGGGAAGGGTTCTGTGACCTTGGTGACATGACTTTCCTCTGTTGAGGGCAATTCCCAGAGAGGGCTGACAGTAGTAAACTTCCAGCCAGTAGCACTATGTTCATTACTGGGATGTGTGTGTGTGTGTGTGTGTGTGTGTGTGTGTCTGGGACGCAGGAGGTGAGATTGCTTTTTTTAAAGGATAATCAAGGGACCCTCTCTGAAAACATTTTGGGAGTAAATGTGAAGGACATGAGGGAGGAACCTCATGAAATCTGGGGGATAGCAAGTAGATAGATATCTGGGGGAAAATATTTCTGAGGAAGATCATTTTGAATTTCTTTGGATTTTTCATATGGATTATCTATATGAGTAATGTCTATGCTCATCTATTGCTTTTCCAGTTGTGCTTATCATGGCAGTAGTAATAATAGTAATAACAACGATAATATCATTTTTACCATGTAATTGCAAGCTTTGCTTTAGGAACTAACGTAAATCTTTCACAAGATCTTACTAGAGCATTAATCAGTTAATTAGTTAATTTACTTATTCATTCAGTCACACAGTGAGTGTTTATAAATGCCCACTGTATGTCAGTTACTATGTGAGGTGCAATGAACACCATGGTGAGCAGGACGAGTTAGTCCCTGGGTTTGAAACTGTTAAGGTGGGGAGACTGACAAATGAAACAGGCAATTAAAAATACGGTGTAAACAGTGGTCCAGTGTAGTTAAATGAGGTAAGGAAGGTAGAGCAGGGAAACACTAAGCCAAACAAAGAAGAAACCAGGTATATGAATAAATAGGGAATAGCAGGTTAGTAAAGCAAAGTGAAAATGAAGCTTCCTTTGAATTGGGGTGGGATGGGGTGTGTGGAACGGAGGTGGGCAAAACAGGTGAGATAAGTGGCTCTGGAAAAGAAACCAAGGTTTGTTTAGTGACCTCTTACATTGTCAGATGGGGTTAAATTCATAAGGGTCTATAAACAACATTGGCCTGCTATGTAGAAAACACACGTGTCAATGGCAACTCAGTTGTGGGAGAGGTTTTCATTGCTAACGATGGGCTCCTAGCATGAAAAGATTTAGGTAAAGCCTGCCTCGAGGAGTGGGCTGGTATCTCTGATCAGAGCTGGCTGCAAGCTTGAGTAGTGACAATGGGGAGCTCTCCAAAAGTGCCAACTCCTACCACCCAACACCCAGGAGAGAATAATTTCTTACTCCCTCCTCACAGATCCTGAGCTGAGTTAAGCAGCCTTCAGTTCTTGCAATCCATCTCTCTTCCCTTCTATGGCCCCATTCATGCTGCAAAGATGTCACAGGACTGATTACCTAAAGATGACCTCTCTAAAGCAGATTTGACTCTATGTATTCTTTAAAGGCAATTCTGTTTTTTTTTTTTTTTTTTTTCAACACTGACCCAAGAACACTTGGATATAAATAGTAATATCAGCATGGTCAGGAAGGTGGAAATTCCACTGGCTTTCTTGTTTCATTTAACATTCTTTGACTTGGGGGTGATATTAAAAATATAAAAATATTATAGGACATTATCAAAGTTAACTTGCTTTATAAGTGCCTTCAAAATTTTGTTTGTCCTCTATGTTCATAGCAATTTTAAAGTGTTAGTCTGTAAAATATTGTATCTACATGTACAGCTTTTTTTTTTTTGATAGTCACTTCTAGAACAGGCTGAAAATCAGTCAGGGCAATTAAGTAAGACCCATTTGTGGTTTATCCATATTCTTATAT
Source organism: Piliocolobus tephrosceles (assembly GCF_002776525.5). Taxonomy (NCBI): domain Eukaryota; kingdom Metazoa; phylum Chordata; class Mammalia; order Primates; family Cercopithecidae; genus Piliocolobus; species Piliocolobus tephrosceles. The sequence goes on along the minus strand of NC_045436.1, from coordinate 45,802,161 downwards.
ATACCTGAGATTCTCACCTTTGTCACTAATGACAGTAATAAAATAATTAAGACAAATGAGTTAATATTTTATCATCTAAAATTTCACCCTTTTTCGTGAACCTTCTTACATTTCTAGAAAATAGTTAGAAGGAAGTCTGACTGAGACCTCAGGGCTTATTGCTCCAAGTAAAAAGCAGGCTGAAAGAAAAGTTAAGTCATTGAAAATGGTATCTACATTTACTCTGCCTTTTCTTTGTACTCTTTGCACTTGACTTTAAATTCTTTTGATTCCAGGAGAAAGAAATCTTTGCTAAGGCTCTGCCAAGCCTCACTTTTCTGTCATGATTGGAAGGTTTGATGTTATCCAGAATTACTCATGTAAGATGGAAGAGCTGCAGCATTACGATGAAAGCCATCTTGAAACAGCCTGAGTTCCTTTTTCTTTTACCTGAGTCAAGAACAAAAAATATTCATGTATATTCCCCAAAAGGACAAAAAAAGGATCCAATGAAAGGGTTAGGTTGTAGAAAGGTCAGAGCATTTTAGTGCTAAATGACACCTAACATCACTCTCTCCTGCACCCCTTATAGTATAAAAGAGAAAATTAAGACCCAGAATAAGATCAAGAGTTTTTCATTGGTCGTTATGATATTAAAGAAGTTTTGAAATATATGGCTTGTTTTCTCACATCTATGTGCTGATTAGGCCTCAGCCAAAGACTTCAGGGGAGCCCTCTGCAAATTTCTAGAGTTCTTTGTGCAACTTTTTCCTCTTGGGTTCTCTGACTTGCAAACTCAAACCGCCAGGCTTTCCTTAGCCTCAGCTCTGCCTCCTCATCTCAGAGAGACCCTACAGTGGGGCCTGGGAATCCTCCAGGCTGTGAGCTGGACAATGGAGTTCACCTCCGTTTTGGTTGTTTCCTCTCTCTTGGCAATCACTCTTCTGTGCTACTGATGTCCAGTGTCTGAAATTCATTTTTTTTCATACCTTTTGTTTGTTTGCTTGTTGTCATTTCCTGCAGGAGGGTAAATCTGGCTCCTGTTGTTCCATCTGCCCTCCAGCAGCTTCCCATACAGGCAGCTCACTTCACTTCATTTCCAATTTTTATGATTTCTGCTTTTTATTATACCTTTTGTCTACTTTTTGGGGGGGTTATTCTTCTTGTTCTTTTTCTAACATCTTGAGTTCATGTTAAGTTAATTAGCTTTTAGTCTTTCTAAGTCAATTACTGAATGTTTTGAAGTTTTCTCTTTGTGTTACTTTATTTTTTAGGCTATTTATTAAACTAATCCATGTTCTGAACTGTTATTGCTACTGGAAAGGGGCCCAATCCAGACCCCAAAAGAGGATTCTTGGATCTTGCACAAGAAAGAAAGGGTGAGTCCATAAAGTAAAGTGAAAGCAAGTTTATTAAGAAAGTAAAGGATAAAGAATGGCGACTCCATAGGCAGGGAAGCCCCAAGGGTTACTGGTTGCCTGTTTTTATGATTATTTCTTGATTATGATATTATTTCTTGATATGAACAGGAGGCAAGGAAATATTGGGTAGAAGAGGGTAGTTCCCTGGCAAAGACACCACTCTCAAGCTTGGAAATCCATGGCCTTAAATGTGAACAGGCATTCCTGTTTTCACACCTTAATGTTGCCTTTTGGCCCACCACACCCCCCATCCTATACCCATGTAAACTGTAAATGTCAGGATCCATGAGCAGAAGATCAGAGGAGCAGAAGAGTGGTGCAGCAGAGAAGGAGAGAAGAGAAGGAACGTCTAAATGTCAAGAGGAGCTCAGCTGGGGACAGTCAGAGAGGAGATAGGCCGTGGGACAGCCAAACTCCAGGGGAAGATCATCTTCCCACTCCATCCCCTTTCCAGCTCCCCATCCATCCTAATGAGAGCCACCTCCACCACTCAATAAAACCCCCACATTCATCATCCTTCAAGTCTGTGTGTCACCTGATTCTTCCTGGACACTGGAGAAGAACCTGGATAACAAGAGGTCACTGAGTTGATTAATACTAAAGCCATCTGTGGACAGCAGAGCTAAGAGGCACTGTAACATGTGCACTGGGACTTTGGGAGTTGCAGGCACCCACCCTTAGATGCTACCATGGGGCTGGAGCCCAAAAGCACTTTCCCCAGGTCCTGCACCTGCCTATCTGCATGCTCTCCCTCCTGTAAGGGGTTTGAGCTCATGGTGGCCAAACAGACAAGCCACACCCATGTTGCATGTTCTGTGAGTCGGGGGTCAGGGAATTCTCCTGTTTCAACATGTCAAACAAGGGGTGGATTATTCATGCCTCCCCTTTTTAGACAATATAGAGTAACTTCTGGACATTGCCATGGCATTTGTAAACTGTCATGGTGCTCTTGGGAGTGTAGCAGTTAGGACAACCAGAGGTCAGATCACCATCTTGGTTTGGTGGGCTTTGGCCAGCTTCTTTACTGCAACTTCTTTTATCAGCAAGGTCTTTATAACCTGTATCTTGTGCCAACCTCCTATCTCATCTTGTGACTTAGAATGCCTTACTGCCTGGGAATGCAGTCTAGCAGGTCTCAGCCTTATTTTTCCAAGCCTCTATCCAAGATGGAGGCACTCTGGTTCAAACGCCTCTGACATTACTTCCAAGATGATTCCTTTTTGTCATTATGTAGTGGCCTCTTTGTCTTTGAAAATGCTTTATCTATCATCTAGTTTATTTGATATTAATATAGCTACAAGAAATTTTTGTATTTTTACAGCCTCTTTACCTATTTATTGACATATGATATCCATACAATAAAGAGCATGTAACGCACTGATCTTAAGAACAGAGTTTGACAATTTTTTTCTAATGTATACAGCCATGTACCCACCACCCAGATCAAGATAAAGAATACTGCCAGCATCAAAAGAAGTCACTAGCTTTATTTCAGTTGGTATTTTCCTCAGACATCCTTGTTTCCATCCCTTACTTTCAACTTATTTATTTATGTTTTAAAGAATTTACTTTCAAACAGTAAGTGACTTTTAGTAAAGTTACAGTACATTGATTGATTGATTGTTACATTAAAACCCAAGCCACTAAGTATCAACAACATCCTCCATTCCTATTTTCCCCTCAAGTAAAAGTAGACTTACTATATTTATTTGGAATTTCTGTGTCTGCCAAGGGAGTTTTTAATTACTAATACTAAAAGACTCTATCCATATTTTCTTTTAGTGCTTTTTTGTTTTTGTTTTAGTGTCTTAACCTTAATTATGTGAAATGTTTTGTGTTGTAAAGAATGAGTAGTAGAGATCCATTTTTTTCTTCCTATCTGACAAGTTTTCTGAATACAGTGAACAATCTATCTTTTTATATTGATTTGAAAGCTGCTTTCTTCATGACACTAAATTATTACATGTATTTGAATTTACAAGTGAATTCTGTTATATTTTACTTATCTGAATATATGTTTCTTTACCCAGAATGTTCTTTTAATTAATGCTTAATATAACTCTGTATTATAATTCCTGGCTGAAGAAGTTCCCACTCATTGTTCTTCATTTCCATTATTTTTCTGACTATTAACACACATTTATTCTTCTAGATGGGGGCTGTTCAATCTTGGCATTATTGATGTTTTGGACTGGATAAATAAAAGTCAGTAGTGGGATCCTTCTAATTTCCTCTACTTTCTTTTTGTAGCTCTGTTTCGTGCCCTCAGGTGGGAATTCTCTGTCAACTCTCCAGTACCTTCTTTCTTTTTGGCCGAAAGCAGATATTCTGCAGAGTTTCTTGTATGAGGTTGGGTTGTTTCTTAAATCTCAGAGTAGATTATTGTTTTTTTATTTTAATTTATTATTATACTTTAAGTTCTAGGGTACATGTGCATAATGTGCAGGTTTGTTACATATGTATACTTGTGCCATGTTGGTGTGCTGCATCCATCAACTCATCAGCACCCATTGATTCGTCATTTATATCAGGTATAACTCCCAATGCAATCCCTCTCCCCTCCCCCGCCATGATAGGCCCCGATGTGTGATGTTCCCCCTCCCGAGTACAAGTGATGTCATTGTTCAGTTCCCACTTATGAGTGAGAACATGCGGTGTTTGGTTTTCTGTTCTTGTGATAGTTTGCTAAGAATGATGGTTTCCAGCTGCATCCATGTCCCTACAAAGGACGCAAACTCATCCTTTTTTATGGCTGCATAATATTCCGTGGTGTACAGATTATTGTTTATTCTATACTTTTCTTCATTGTCTTTCTTCATTTAAGCAGATTTCAAATAGATGGAATTTGTAAATATTTTCTCAAGACTTCTATACTTTTCTTCATTATCTTTCTTCATTTAAGCAGATTTCAAATAGATGGAATTTGTAAATATTTTCTCAAGCCTCCTGTACAGAAGATTTCTCAAATCTTCTGTAGACATTTTAAATTTCTTTAAGAAATATTTAAATTACCATTTTCACTTATCTGTTTTTAATTGCTCTGCTATTGTTTGGTATTTACGAGTGATTTATTATGTTATCCTTTTTATTAGGTAAGACGTGTTAATGGTGAGTTTGAGATTGATAGGAGCTATTTTGTTAGAAATAAATGAGGAACTGTTGCAGGAATGGACTGTGATTTTTACATTTTATTCAATTGCTTTGGCTTCTTACGGGCTCATGACACTTTCCTTAGTGTTTAACACAAACAACTGAAGTAAAATAACTGCCACTTCTCTCCTTACAGTTAAACTGCAAACAGCTCTTTTTATAAGAACTGTGATTGCCTCCAGCAAGCAATCTCAAGTACTTGATATATAAACACACTATTGCCCCTTTTTCTTCACACTTGAAGTTTGTAGAAAAAATCACTAAAAATTTCATAGTATCTGAGGAGAATGGATCTCTCCAGATGATGTTTTCTTGCCTAGGGCCAATATGTGCACCATAGAGTCCCCTCTATCTGCCATAAAACTTTGTTTATGAAGCATTGCTTTAATCAATCTTCACATGGTAGGACAATACAGGCAAAAGCTGAGGTCTTGCTATACATCTCTTTCAAAGTTTTCCTTCAAGCCCATTTTGCTTTTAGTCACTTTTTCTTTATATTTTCAGCAGCAGTTATTAATTTCATTTCATTCTATTTGACCCATGGAAATGTTTAACATGGTTTTATAAAAGTAACTTTATTTTCAGCTTGTCTGTAGGTTCAATTTTCTTGTAGTTGCTGGTATAAGTAATAGGGAAAAATGTATCAGTCTTATATAATAAAGAAGTTCAGATGAATGTGTGTGGGAGTATGTGATATAGGAAGAAACAACCAGTATATAACAACATATGTCTGCCTGCTCTGCTTTTAATACTTGTTAGAGTTTTAGTTTCTATGAATATCTTGGAGGTGCTGGAATATATATGCAAATTTCCTTCTAAAAGATTGCACCAAGTTACATTACCATAACAACAATAAGAATTTACTGCAGCCTTAGCATATTGGATATTATCTTAAAAAATACCCCTTTGTAGGTTTCATAGATAATGAATAAATAAATTTTCTGCTGTTTTAATTTCCATTTTAAAAGTAGTGAGGTTGAAAATGATGCAATTGGAAATGCATGTGCATAAGAAGTTGAATAGAAGTTTATCGGTCAGAAGGTGGAATGACTTTTGAACAAGTTAAATGTTTGGAAAAACAGCATGAATGTACTGAATATTTTTGAGGTGTGATCTTCTAATCGCTCTAGCAAATTGTATTGGTCATAAGAAAATGTTTGAACTTTTCCAATTAGTCAGTCATTATATTAGTTTATTCTCATGCTGCTATAAAGAACTGCCTGAGACTGGGTAATTTATAAAGGAAAGAAGTTTAATTGACTCACAATTCTGTGTGGCTGAGAAAGTTTCAGGAAACTTACAGTTGTGGCAGAAGGGGAAGCAAACATCCTTTTTCACATGATGGCAGAAGTAAATGGGGAAGCCCCTTATAAAACCACCAGATCTCATGAGAGTTTGCTTACTATCATGAAAATAGCACAGGGGAAACAGCCACAATGATTCAATTACCTCCCACTACATTCCTCCCACAACACATGGGGATAGTGGGAACTACAATTCAAGATGAGATTTGGGTGGGGGCACAGCCAAACCACATCACTATGCCCCTGACCCCTCTCAGATCTCATGTCCTCACGTTTCAAAACACAATCATGCCTTCCAAACAGTCCCCCAAAGTCTTAACTCATTCTAGCATTAACTCAAAAGTCCAAGTCCAAAGTCTTATCTGAGACAAGGCAAGTCCCTTCCACCTATGAACCTGTAAAATCAAAAGCAAGTTAGTTACTTCCTAGATACAATGAGGGTATAGGCATTGGGTAAATGCACCCATTCTAAATAGGAGAAATTGGCCACAAACAAGGGCTACAGGCCCATGCAAGTCTGAAATCCAGCGAGGCAGTAATTAAGTCTTAAAGCACCTAAATAATCTCTTTTGACTCCATGTCTCACATCCAGGTAATGCTGATGCAAGAGGTGGGCTCCTAGTCTTGGGAAGCTCCGCTCCTGTGGCTTTGCATGGTACAGTCCCCGCCTCAGCTGCTTTCACAGGCTGTCTGTTATCCAGTTCCAAAGTCACTTCTGCATTTTTAGGTATCCTTATAGCAGCACCCCACCTCTAGTACCAACTTACTGTGTTAGTCTGTTCTCATGCTGCTATAAAAAACTGCCCAAGACTGTGTAATTTATAAAGGAAAGAGGTTTAATTGATCTATAGTTTTACATGGCTGGGAAGGTCTCGGGATACTTACAGTCATGATCCAAAGGAGAAACAAACACATCTTTCTTACATAGTGGCAGGAGGGAGAAGAATAAGAGCTAAGTGAAGGGGGAAGCTCCTTTATAAAACTATCAGATTATGTGAGAATTTACTTACTATCATGAGAATAGCATAGGGGAAACCACTGCAATGATTCAAGTACCTCCCCCTGGGTTCCTCCCATGACATGTGGGGATTATTGGAACTACAATTCGAGATGAGATTTGGGTGGGGACACAGCCAAACTATATCCGTCATTCCACATGTTGAGTGATTTCTCTCTTCTATTCACTATTCTCCCACAGAGAGGGACCCATAGTCATTACCTTCAAGGAACCTAAATCCTGGCGTATTTATGGTTATGGGTGGCATATAATATACAGGTAAGCCAATGTTACAGGATGTTGTGAGACTATTCCTACTCTTCCATAATTAGCCACTAGGACCATGGTTGAAACCAAGAGGCACTGAGTACCACCTCACTCTAAGGAGAATTACTGAGTTTGTGCTCACTGCTAGGGCCAGATCTCTTTGCAGGGCTATTTTAGGCTTTAGACAATGTGACCTTCTAGTCTGTACAAGGAGAGGAATGCAGAGGGAAAGAGATTCACTGGACTCTCTTGTCAGTGACCTGGTGGTGAATATATGGTAATGGGTAAATCCCACTTCACCTAATGAAAAAAAGGAGAAGGATGCACTTCATTCTTAGAATTTACGCAGGAATAGGAAAGGGAAAATCTAGGAGAAAAGCTTACAAAGGATTTATTGGAGCAAGATGGCCGAATAGGAACAGCTCCAGTCTCCATCTCCCAGCGCGAGCGACACAGAAGACCGGTGATTTCTGCATTTTCAACTGAGGTACTGGGGTCATCTCACTCGGGAGTGCCGGACAATCCGTGCGGGTCAGCTGCTGCAGCCCAACCAGCGAGAGCTGAAGCAGGGCGAGGCATCGCCTCACCTGGGAAGCGCGAGGGGGAAAGGAGTCCCTTTTCCTAGCCAGGGGAACTGAGACACACATACCTGGAAAATCGGGTAACTCCCACCCCAATACTGCACTGTGACACTGGCACACCGGAGAATATATCCCACACCTGGCCGGGAGGGTCCCACGCCCACGGAGCCTCCCTCCTTGCTAACACAGCAGTCTGCGGCAATCTAACCGCAAGGCAGCAGCGAGGCTGGGGGAGGGGCGCCCGCCATCGCTGAGGCTTAAGTAGGTAAATAAAGCCGCTGGGAAGCTCGAACTGGGTG
>NC_045436.1:45756254-45789163 GCF_002776525.5 Piliocolobus tephrosceles | reverse complement strand
TGGGGCCTATCATGGGGAGGGGGGAGGGGGGAGGGATTGCATTGGGGAGTTATACCTGATATAAATGATGAATTGATGGGTGCTGACGAGTTGATGGGTGCAGCACACCAACATGGCACATGTATACATATGTAACAAACCTGCACGTTATGCACATGTACCCTAGAACTTAAAGTATAATAAAAAAAAAAGAAAAATAAAAAAAAAGAAAACCTCACATTTAAAAAAAAAAAAGCTTCAAAGACTATAAATGCCTTCAAGAAGGTGAAAGAAACTAGTATTTTGTTTACTGTTAGCAGGCTTTTTGGGCAGCATTTTGCCAATATAGCCCTATGTGAGTAGGGGAAAGGGAATTGTGGTTGGACAACAGAGCTCTGGGAAAGGCAGTGATTGAGCAGTTGAACTCCATCAATTTGGTGGGTAAGGACCCCAGAGTATTCAAAGGATCAAATGGAATGTGACTGAAGAGTTATCTTGCTGATCTTACCCAGGAGGACAGTCCCCTAGGCAAGGGGACACCAAACACAAAGAGGCATGGGATAAGGATTTGGTGATGAGAACTGGGCAGACCTGGAGTTTAATCCCTATGTCATGGTAAGGCCCTCTGAAATTCTCTCTATGCCCTTGAGAGACTCAGCATTTAGATTCTGATCCCTAGAGTCCCTTAGTGGCCAGTCTATGTAAGCCAGGTTAGTAGCTATAGCCGTCAGGCACATGATTACACCATGAATGGTGAAGTAAAAAGATGTCCTTTCTTTGCTTTCTTCCTCTAATCCCAATCCCAGCGGCGCAAAAACCTAGAAAAAAGAAGGTAGCTGTAGAGCTTTCATTTAGATATATGATTGGTGTTTTGAAATTTTAATAACAAAAAAGACCAGAAAGTTTCCTATCTTCCCAAGATATTTCTAGGGAATAGGAACAGGAAATAGGAAAAGGATATTCCATACAGTATAAGCAAATTTTTAAAATTATTTTTTTTACCCTGCTGAATTGAGACTTGCCAATAATCAGTTATACACATAAGGAGGGTAGTCCTGGGCGCTGTGTGGTATGAAAAAAATATAGGAAGAAAATGAAAGAGAAATTAATGGGAAGGAGACTACAAGCTGCTTTGCCTCGGGTAGGCAGGGAAGACCTATTTCATTCAATGAAATTTTACTGAGTTTTCCTATGTTCTAGCCATTATTCTGGGCTCTGAGGATACATAGTAAACAAAGAAGATGAAAAATACAGTCATTAGAAATCTTTGAAGGTGTGAGATAGGAATAATACGGAGGCAGTCAAGCAACGACATGAAGCAAAAAAAGAAGAAAAAATTAGAACAAAGTTCCTAAGAAAGGAGTAAGCTTAGTATGTTGGAGTTTTGGGGAAAAATTCAGTGGCTGCAACCTAATGACAGGAGAGAGTAGGAGAGGGTTGAGGGGTCAGGCCAGGTGAGCTGAGCATGTGGACAGGTCAGAACTTCAGAGAGCAAGTGATGATTTTATTCTGGTGCAGTGAAAAACCTACTGGAGATTGTAAGTAGGAGAAATACATGATCTAATTTATAGTTTAAAAAGTTGCGGCCGGGCGCGGTGGCTCAAGCCTGTAATCCCAGCACTTTGGGAGGCCGAGACGGGTGGATCACGAGGTCAGGAGATCGAGACCATCCTGGCTAACACGGTGAAACCCCGGCTCTACTAAAAAAAATACAAAAAACTAGCCAGGCGAGGTGGTGGGCGCCTGTAGTCCCAGCTACTCAGGAGGCTGAGGCAGGAGAATGGCGTAAACCCGGGAGGCGGAGCTTGCAGTGAGCTGAGATCCAGCCACTGCACCCCAGCGTGGGCGACTGAGCGAGACTCCGTCTCAAAAAAAAAAAAAAAAAAAAAAAAAAAATTGCTCTGTGAAGGAGGGAATATAAAAAACAGGACACAGAGACAAGCTGTGGGTCTGTTACTATATTCCACGCCATCTCATCCATTCTTTTTAGTATGAATAAATGCTGCTGATCACCTTTTAGTGATTTCGTTTTAAAATTTCAGAATATCCAGAGATGTGGATACTTTAATCTGAGGACATTAAAATATTCAGCATTTTTATGCTTTGGTAGGCCTAGAAAAAGTTTAATAGACTTAGGTAAGACTTACATTAAACTGATTACTTTTGATTTAAAGGTAATAGCGTTCAGCTGAGAATGGAAATAATTTTCACCGGGTTGGCAATATTTGAAATCATTTCTCAACTTCAGTTTTATCCAGCTAAATAATAAAGGTCTACAATTTCCTTTATTTGCTTTTGTCAGAGCAAATTATGTTACCAATAACACCACCTACGAGAGAGAAGAGCCGTGAGAAGGGTCAAGAACAATCTATGAGTAACTTTAGTGGAGGCTGATATAACATATTCTCTAATATATCATGCTCTGATAGCATTTGACAAGACCATTTGGAAGAGACCCAGATGGAGACAACAATTCTAGTTAATATGCTCCATTGAGTGATGTTCATCAGCTGATTATGTGAACTCAGGCTGAACTCTAGTCATAAAATTGGGAAAGAAGGCAGTTTGAGAAATTGTATATTCTTCACTGTGAAATGATTGACCTGAGCATGAAATCAATTCTAAGAATAACTCTAAGGGGCAGATAAGTTCAGGACCAAGCTTATAAAAATGAGAACCACTCAAAATATCTCCAGTTTTATTCCTAAACCTATCTGTGCTGAAGAACTTTTTGGATGCTTCCCACAGGACTGAAATTCTTGACTCTAATTTGGACAATGATAGTCTCTGTAATCCACAATTGAATGGTCACTGGAACATGTTAGACGTAGAACATAGTCAAAGGACTCATAGATTAGGATAACTATTTATGTCAATTATAAGTAAAACCCCATGCAGACTAATGTAACTCTGTTAGGGGGATGTGTACTAGCAACTATCTTGTCACTGTGTGTGTGTGTGTGTGTGTGTGTGTGTGTGTGTGTGTGTGTGTGTGTGTGTGTATGACTATATGTATATATGTAAATATATAACTATATGTATATATGTGTATATATATTTAATTTTGAAAAAGTTAATGGCTTTTGTTATTGTCTCTTTAAAAATGTAATATAGTTTTGTTACAGAAAAGTAAGAAGCTAGAAAAAAAGTATGAAGAAAAAGATAAAAATTAGCTGTAATCCCACCAAGTGAAATTAAGCTCTATAAATATCCTGGCATCTCCCCCATCCCACAGCCCTCTCACCTGCAGAAAGAACTTTTAATGTAGAACTGTCTGTAATCTTTAAAATATGCAACAAACACCATTCCTTGTCATCAGACCTACCAGATTTTATCATGGTGTGACTGTAATGTCTGAGATTTCTGAAATACTTTAGAATTTATACATTCAAAGCAGTCACCTTGAGAGGTAATAACATTCATTTATTCAAATGCAGATGCTGAACATAGCAGATTTGTGACAATCTTCTTAATGCTCACTTAGGGGAGGCATACAGCATATGGCCAAGGCCTGCTGTACTCCCTGCTTTTAGGATGGGAGAAAACAGACCTCAGACACTCCTCCTTCTGACTCCAAGGGTAAGGCAGTCAGAATGTGTCTGGTGTGTACCAGAAGAGGAAACGTGCTGCACATTGGGGTCCCAGGTCCTTTGGTTTTACCTGTCCTTTCTGAGGCGTGGGCATCCTGCAGTCCCTCATAGATTTCTGACCCAGCCATCTCAGTAGGATCTGCTGTGTCCTGGAGGTTATGAGTGCTCTCCGGAGTTCATTTGAAAGTCAGGCCCTTCTCTATGTGCTCCTACCCCTGTGCCTGTCATTCTCTTTACTGTTGAGGAGGGACCTTAACTCCTGGCAGGTGAACTATAGTTAAGATCAGTGGATACTAAAGTAAAACCTGTCAAAAATCTGGTTTTTGACAAAGATTTGAATAGAACTTGGTCCTTGCCGTCAAGGATCTCACAGTATGATAAACTTGTCTTTGTTTTGTAAATTACAGTGCAGTTTCAGCAGTCAGGCACTTTGGGTACTTGACTGAATCTTGTTCTTTTCCAATATATTTCACATGAGACTTCATGTTATCCTGGACAACCACCTAATGAGAGTCCAGGCTGAAGTCTTCATTCCCCTTCTGCATGTTCTCTGCTGTTGGCTTTGTTCAGACCCTTCTTTCTTCTCATCTATCCTACTGTAATGGGCTTTACGTTTTAAACATAGCTTGAAATAACAAATCATGACTATAATACATGCAAATGGTTTGTATTTAATTTTATTTTTATTTAGAAGTAGAGAATGCAGTAATAGTGAAGCAGGAAAATAGGGAATTATGATAGCCAAGGGTTGGGGCGTAAGCAAAGGAATAGCAGGTGCAGTCAGTTTGCATAAGCAAGAGAACAGCAGGTGCAGCAAGTTCTAGGCAAGACTGGGCAGCATGCAGGCCACATCCTCATTCCTGTGATAAAAAGACAGAAGTTTCCACTTCAGCCTCTGCTTGACCATGAGCTAAGCCTCCACTTCAGCCTTTGATTGGTTGCAGGCCAATCCTTCATAGGGTGTAGCCAATTGGAGGCTTCCAAAGGGTACCGAGGGGGCGTTGCCAGGTCCTTTTGGCTTCATAAAAACCCTAATTGGGGCCAAGCGCAGTGGCTCACACCTGTAATCCCAGCATTCTGGGAGGCTGAGGCAGGTGGATCACTTGAGGTTGGGAGTTTGAGACCAGCCTGGCCAACATGGCGAAATTCCGTCTCTATTAAAAATACAACAAACAAACAAACAAAAATTAGCCGGGCGTGGTGGTGGGCGCCTGTAATCCTAGCTACTTGAGAGACTGAGACAGGAGAGTTGCTTGAACCCCAGAGGCAGAGGTTGCAGTGAGCAGAGATCATGCCATTGCACTCCAGCCTGGGTGAGAGAGTGAGACTTTTTCTCAAAAAAAAAAAATTCCCCAAAACCAGAAAACCCCAATTGGAGAGGCTTTGAACCCCTTGCTTAAGCCCGCTCCCAGTCTGTGAATGGTCTTTAATACATCTGTGCTTTCCTTACTCCATTCTTCTGTTGCTTTGTCTTTCATTGCTTTGTGTTCTTTTGTTACTTTGTGCATTTTGTTCAATTCTTTGTTCAACACACCAAGAACCTGGACAACTCTATTGGGTAACAATGGTTACCAGAGGCTGGTGGGGTAGGGTAGATGGGGAAAGGAAGTTTGTAAATATTTGTAAAATCAAAGTTATAAGCAATTATAATAAAATTATTAACGAACATTAATTAATCACTAACAGTGCACCAAGTAGCATTCTAAATGATTGGTATTAACTCAGTCCTCACTATTCCTCTTTCAGAAGGTACGAGTGTTATCGTCAGTACATTTTACACATAAGAAAAGTCCCAGAGAGATTAATTAACTTGTCCAAGACCTTACAACTAGTAAGTGGCAGAACTTGGATCACACCCATGTACTCTGGCATAAAAACTATGCTTTTAACCACTATGATATTCTGCAACAATTTTCTCTTCCAACCTCTCCCCACTGTTCATCTTATGCCCTAGAAGCTAACATTCACACAGGCGGTCTTGGTGTTTTCCAGGTAGCTCATTCAATCTTGGGGAGGAACCTTATTATACAAATCATCTTTTTGCTCCTTTCTACTTCGTCAGTCAGAATTCTTTCTTTTGCTTTCAGTTTTCCAAATATTTATTAAAATTACTCATCTGTTGTTATTTTCCCTTCTGTTAATTTCATTTTGTTTTTATAATTTAGATGGAGTCTTAGAAAAGAGAGAATATAAACTCACATGATCATTTTGCCATCTTGATCTAAAAGGGAGATACTCCAGATGTAGAGGAGTATGATTTGCCCTAGAGTCCATCAGGTGTGACTTGTGACCTGACCTGAGCCTGCTTTCCCAACCTTGGCTCCTACTTTTGAGCCCCATATGTTTTAATGTATGTTTCTAGTGTACGCTTCACATTTCCCTGGGTCTGAGTGCCTCCCTCTAATCTCTAACCCTTTAAGTCCTCCCGAAGCCCATAGCTGAATATGATCTCTCTTCCTCAGCTCAACTGCTAGAGGACTGGGTGGTACCTAACCAGTGATGTGTATCATGTTTTCTTTTTTATTATAATAATTTCTATTTATTTATTTATTTTTTGAGACATGGTCTCACTGGGTGGTCCAGGCTGGAGTTCAGTGGTGTAATCTCACCTCACTGCAACCTCACTTCCCGGGCTCAGATGGTCTTTCCCACCTCAGCCTCCCACATAGCTAGGACTACCGGCATATGCCACAACGCCTTGCTAATTTTTGTATTTGTAGTAGAGATGGGGTTTTGCCATGTTGCCCAGGCTGGTCTCGAACTCGTCGGCTCAATCGATCCTCCTGCCTCGGCTCCCTAAGACGCTTCTTATGAGTATTAACAGATCCTTTTGCAGTGGAAAAAGAACATGCAGTTTGAAATCAGGTGCCGTAACAAAATGCTGACATATATGGCATGAAGTTAGTATTTGGGTGTCAGGAGATAAAGAATTAGATAATAGATGCTAGAAAGCAGCATATTTATGCTATGCTGAGGTAAGCTATTTAGTAAGTTTTGTTACAATAACTAAAAAGTACTATCTTCTGCATCTGTAGTTTAGGAGAGCTTAGAAAGAGCCCACATTTTATTGTTTGTTGACTGTTACTGCTTTTAGCAATATTGTAAGAAAAAATAAGTTCAGGAAGGTGTTGGCTGATTTTCCAGAAGAAATTAAAGATTTCAAAGTGTTAGAAAAATTAAAGATTTCAAAGTGTTAGAAAAGCCAGATACTTCCAGTCCTAAAACTGTAGGAGATAAGACTGAAAAAGGCTTAGAGGCAAAATACATATCAATGCTTCTCATTAACCAAAGGAACTCAGCCCTGTGGCTAAGATCACAACAAGAATATAGCTTTCATCTTCGCCCATTATTTCACATGCATCAAAGAAGCTGCCATTAAGTTAAAGGCAAGTGCTCAGAAAAATAAAGAGATTTAAAACTATGTCTCTGAAATAATTTTGGGTGTAGTCAGGCAAATGGAGCTTCAGTGAAATTGATTAGAAATCAGCAAATTGATTAGAAATCACAGATTTCTAAGGGAAGAGTATTGCCAAAGTAACCATGAGACTGGCTTGAAAAGCCTTTGCCTATTTCCTCTCTAAAACAAACCTAGCATCATAAGACAACGTGTTGTGAAATCTGAACAGCTTGCAGTGAGCACACACGTCCTAACACTCACTTAAATGTGGCCATAGGATTAAATGACCAAGGAAGAACCTTTCAAAGTGCAAAGCCAAGAGCCATGGTGAACAATGACATTTCTTCTACTTCCCAGGAAGGAGTCTTCACAATGTTTGCCCAGTAGATTCTCTCATTGCTATGGACGTATGACTGATGTGGGTTTCACATTAATCTCTCTTTTGAATGGTAATTTTTATTGCCCTTATCTTAACCCAGCTCTACCAATGTGTTTTGGGTATGGTAGTAGGCAGATTACTTTACTTTTCTTAGTTTATTGGTTGTCTGGCCATGGGAAACTGCATTTCAACCTAGTGAGAAAACAGTACATCCCCCAAAATTCTTGGCTTTGGGCTACATGCTATCAGTTTAGATCCATAAATGATGATATAAAGGATAATCACTTTTCCCACAGGCCTAGTGTACTATTCCTGTACGATTACCTGAGAAAGAAATTAACTTCTTGTGTGTAAGCAAAATTATACTTTGGGTCTTACATTGTCCTAGTTAATACTATATACAATCAGCTGGGATAAAGTAATAATCATCTCAGGTTGTGAAAATACTCAAACTCAAATGGGTAGCAGCAAATAGGCTGGGTAGATGTGGAATAGGGAGCAAATCAAGGCTTGAGGATACAGCAAAGTATCTGCTTACAAGAACAGGGCTAGCCAAATGACCAGAAACCAGACAGAAGAGTTAGGTTTCAAGTCCAGTTTTCAACCCTGGTAGAGGAATTGTGGGAAAAGTCATTCCTAGAAATACAAAAATCAACATTGATCACTGCTTCAAGAAACTTCAAAGTATCAAGAAAACTATTTTTACTTCCCTGTCTGCAGAATCCTTGAGAAAAAACTCTAGGTCTGTCCTAGTTTTGCTTTCAAAAGGTGTAAACTGGTCTATGTAATAATCACTTTGGTGGACTCTATTCTAGACACAGTGAAGGACTGAGATGTGAAGGTGCTCTGTCACTGCCTCAGTCAAGGCTTTCACGGTACACTGGAAGAAAGAGAAGCATGAACAAACTGCATGATACTTGAAGTCGTGCTGTGTACCTGTATTTAACAAGAATAAGAGAAGAAAGCTGGGAACCTGGATCTTCCATATATTGGAAGTTTTGTAAAAACTTTGAGGTGAGTAAATAAAAACAAATTCTTAAAGGTTTTTCAAAACAACAATTGATTACATGGTTATCATGTTTTAGAGGATTCTGTTTGGCTTTAGAAGTGAAGAGCTATATGTGTCAGAGAATGTGGGCAACTTATAGGTCCTATATCTTTTGCTCAGATGGTCCCAGTGAGAGATGAGGGCTTCATTTGCTTTTCTTTCAGGTTTTATTTGTAAGTTGTATTAATCCATTCTCACGTTGCTATAAAGAACTGCCTGAGACTGGGTAGTTTATAAAGGAAATAGGTTTAATTGACTTACCGTTCCCCATGGCTGGGGAGGCTTCAGAAAATTTACAATCATGGCTGAAGTCACCTCTTCACAGGGTGGCCGGAGAATGAGTGCCAAGTGAAGGGAGAAGCCACTTATAAAACCATCAGATCTTGTGAGAACTCACTCACTATTATGAGAACAGCATGAGCAGCATGAGGGTAACCTCCTTCACGACTAAATTACCTCCCACAGGGTCCCTTCCATGACATATGGGGATTATGGGAACTACAATTCAAGATGAGATTTGAGTGAGGACATAGCCAAACCACATCATAAGCCCTGGTGGGAACCATGGTCATCGCTAATATAGGATGACTACTACAGTTCTAGAAGTAAACTCTTTCCTAGAGCAGACTTATTTTGAGGGAGAAACAACAGAGGCACAATTTTCTGCCTTCTGTTGCTAGGAGTATACTCTCTTATTGCTTCCTTAGGTGCTAAAATGGAGAAGTAGCCCAATTTTTCAAACTAGGATTTGAATGATGAATTAAAATGTATTAACCTGATGAAGGATTATATACACACTTGCTCCTAATATTATGTCAAACTGATATATTTGACATACCTATATGTCTGTTTTATTTTATTTAA
Organism: Piliocolobus tephrosceles; assembly: GCF_002776525.5. Lineage (NCBI taxonomy): Eukaryota > Metazoa > Chordata > Mammalia > Primates > Cercopithecidae > Piliocolobus > Piliocolobus tephrosceles. Next base: position 45,779,906 of record NC_045436.1, on the reverse strand, counting down.
TTAATTTATTTACTTTGAGTTCCAGGATACATGTGCAGAATGTGCTGATTTGTTACACAGGTATACATGTGCCATAGTGGTTTGCTGCCCCTATCAACCTGTCATCTAGGTTTTAAGCCCTGTTTATATTTTTATTGAGGTAAAATATATGTGTATAATTTGCCATCTTTACCATTTTGCATATACACCTCAGTGGTAATAAACACAATTGTGTTCTTTATTTTGCCTTCATCATCCCCTTCCCACTCTCCTTCCCACCCTCTGGTGACTGCCTATCTACCCAATCTACTTTCTTTCTTCATGAAGTCCACAGGTTTAGCTCCCACATATGAGTGAGAACATGTGATATTTGTCTTTCTAATATGTTTTAATATAAAAAAAGTTTTAGAAACACTTCACATTTAAAAAATGGAATCACATTCCTTCCAAGGTATACAAACTAAGTTATCTTATTGTTGAGTTAGGAAACAGATATTTCTGGCTTTCCTTCTCTTTGAAACATTTCTCCTTCAGCTTTCAAGGCTTATTTTTGCAGAGTCACAGCACAGTTTAAGTACACCCCAAAAAACATGTTTCATGAGATACAAACATGGGGCAGTACCAAGATGTCTCTGGTCTTCAGTTTTGAAGTAGAGCTCTAACTTAGAAAAATATTCGACAGGAGCCAGAAATGTTAGTACTGCATTGTAAATCAGTACCACTAGTTCTTGAACAAAAACAAGAAAGAAACTACTGAGTGTTGAAGTTTTTCTTTTTGAGCTTTAAAATGTATGCACAACATAATTTTTTAGTTCAGAATAATCATACTATGTTTTCTATTTTTTCATTAAAAATTCTACACACATTTTCACTTGCAGACAAAGTGTACATGTACTTTTTAATTGGCTACATAATAGTCTGTTTTGTTAATATGCTAATATGTAAATTATGACGGACACATAGACATTACTAAGTTAGTGAACATTTGGGTTATTTTCTTTTTGCTATTCGTTGATGCAATTAATATGTAAAGTCAATTACAAAATAATAATTTACACTTTTTTGTAATTTTACTGGAGCACATTCTTCAAAATGGAAATACTGGGTCAAAAATATATAGGCAAATTTGTGAATTTTGGAATACATTGCTCTATTGTTTCTGAGTCAATTTACAATTACTAATAATGTATAAGTCTTTTTTCCCATTATGCCTTATCTAAGTCATCAACAAATGCTTTTGCTACATTAATACTTCTATCTGTATAATGGTTGTGTTAAGTAAACAAGACTCATAGAATTCAATGAGAAATAATTTGAGTCATGTCTCCTGTGTCCTTTTAAATGTCTTCTGTAGAATTGGTCCTTGCACTGTTCCTCTGCCCAAACATTCTATTACTCTTCTGGTCACCATTAGGTGATACAAATGGCTCTCCAGATTGTAATCAAAATATCTATACCGATGCAGTAATCAACATTTCCCTTCTGATTTAAAATTAATGTTTATATTCCTTTTCTTCCCTGGATTCAGGAAAGGAATGACTTGGTCAACTTCTCACCAACCCCAAACTGGAGCATTTATTGCTTTTCTTCCATCTTGCTACTCAGTTTCCAAACCCTCTAGCATTGGAAAATAGGAAGGAAAAAACTAGGTAAAGGAGTAGGAAAGTTCTGACTAGACTAGTATTTCACAGTGGTCCCACATTTTATCTTGGCAGAGATTTACATTTGAACCTCTCTCTTGTATGTGCTCTTGTGGGTTCTTCAGAATTTTCCCATCACTTGGGACTTTTCATCTGCTATTCTCTTGGCTTGTATAAATCCATGTCTGTTTTAGTTGTTTGCCTGCATCCTTCTTCCGTCCCTCATGGGCAAACAAAGTATCAGATGTCTGGCAACACTTCCACTTTCTTTCTCTTAAAAGCTATTGGCCCCTCTAGGAAGTCATTTCCAACATGACCAAAGACAACCCACAGGAACATTTTTTTTTTCCAGTTGGTGTGTATACAGCCCACAAGAAACTCATTTTTCACTGCCTCTTAAAACTGTAGGAATGCTTGTCATCCCTAGTTTTCCAATCTCTCCTTAATGTACTTTCAAGGCAGCACTGGGGCCATTTGTTTGCCCTTTAGATTTCTCAAGTGAGAGTCATAATTCTATGACATTCCAAGGACACATTCAAGTTCTCCCAAGACCCTCTAGAGCTTTTGACAAAGTGAAGAGAGGAGAACCTCCTCACCTCTCCTCCTTAGGAGAGACATTGAAGACACACAAACAGCTCTCTTCTCTACACTCCCTTTCAGTCACCAACTCCTTACACTTTTATACCTTTGCTGTTGGTGAGAGTTTTAGAATTGTGCAATCTTTAGACATTTCCTTTGTAAATTCTGTATTAAGTCTTACACGCCAACCTGGAATGCAGTCTTTATTCGATATAAGGTGTCAGCCCAATCATCTAATTTAAGTTTCTGTTACTTTAGCTAAGACTTTCTATTATAAATGACAAAAAGCCTAATTTTAAAAAATCAGCTTAAGCAAAGAGGGGACTTATTGGCTCCTATAACTGAGAAAAGGTTGTGTCTGCTTAGGCACAGCTGGATGCACAGCTCTCCAGGACCTAGCTCACTTTCTCATTCTTCTTCTATTCCTCTCCCTCTCTCCTCCAGCTGTCCTTCATGTGCTGACTGTATGTTCAGATACGGTATGTTGATGCATCCAGCCTAGTCTGCTTTCCGTCTTCCAAATGATCCCAGGTGGTCTATGTCACTTCCCAGTGTTCAAATTTGAACCATAAGCATAATAAATTCCATAATCAGTCAGATGATGAGCACTCTCACCTTCCCTTTCCCATGATTCCCTGGCCTGGCTGTGATACCTGTGCCCAAGAATTTTACACCATTCTCACCCCAGGCTGCTCAGCCAGTTGTCAATTTTAAGATCCCTCATTCTATGGTCACACTTTTGACATTTTAAGTGTAGATTTAAGAAGAAATATTATCAGACCTCTTAAGAATTAATTTCTTTTCATGGGTAAATAAGATATTAGGAAATAATAAATATATTTTTAAAAATGAATAATCACAACTCAGGGTACAAAACTATGACTGTATTTTTTCCATAATTGGATTTATTTTCTTTCTCTCTCTCTTTTTTTTTTTTTTTTTTTTTGAGTCAGAGTCCTGTTCTGGCACACAGGCTGGAGTTCGTGGCACGATCTTGGCTCACGGCAACCTATGCCTCCCAGGTTCAAACGATTCTTCTGCCTCAGCCTCCTGAGCAGCTAGGATTACAGGTGTGCGCCACCATGCCCAGCTAATTTTTGTTATTTTAGTAGAGATGGGGTTTCACCATGTTGGCCAGACTGGTCTGGAACTCAGATGATCTACCCACCTCAGCTTCCCAGAGTGCTGGGATTACAGGTATGAGCCACTGCGCCCAGCTGGATTTATTTTCTGGTTTGAGAACCTATCTGTTGTGTCTTTTGCAGACAAGTAATATAGGACCTTGGAGGTAAACTCATAAAACGTAACTGTGCTTATCCTTTCATTTTTCTTTCTCTTGTATTAATTATGGCTTAATACTAAGCTCTACAGCTATACATAAATTCAATATAAGTACTTTCACATTCTTGAAAGATAAACTAGGACTAATTCTGAAAAGCTGCTTATTTTCCCATACAAAAGCAGATTGTGTATATAATCATGTTGGAGTCATCTTTTGCTGTAATATTCCTCTTTCCATCAAAAACATTTGTCCACTTCCTCCTTATGGGTTAATCTTGATTTAGTTTCTATGCAAAATTAAAAAAAAATCCAAGGGCTTTAGTCTGAGAGAAACAGTTGTGGAGAATATCACTCTACACATTACATCAACATGTGAATACACCAGACACTTTTCAGGTTTAAGAAGATATGGGAGAGAATTGCAAAAGTTGCACATGACTGACATGAGGATTATCTCTCACTACATGAGAGATGTAGTGCATTTTTTTCCTTTTGGATTGACATTAATAGTTTCTTCTTGTTTTTCATTTTTCTGTGTAAATATGTATAAACATATAAATATTGTGACATTTCCACAAGGCAGTTATTCTAATATTCATATTTCAGATAAAGAAATCAAAGTTATATGAATAAATAGTGAGAGTTCAAATCCTGGCTCCAAACCTGATTCTCTGTCCACGCCATGCCAGACTCAACCTTTAAGATGTCACTGTGTATCACGCCATTTTAAATATTAATAAAAGCTTCATGAAATAAGAAGCAAATTTTGTTACGCCTCTGAGGAGTTACAAAAATGAATTAAAGTTCTTGCTCTTAATGAATCATAGTTAAGTAGGGTATGGAATTCAGATCAGAGTAATGCTACAAAATATGTATAAGTGCTGTGAGGATTCAGAGGACATGTTTACATCTAGATGCTGAAAGTGGGTTAGCAGGTGGCAATGCACATGCCCCCTAAATACATCTGAGGGCATAAATGCATTAGAACTGGTTGACACAATAACAGGTCTATGCATCACGGTGGGATCAAATTATTTATTTATTTTTATTTAAATAACATTTGGCTTTTGGGAATTTCTTCTAAGAAGCTTGCTACATTTGATAGGATAAATGTTTAGAATAAACCAGAAGGCTATTCTTCAATCACTGTATATCAATATCACCAAAATACCCCTTTGTCCCTACTGTTCTTGGGCTCTCCATTCAGAGTTGTTTTCAGAATTAAATTTCTATTGCAAGAAAAGGTCATTCTTTCTTCACAATGACTCTCAGCCTTCTCCATTCATTTTGTCCCTCATTTAGACCTTTTGCTCACAACTACACAAGGGAACACCCAGGGTTGGAGAGTTAAATTCCATAATCAGCATCATCAAACCTTCCCATCCCAGCCCCAATTTCAAGAAATCCAACATGAGCCATCCATGGGGTCATGGTATCTTCACAGGAAAGATTTCTTTACTACAATATTTTGCTGATTTAATTATAAAAATACAAGGAAAACGGTCATTTCTTCCCTCACGAATACCAAATATAACTATGAAAAATTCATTGCTATGATTCGAATGTCACCTCTGGAAACTTTGTTGAGATTTAATTGCTATTGTAACAGTGTTGGGAGGGGTATTTAAGGTCATGATTAGGTCATGAGGGCTCCATCCTCATAAATGGAATAATGCCTTTTAGAGGGAATGGGCTTTTGATGAAAGGATGTGTTTGGTTTTGTTTCCTCTCTCTTCATCTTACGCTTTTGCTTGCCTTTCTGCTTTGTTATCATGCAGTAAGAAGGTCCTCATCAGATACAAGGCAGATGTCAATGCCATGCCCTTGGCCTTCCCAGCCTCCAGAACTAGGAAGAAAATAAATTTCTTTTCTTCTAAATTACCCAGTCTGTGGTATTCTGTTATAGTAGCAGAAAATTAAGTAAGACATTCATATATAGAAGTACAGAGAAATTGCTTGGAAAAGTTCAAGGAGGTTAAAGCAATTTGTACTTTAATTATTCACTAAATTCTTCTGGTTAAGATGGCACATTCACTCTGATCTCTTCTTGTCTTTGACTTGTAAATTACTTGAGCGAAAAGGTTAATCTCACCCTCTCTTGTTTCAACATGTTGCTTTTATTAAAAATGTAAATTTAAAATTACCTTGGCATTTGGGTCATTAATTGGATTAAATTAACCTAATAATGCTCTTAAAATTACTTTAAAAACACGTGTATCAACAGAAATGTTCCCTTTTTAGTCTCGTTCTTTATTTTAAGTAGTCACTTTAGTACAAAAACACTTTCTGAGCATTCAAGTAGGTTAAAATTTAGATTTTTAAATTTATTAAAAGGTAAATTTCAGTTGCCAGGCCTGAAAGTATACAAAATACAAAAAACTTACTTTGTTATCACACAACAATAAAAAGTCATATAGATTTTTATTAGTTAGGAAATAAAGTATCACAGGAAGGTCTTTTTTGTTTTTTGTTTTTGCTTTTTAAGTTTCACTAAACTTAAAAAGTTTCACTAAACTTAAGAGTGACAGCTGTATAGTCACAGTCCTTAGTCTCTATATCTAGAAATTTCCTGTAAATGGTTTAAAGAAATTTCCAAAGTTTTATTAATAAGAGAAACTGGGACTGGAGAGATTAAAGAATTTAATTGAGAACATATAGTAACCTATTAAAATATTCACCTGCATGTCCAGTTTGCACATTTTGTTGAATTTAGAGTTGAGTTTCTGTTGTAAAGAAAGGTCGTAAGTTATTTTCCTTCTCAGGATACTCTACTTACACAAATAACTCTTTCAGTGGAATGCAAGCTTCAGTGAGTGCTCTGACAAAGTTCTACTGTTAGACAAATTATTTTAAATATGGTATTTATCCATATGTAACATTTCATATTAATGGGAAAACCTTTTGCATTGATTTGTGCATTAAATGATAATGTGTGTGTTTGTGTGCATGTGTGTATGTGTGTGTGTATGGCATTTCTGAGCACAAGCTTTATTAGTGTGAACAAAATATAGTAATCATTCATGTAATATTATATCTTACCTGTTCAGCAATGAAGCAAATGAATGATAGGACTTTAGTGTCCCCTTAATTTATTTAAAACAATGAAACCAGACTCAAAAGTTTACAATAGGAAGAAAACCTAAACTTCGTCTAGGTATTTCAAGCCTTTCATTTGACAGAACCATCATTATAATACAATAGAATAGATTAAGTTAGTATTAAACAAATGTAGATGAATTCAACTAAAGTTTTGGATCAGAATTCTCAATCAATTCTAAAAATTATGCTAACACACAAAAGCAAGCATTCAAGGAAACATTTGTTCTTTACCTTGAAATAATGAGCGGAGATTTTTTCCCCATCATTGAGTCATTGGAACTCATTATAATGAAAATTGCATTCTGAAATTATACAACTTAGGCAGGTATATAATTTATTGGAGTGTCCAATCCACATGTTAATTTTTCACTTGACTGAAGTCTTACATCATCTTTGTGTTCTTTCCACATTTGGTTTGGTGAACAGATTCTCATTGATCAGTTTCCTCTAGAAGGACTATAGTAAAAAAAAATACAAGACCGAAATATGAGACATAGTTATGTTTAAGCACAATAGGAAATTAATGCACAGTATAAATTTTAGGACTCTACATTCTTGCAGAGTTGTCCTTGAGTGTAATTAGTAGGAAATGAAAGGACTTTCCTTACATATTAGCTCTATTGAAGTTTCGTGTAAAGAAAAATACAGAATTTCTTAGAATATCTATTCTAAAAGACTTAGGTAAAGAATAAATATAATTGCTCTGCTCCTAGTTTCTACAGAAATAAGAAACTAATAGCCACACTTGTATAGAGGCAAAATGTAATGTGAAGCCAGTAAATGATAAGTTGAATCACATATGCATGTTAAAATTTAAGTTATGTTTCTAAGTCTGTCATGTCTTTTTTAATAATGACTTTTTTTTTTTTTCTTTTTCCCCAAGGAGAAGTCTGCACAAAAGTTTATGGTCAAGTTCCTCTCTGGTTCTAGGGTGTGAAAGAAGGGCACTGGGCTAGTTTTCTCCAGTAAACCCGATGCTCCACTTTTCCTGGTTGGAAGGTTGAATTTATGTTGTTCCTAGCAAGTGCATGAAAGGGAGAGGGGAGCCCTTGCTCTTACAGAGGCAGAGCTTTTCCAGTCTTCTTCTATTTGGGCACCACGGGAACTGTGCATCTCAAACATCCTCCTGTGAGAAATAGGCTGGTGGAACACATATGGATGCCACAGTGGGCAGCTGACTCAGATTCGCTTATTCTCATTTTTCACCAATCACAGATCATGTGCACTTTTAGAAGGTTAAAACAATTTATACTTTAATTACTCCTTAACATCATTAGTTCTTGTTGAGATAGTACTGTCATTTTAACCTCTTATGCCTTTGGCTTATAAACTAATTTAGAGCTATATTCTATAAAAGTAGGACTAAAGCATTTTAAATAATCTTTAATAATGTGTTTTCCTATGTTTTCTGTGAGGTACAGGCAGATTTCATAACCTGTTTTACTAACATACTAAGACATTTAATAACTTCACTTGCACAAATGTGGGGAAATAAAGTGAGCCTAAAGTTTGGTTCTTCAGACTTTCCACTGTCATTACACATATTTGAAACATGAACAGAGAATCAAAGCAGCAATCCTGCTAATGTGGAAATGCATACAATTCTTTAAGTAAACATACTCTGTCTTCCATGCCTGTATTCGCTCAGACTGTCCTTCTGCTAAAACCCTGCCCTAGGTAATATTCATCCTTTTTTTTTTTTTTTTTTTTTTTTTTTTTTTTTTGAGACGGAGTTCCACTCTGTCTCCCAGGCTGGAGTGCAGTGGTGTGACCTCGGCTCACTGCAAGTTCTGCCTCTGGGGTTCACGCCATTCTCCTGCCTCTGCCTCCAGAGTAGCTGGGACTACAGGCACCCACCATCATGCCAGGCTAATTTTTTGTATTTTTAGTAGAGACGGGGTTTCACTGTGTTAGCCAGGATGGTCTCAATCTCCTGACCTTGTGATCTGCCCGCCTCGGCCTCCCAAAGTGCTGGGATTACAGGCATGAGCCACCACGCCCGGCCTCATCTGTCTTTTAAGGCTAATCCCAGGTGATTTCATCTCCAGAAGCCTTTGATACCTGTCTCAATCTGTGGGACAAGTGGAGCTATTGCCTCCACTACTGTAGAACTTGTTCACTGCAATGACATTCTGTTTTTCCATTAGTCTCTCAGCTTCTAAAGGATGGAGACTCATATTGGTATGTCTAATGTGAGTGTGGTGTCTACCCCACTGTATGCATTTAGCAAATGTTTGTTGCACTTAACTGAATTAATCTACAAGGATATCTTTTATTTTATTTTTTTATTTTTATTTTTTATTATTATACTTTAAGTTCTAGGGTACATGTGCACAACGTGCAGGTTTGTTACATATGTATACTTGTGCCATGTTGGTGTGTTGCACCCATCAACTCGTCAGCACCCATCAACTCGTTATTTACATCAGGTGTAACTCCCAATGCCATCCTTCCCCTTTCCCCCATCCCCATAATAGACCCCAGTGTGTGATGTTCCCCTTCCCGAGTCCAAGGGATCTCATTGTTCAATTCCCACCTATGAGTGACAACATGCGGTGTTTGGTTTTCTGTTCTAACTACAAGCATATCTTAATGCACTGTGGTGTATTAAATTGTCCCCAATATTTGAGATGCTCAAGATTGTGTGGAAAAAAAAATGGCAGGGGAAACACTAAACACTAAATTTGTCACTAGAATAAATAAGTAGCGAAAAGTGTATATAAATTTAAGTTTAAAAAATAGGCTTTAGGTTGTAATTGCTACATTTAAAAAACTGCATCAAGACTTTTTTTGTGGAACAGACAGAATGCAGATAAAATGAATATTTTATAGATACTTGTTCCAGCTGCCAGTCCAATAACAAGATAACCTTAGTAAATGAAGTGAATCTGGTATATGACTCAAAAACTTTTGTTGTTTCAAGTACCTGCAGATTGGATTTTATTAATCCTTTTAGCTGAGAATCATATCTATGCCATTCATTTCCACATAGCAGGAACTTCTTAGGATTATAAACTTATGTAACAATTATTGTTAAGCTTTAAGAATTCACATGATAATGTGATGTGGCAAATCCTGCATATAACCTGTGTAGCTGTGATGGATCTTTAAAAGTCTGTGTTCTGTGACTCTTTAAAGTCTAGAAAACCTAGAGTGGTCCAGGGTTAAAACTGAAATCCAGAAGCATACAGGACCTCTGATCTTTCATGAATTTTGAAAATTATGGGAGAAAACCAACTGATTTTGTGGAAGGCAGAATGAAATCTCTTTTGCTTAAGGAATAAAGCTCATTACAGAGACTTGTTCTTGGTGACTATCTCCCAAAATGGATGTCATTTGGATTTATGCTTCTGGCAAAGTTTAATAGGAACTGTATACTTTCTGTATATAGTTAATACCAGGGGCCATAGTGAATTAAGCAAATGCAATTGGCTAGGTATTTAGCCAATAGTGGAGGTAGCAGCCACTACTCAGCTCTTAGGAATTGCTCTCATGATGGTATGAAGGCTCTCAGCATTTTAGGAGTTTACATTTTTCCCCAAAGGAATAGTAATAACTGATTTTTAAAATGTAACAATTTCAGGAGGGAGGTTCCAAGATGGCTGAATAGGAACAGCTCCAGTCTACAGCTCCCAGCCTGAGTGATGCAGAAGATGGGTGATTTCTGCATTTCCAGCTGAGGTACCAGGTTCATCTCACTGGGGCTTGTAGGGCAGTGGGTGCAGCCCATGGAGCAGGGTGGGCATCCCCTCACCTGGGAAGCACAAGGGGTAAGGGAATTCCCTTTCCTAGCCAAGGGAAGCCAGAACAGACGGTACCTGGAAAATCAGGACACTCCCACCCTAATACTGTGCTTTTCCAATGGTCTTAGCAAATGGCATACCAGGAGATTATATCCTGCGCCTGGCTCTGAGGGTCCCACACCCATGGAGCATTGCTCACTACTAGCACAGCAGTCTGAGATCCAACTGCAAGGCAGCAGCAAGGCAGAGGGAGGGGCGTCCACCATTGCTGAAGCTTGAGTAGGTAAAGCAGCTGGGAAACTTGAACTGGGTGGAGCCCACCGCAGCTCAAGGAGGCCTGCCTGCCTCTGTAGACTCCACCTCTGGGGGCAGGGCGTAGCTGAACAAAAGGCAGCAGAAACTTCTGCAGACTTAAAAGTCCCTGTCTGACAGCTTTGAAGAGAGTAGTGGTTCTCCTAGCATGGAGTTTGAGATCTGAGAACAGACAAACTGCCTCCTTAAGTGGGTCCCTGACCTCTGAGTAGCCTAACTGGGAGACACCTCCCAGTAGGGGGCGACCGACACCTCATACAACTGGGTGCACCTCTGAGACAAAGCTTCCAGAGGAAGGATCAGGCAGCAACATTTGCTATTCTGCAATATTTGTTGTTCTGCAGCCTCTGCTGGTGATACCCATGCAAACAGGGTCTGGAGTGGACCTCCAGCAAACTCCAACAGACCTGCAGCTGAGGGTCCTGACTGTTAGAAGGAAAACTAACAAACAGAAAGGACATCCACACCAAAACACCATCATCAAAGACCAAAGGTAGATAAAACCACAAAGATGGGGAGAAACCAGAGCAGAAAAACTGAAAATTCTAAAAATCAGAGTACCTCTTCTCCTCCAAAGGAATGCAGCTCCTCGCCAGCAATGGAAGAAAGCTGGATGGAGAATGACTTTGATGAGTTGAGAGAAGAAGGCTTCAGATGATTAGTAATAACAAACTTCACTGAGCTAAAGGAAGATGTTTGAACCCATCACAAAGAAGCTAAAAACCTTGAAAAAAGATTAGACAAATGGCTAACTAGAATAAACAGTGTAGAGAAGACCTTACATGATCTGATGGAGCTGCAAACCATGGCACGAGAACTATGTGATGCATGCACAAGCTTCAGTAGCTGATTTGATCAAGTGGAAGAAAGGGTATCAGTGATTGAAGATAAAATGAATAAAAGCAAGTGAGAAGAGAAGTTTAGTGGAAAAGGAGTAAAAAGAAATGAACAAATCCTCCAAGAAATAGGGGACTATGTGAAAAGACCAAATCTATGTCTGATTGGTGTACCTGAAAGTGACGGGGAGAATGGAACTAAGTTGGAAAGCACTCTTCAGGATATTATCCAGGAGAACTTCCCTAACCTAGCAAGGCAGGCCAACATTCAAGTTCAGGAAATACAGAGGACACCACAAAGATACTCCTCGAGAAGAGCAACTCCAAGACACATAATTGTCAGATTCATCCAAGTTGAAAAGAAGAAAAAAATGTTAAGAGGAGCCAGAGAGAAAGGTCGGGTTACCCACAAAGGGAACCCCATCAGACTAACAGCAGATCTCTAGGCAGAAACTCTACAAACCAGAAGAGAGTGGGGGCCAATATTCAACATACTTAAAGAAAATAATTTTCAACTCAGAATTTTATATCCAGCCAAACAAAGCTTCATAAGTGAAGGAGAAATAAAATCCTGTACAGATAAGCAAATGCTGAGAGATTTTGTCACCACCAGGCCTGCCTTACAAGAGCTCCTGAAGGAAGCACTAAACATGGAAAGGAACAACTGGTACCAGCCACTGCAAAAACATGTCAAATTCAAAAGACCATCAATGCTAGGAAGAAACTGCATCAAGTAACAAGCAAAATAATGAGCTAACATCATAATGATAGGATCAAATTCAAACATAACAATATTAACCTTAACTGTAAATGGGCTAAATACTCCAATTAAAAGACTCAGACTGGCAAATTGGATAATGAGTCAAGACCCATCAGTGTGCTGTATTCAGGAGACCCATCTCATGTGCAGAGACACACATAGGCTCAAAATAAAGGAATGGAGGAAGATCTACCAAGCAAATGGAAAACAAAAAGCAGGGGTTGCAATCCTAGTCTCTGATAAAACAGACTTTAAACCAACAAAGATCAAAAGAGACAAAGAAGGCCATTACCTAATAGTGAAGGGATCAATTCAACAAGAAGAGCTAACTATTCTAAATATATATGCACCTAATACAGGAGCACCCAGATTCATAAAGCAAATCCTTAGAGACCTCCAAAGAGATTTAGCCTCCCACACAATAATAATGGGAGACTATAACACCCCACTGTCAACATTAGACAGATCAACGAGACAGAAAGTTAACAAAGATATCCAGGAATTGAGCTCAACTCTGTACCAAGTGGACCTAATAGATGTCTACAGAACTCTCCACTGCAAATCAACAGAATATACATTCTTCTCAGCACCACATTGCAATTATTCCAAAATTAACCACATAGTTGGAAGTAAAGCACTCTTCAGCAAATGTAAAAGAACAGAGATGATAACAAACTGTCTCTCAGACCACGGTGCAATCAAACTAGAACTCAGGATTAAGAAACTCACTCAAAACTGCTCAACTACATGGAAACTGAACAACCTGCTCCTGAATGACTACTGGGTACATAATGAAATGAAGGCAGAAATAAAAATGTTCTTTGAGATCAATGAGAAAAAAGACACAACATACCAGAATCTCTGGGACACATTTAAAGCAGTGTGTAGAGGGAAATTTATAGCACTAAATGCCCACAAGAGAAAGCAGGAAAGATCTAAAATTGACACCCTAACATCACAATTAAAAGAACTAGAGAAGCAAGAGCAAACACATTCAAAAGCTAGTAGAAGGCAAGAAACAACTAAGATCAGAGCAGAATTGAAGGAGTTAGAGACACAAAAAACACTTCAAAAAAATCAGTGAATCCAGGAACTGGTTTTTTGAAAAGATTAGCAAAACTGGTAGACTGCTAGCAAGACTAATGAAGAAAATAGAGAAGAATCAAATAGTTGCAATAAAAAATGATGAAGAGGATATCACCACTGACCCACAGAAATACAAACTACCATCAGAGAATACTATAAACACCTCTATGCAAATAAACTAGAAAATCTAGAAGAAATGGATAAATTCCTGTACACATACACCCTTCCAAGACTTAACCAGGAAGAAGTTGAATCCCTGAATAGACCAATAACAGGCTCTGAAATTGAGGCAATAATTAATAACTAATAGCCTAATTAATAATTAATCCAGCCAGGACCAGATGGATTCACAGTGGAATTCTACCAGAGGTACAAAGAGGAGCTGGTAGTATTCCTTCTGAAACTATTCCAATCAATAGAAAAAGAGGGAATCCTCCCTAGCTCATTTGATGAGGCCAGCATCATCCTGATATCAAAGCCTGGTAACAAAGACACACACACACACAAAACAGAATTTTAGACCAATATCCTTGATGAACATTGATGCAAAAATCCTCAATATACTGGCAAACCAAATCCAGCAGCACATCAAAAAGCTTATCCACTATGATCAAGTTGGCATCACGGCTGGGATGCAAGACTGGTCCAACATTGGCAAATGAATAAACGTAATCCATCATATAAACAGAACCAAAGACAAAAACCACATGATTATCTCAATAGATGCAGAAAAGGCCTTCAACAAAATTAAACAGCCCTTCTGCTAAAAACTCTTAATAAACTACTTATTGATGGGACATATCTCAAAATAATAAAAGCTATTTATGACAAACCCACAGCCAATATCATACTGAATGGGCAAAACCTGGAAGCATTCCCTTTGAAAACTGACACAAGACAGGGATGCCCTCTCTCACCACTCCTATTCAACATGGTATTGGAAGTTCTGGCTAGTGCAATGAGGCAGGAGAAAGAAATAAAGGGTATTCAGTTAGGAAAAGAGGAAGTCAAATTGTCCCTGTTTGCAGATGACATGATTATATATTTAGAAAACCCCATCATCTCAGCCCAAAAATCTCCTTAAGCTGATGAGCAACTTCAGCAAAGTCTCAGGATACAAAAATCAAGTGCAAAAATCACAAGCATTCTCTACACCAATAACAGGCAAACAGAGAGCCAAATTATGAGTGAACTCCCATTCACAATTGCTTCAAAGAGAATAAAATACCTAGGAATCCAACTCACAAGGGATGTGAAGGCCTCTTCAAGGAGAACTACAAACCGCTGATCAACAAAATAAAAGAGGACACAAACAAATGGAAGAAGATTCCATGCTCATGGATAGAAAGAATCAATGTCGTGACAATGGCCATACTGCCCAAGGTAATTTATAGATCCACTGCCATCCTTATCAAGCTACCAATGACTTACTTCACAGAATTGGAAAAAACTACTTTAAAGGTCATATGAAACCAAAAAAGATCCCGCATTGCCAAGACAATCCTAAGCCAAAAGAACAAAGCTGGAGACGTCACGCTACATAACTTCAAACTATACTGCAAGGCTACGGTAACCAAAACAGCATGGTACTGGTACCAAAACAGAGATATAGACCAATGGAGCAGAACAGAGGCCTCAGAAATACCACCACACATCTACAACCATCTGACCTTTGACAAACCTGACAAAAACAAGCAATGGGAAAAGGATTCCCTATATAACAAATGGTGATGGGAAAACTGGCTAGCCATAGGTAAAAATCTGAAACTGGATCCCTTCCTTATACCATATAAAAAATTAATTCAAGATCAATTAAAGACTTAAATGTTAGACCTAAAATCCTAAAAACCGTGGAAGAAAACTTAGGCAATACCATTCAGTATATAGGCATGACCAAGGACTTCATGACTAAAATACCAAAAGCAATGGCAACAAAAGCCAAAATTGACAAATGGGATCTAATTAAACTAAAGAGCTTCTGCACAGCAAAACAAACTACCATCAAAGTGAACAGGCAGCCTACAGAATGGGAGAAAATTTTTACAATGTATCCATCTGACAAAGGACTAATATCCAGAATCTACAAAGAACTTAAATTTACAAGAAAAAATCAAACAACCCCATCAAAAAGTGGGCAAAGGATATGAACAGACACTTCAGAAAAGCAGACATTTATGCAGCCAACAGACACATGAAAAAATGCTCATCATCACGGCCATCAGAGAAATGTAAATCAAAACCACAATGAGATACCATCTCACACCAGTTAGAATGGTGATCATTAAAAGGAAACAACAGGTGCTGAAGAGGATGTGGAGAAATAGGTACACTTTTACACTATTGGTGCAACTGTAAACTAGTTTAACTATTGTGGAAGACAGCGTGGCAATTCCTCAAGGATCTAGAACTAGAAATACCGTTTGATGCTGCCATCCCATTACTGGTTATATACCCAAAGGATTATAAATCATGCTGCTATAAAGACACATGCACACGTATGTTTATCGTGGCACTATTCACAATAGCAAAGACTTGGAACCAACCCAAATGTCCATCAGTGACAGACTGGATTAAGAAAATGTGGTACATATACACCATGGAATACTATGCAGCCATAAAAAAGGATGAGCTCATGTCCTTTGTAGGGACGTGGATGAAGCTGGAAACCATCATTCTGAGCAAACTATTGCAAGGACAGAAAACCAAAGACAGCATGTTCTCACTCATAGGTGGGAATTGAACAATGAGAACACTTGGACACAGGGTGGGGAACATCACACACTGGCGCCTGTCGTGAGGTGGGGAGAGTGGTGAGGGATAGCGTTAGGAGATATACCTAATGTAAATGACGAGTTAATGGGTACAGCACACCAACATGGCACATGTATACATATGTAATAAACCTGCATGTTGTGCACATGTACCCTAGAACTTAAAGTATAATAAATAAAATAAAATGTAACAATTTCCCACTTTTAAAGGTTGACAATAAATGTTCTTTTCAAAAAGCTGTGTGTGGTTCAGTACTGTTCTGGATAAACAAAATATATCTACAGCCTTTCACATGTTTTGTATCTACTTAGCACCTGGGAGTGGAGATGAAAGCATGTGCCAGATGGCTTGCCAGTGTGCACAGGAGGTCATTTGGGAGTGACACCTGCTATATTGATAACAGCTAACAAGCGTGAGGACTTATGGCCACGAATGGTTTAAAATGCTTTACCGGTTGTAGCTCATTTAATTCTCATTAAACTCTGTGAGATTGACACTATCATTATCTCCATATTAACAGAGGTTTAGTAGCTTGCTCAGGGTTACACAGCTAATAGGCGTTGAAGCATGGATTCAAATCCAAGTCTGATTTCAGATCTGGGGCTATTACACTACACTACACCATACTGACCATAGAGTCTCCTACACACATAACTTTGCAGTTTGGGAAATAAGAAGTACACCTGGTTTTCTCTTTTGCTTTTACTATTTGATTGAGTCTTTTTTAAAAACAAAACAAAACATGTTGTGTCTAAAAGAGAATCTCACTATGCTGCAGACAAACTCTTACATTTCTAAAAAATCAGAGGTAGAATTAATGAAATAGAATAGAAATGAATCATAACTAGTTTTCCCCTCCCTCAAATCAGAAAGAAGTAACTCACTAGTTTGTTTGTTTTTCCTAAAAGGCAAAAGGAACTGCAAATATTAACACCAACCTGGATTTTCTATTTCAACAGAACTTAAAGGCACCTCTGCGTCAGGTGGGGGGAGAGGTTGTACATCAGATGGGCTTTTCTATGAAGAAATACCAGAAAAATATTAATAACACAATTTTCTCACCTTAAGACAGTAAAAAGTAAAATGCTTCAGCTTAGAAATATTTTTTTCTAAATTTTTTTTCTTTTGGTTGAAATCCCCTTTGCAGATATTTTGTTGTTGTTACTAGTTACTAGTATTTATAAGCATTGATTTAAACTTGTATTTGTGTTCCTCTATAGTATTTGGTATTTCAGTAGGAGAAATATCACGTCAAACACTGATACTTACATATTTCCCTGTTGTAATAAATAGTGAAAGTGAAACTAAAAATAAAGTGTGCGATCTTTGCATCATGTTGACCAGGACAAAATTCATCCATATACATTTAGAAAATTCTCTGAATTTTGTCAACTAAATATTTCCTTGACTTTTTCAGGTTTTAGAACATTGACCAAGAGAGAAGACAACCCACTTTGCCATATATGCCTGTGTAAGATGATTTTTCTCTTTTATACTCCAGGCAAGAGAAGTTATCTTATATTAAAGTCCTTATGAAAAATCTCATACAAGAGTAGGCATTCTCAGTTATTTTTCTTTGATTAATAAAAAGTATTATTTAAGGAAGACATATTTACATATAATAATGAAAATCAATTATAGAATTGGATGATTATAGAAGTTAACTGTTAGAAGCAGTTAAAAAAAGAAAAGAGGCAAAGGAACTTAATGTAGATATTATTATCATTCTTCTGATGGCCCCACAATCGCAGTGTTGTTACACCTCTCAGCCTTTTAAAAGAATTATATAGTGGTTTTGGTCTCAAAAGTCACAAAGAGAGATTAAGAATAGAGGATGAATGAAAACACAACTGTACCAATCTCATGTGACTAAGCACTTCTAGGATTACAGAGACAGTGACAGCATCATAAATACACACACACATTGTGTCTTAAATATCGTGAATAGAAAGTGATAGCAAAAGTTATACACTTCGATAAGCTATGTTGTATGTATTTAAAAATAGCATTAATGGGCTGGGCGTGGTGGCTCATGCCTGTAATCCCAGCACTTTGGAGACTAAGGCAGGTGGATCACTTGAGATCCGGAGTTTGAAACCAGCCTGGCCAACACAGCGAAACCCCATCTCTACTATTAAAAAAACACAAAAATTAACCAGGCATGGTGGCCCGCACCTGTAGTCCCAACTGCTGCAGAGGCTGAAGCACGAGAATCACTTGAACCCGGGAGGCGGAGGCTGCAGTGAGCAGAGATTGCGCCACTTTGCCCTCAAGCCTGGGTGACAGAGGGAAACTCTGTCTCAAAAAAAAATGTGTTTAAAAAAAAGCATTAGTGATTCAAAATAAATCACTGATGTTGAGAATTCATGGGTGGAAATTTGAAAAATTTGTTTCAGAATACGTGAGAATTAAGAAAAGCAAATGTTTTATTTTGTTTATTTTTATTTATTTATTTATGTATTTATTGAGACAGGGTCTCACTGTGTTGCCCAGGCTGGAGTGCAGTAGCATGATCACAGCTCACTGCAGCCTTGATTTCCCAGGCTCAACGAATCCTCCCACTTCAGTCCCCTGAGTAGCTGATACTACACATGTGCACCACCACACCTTTCTAATTTTCATATTTTTTATATAGACTAGGTTTCACCTTGTTGCTCAGGCTGGTTTCAAACTCCTGAGCTTAAGCAATCCTCCTGCCTTAGCCTCCCCCAAAGTTTTAAACGTATGTAAATAAATTCTTTTAAATATTTTATACACAAATAGGGTAAATACTATAAGTAGAATCTTAATATTTCCTCAATATCCATCAAAATATGTGAAAGCAAGTTAGACAAAAACTTAGGGAGAACTTTCATTGGGAAAATTGGGGATAGATTTATATTTAGAGGTTCCCTTTAATTGGGCAAATGCATAAAAAAAAAATCTGCTAGAGTAACACAGTGACTTCTATGTGTCCAGTTGAAAAAGATGGAATGTTATGCAGTTCTGTTTCTCTTTTGAGTTTAACTGAACTCAGAAGAATAAACCCTCCTAGAGCTGTTCACATTGGTATTTAGAGCAAAATTAAAAACTGAATTCTCACCTTTCTTAGTCGGCGAATACAGTAAGAAATAAAGAGGATCGTTCCAATGACAACAGCCATCACCCCAAAAATAATGAGTGCTATCACTACAGGAGATAAAGAGAGCAGCAAAATTATGACAGCCTGAAATAAATGACCACATAGCAATTGAAAAATAAGACAGATAAAATCAGGGTAACATCACTTTGCCTTTTAATAGAAAGTACAATTAATATACTATTATGTATATTTTGTCTTTTTAAAAATTGTGTGCTTTACAGTAACCATGTGGGAAACTGGGACTGTGAGTGATCAAGTCTTTTGTCCAAGGTCGCACAACTAGTTGATGACAGAACTAAGACCTGAGGCTTCTGATTCCAGACCCAGCGTTCTTCACTACTGTAACTGTAGATAAGAACTCAGTGGACCTTCTACTCAGATATGGGGGAAAAAAACACAAATTCTCTGAAAATTTGGACGTTATGAGAGAAAATAATGTCTTGATGTATAAAAGAACATTGAGCAGATCATAGAATCATACTTTTGGAAATAAACTGGTATAAACAGTTTACAAATGAAGAAAAGAAGCTGAATAAGGTTAACTTAGCCTTGGTCAGACAACTAGTTAAAACTAGAATTATAACTATAATGCAGGTCATCTATATTCTAAGCTTTATTCCTTTCACAATATTCTTATGCATAGTCTCCAATATAGTCGCTAAAATGCTTTTTCCGTCTTTTATATTTGGGAATGAAACAATTGAAATAAATTAATTTAGAGATAGTTCCATATTTATAGCATATTTGTAGTGCTTCCCGATGAAGTAAATAGAATGGAAGGCTAGACATAAAGGTAAAATGGCTCGTTTATTTGCCTAATTAATATTTAAAAGCCCTATTATTGATAAAAAGTAAAAGTAGCATTTCCTCTTGCTGGTGTTGCCCAGCTTTCTTGACCACTTAGCTTGAATGTATGTGATAGTGATGAAGTTCTATGATGTGCTTTTTACCCTGTGAGCTGTGGACACAGCCAAGTGTCAAGGAAGGGTTAGAATGCAGAATAGCAAATGAGCATACACAGTGATACTCAAGTGAGGGGAAGGGATGTCCCTTCAGCAGAGGTTGTCAAGATGGCCCCTAAGTGGTTGCATTGGGCCAAAAATGAATCAAGGCTGAGATTTAACTTTGAAATACAGTACCAGTTAATTAGGTGATTTTAAATGCCTGGCTCTTTACGGTAAGGAAGAGGGAATTTCATTTGTTTTATAAGCTCTTATGAGGCTTTTTTCAACTACTCAGGGTTGGTTAGAAAGGTAAAACATCTAACTTAAGAGAAAAACTATTACCAAATTATGTATTTCTATTTCCAAAATGTTTTTATTTATTTTTATTTACTTATGTATTTGTTTCTGAGACAGGGTCTTACTTGGTCACCAAGACTAGAGTACAGTGGTACAGTCATAGCTCACTGCAACCTCAAACTCCCAGGCTCAGGCAATCGATCCTCCCACCTCAGCCAGCCTCCCAAGTAGCTGGGACTACAGGTGCATGCCCCATTCCAGCTAATTTTGTATTTTTTGTAGAGACGGATTTCGCCATATTGCCCAGGCTGTTCTCAAATTCCTGGGCTCAAGTGATTAGCCAGGCTCGGCCTCCCAAAGCTCTGGGATAACAAGCATGAGCCACTGCTCCTGGCCCCCAAAATGTTTTTAAAAATAAGAAATGCCTAATTTAATTTTAAAAGAGAATATTTTCTTTGCCTTTATAATTTTGTATGAATAAAGTAAACAACATACGCTCTTCTGTTTTAAGATTGATACATTTTCTTAGGCATTTGAAACAAGCAATGGATAGTTTAAAATGGAATGACTTTTATTATTTGTCGAATATTAACATACCTAGTTCAGAGAATTCATGGACAAGTTGTTCCCGTTTTCCTATAAAGCAAAATTTCAATGTTAAGTCCAAACAAGTAAGGTATGTGCAAAAAAAAAAAAAATCATTTTGGAATTAAACTATTTTGTGGGTTTCCTTTTCTTAATCAGATTTTGAGAGTTGTTGGCCAACTTTCAACATCTAGCTAGTAAATTTTATGATGTAATGTGTCAGTCTTACCATTAATAATTTCAGTATCTACTTTTAATGACCCAACAAGTATTCATGGATGAGAAATAAGCAAATTATCTCATAACTGAGGGGAAAGGAATGAGAAAGTATTGGAAGAATCACTTATTGACTTACACAAGAAGCAACATATTTTTTAAAAAATGTAAGAATAATGGGAAGAAAGGAGGCATATGGAGCCATTACTCCACACAGATGCCAGTCCCATGCAAGGAGGGGGCATGTGCTATCAATTTTCCAGATTTATGCCACAGCCACTGTCTGAATCTAAACTGTTACTATGTCTCATCTGAGCTTTTGCCAATAGTCTCTCTTTTTTAGAGACTTGGCAATACACATATTGCCGTATGTGTATGGCATATACTTGGCAATAGTGCCCATAGGTGCCTTACTATTCCACCTGTGCTAACCTTCCCTGTCAGCCCACATCTTACTTTTGTCTCTGTCTCCACTTGCCATTTTAGGTCTTGAAGCTCTCTTACTCCCAAAGCCACACAATTTTCTAGCGTTTAATTATTACAAATTACATAGTATATACTATGTTGTATCACATGATTGAGGATTCAGGTACTTTTTTTTTTATTCTTTAGGCTTTATGTACAAAGGTTAATTGGGGCTTGCCTTCTCTTTCTTGGTCACAGTTAATAGTTGTGGGTGCTATATGGGCTTTGGGGTAAAACAGATGGGTTTTCTGTCACAAAAGTTTGAGAACTTTCATGAGTTACAGTTCGTGTAAATATAGTTCAATCACAACAGTGACTCCAGAGCAACTATTTAAAACTAAGAACATACTGTTTTCCTCTTCTGGAGGGTAATGGTTTCTACCAGGAAATTCCAAAACTTCATGAGCACTAGGAGAGGTTGGATGTATGTCCCATTTGTACTTATCTGCATACAAGATAAGTTGAGAAAGGGATCAAGAATGAGGCGTGGACACAAAGCGTATCATGAAAGACAAATTCTCCCACATCCCTGCCAGCAGCTCCAGAATTTCTTCTCCCCTGAAAACTAACAAGAGGGACTGCCACCAGATTACTCTTATCCCAGCACACAGCTTTGCTTATTGTTTATCAGCCACTGAGAATGTGTGAGCCTCTGATCTAAGCTCTTTTAGATACATCTTCTTATTTAGCCTTTAGAGAAACGCTGTGAGATAACTACTGTGTTATTGGCCCCATTTTAAAATTAATGGGATAGAAACCCTGCAGGGCAACTCACCCTGGGTCAGCAGCTGGGATAGAGCTGAGCCCAGGTCTGAGCTGAACTCAGTTTGCCCGCAGACCCTCCGTGACACTGCACTATTAGGTCCCCTTTACCTGGTCCACTATGTCATGGTCACACGCATCATTTCTGTGCTTTGCCACCTTGTTTTAATTTCTTTAACTCACAGTATTATTTCTGTAAGATATTTCAGAGGCAAGAATTCCTCCGTAGTAGGAATTGTGTCTACTTAGTAGGCTGTGTCTACTTAGCTCACATTTCTCAGTGTTTGTCAGTTTCCCTGCAGTGACAGGTCCCCTAAAATAGGGTTACATCACAAAAATGATTGTGGAGTCACCATTTAAAAATAAAAAATAAAAACAAACCATTTGGCTGTGATGAGACATAACTCCCTGGGACCAAAGAAGAGGTGGAAGTGTGCATTGCCGGAACAGTGGTACTTGATGCTGATATGCTCACAATTTCTGTATAAAATAGAAGTGGAGAAAGGGATTAAGAATGAGGTGACTGAGCGGACCATAAAGCACACCGCGAAGGACAGATTTCTCTCACATCCCTCAAGTGCCTGAGCTAAGTGCTTTTGTATACATCTTACATAATCTTTAGAGAATTGCTATGTGGTAAGTGTTGTATTATTGGTCTTATTTTAAAATTAAGGGTCCGGAAGCTCCTCCTGAATTTCTGCATAGCAGAGGTTTACAGATAAATAAAGTGTACCTTGGTTTTCTCCTCTGTACAATAATTCCTGCCTTGAAATGCCATTGTGAGAACGAAATTAGTTTAAATATGTGTGTGTGTGTGTGGTATGTGTGCGTATGTGGTATGTGTGCATATGTGGTGTGTGTCTATGTGATGTGTATGTGGGCATATGTGGTATGTGTGCATATGTGGTGTGTGGGCGTATGTGGTATGTGTGCATATGTGGTATGTGTGTGTATGTGATGTGTATGTGTGTATATGTGGTATGTGTGCATATGTGGTATGTGTGCATATGTGGTATGTGTGCACATATGGTATGTGTGTGTATGTGATGTGGATGTGTGCATATGTCATGTGCATGTGTGCGTATGTGGTATGTGTGTGTATGTGATGTGTATGTGTGCGTATGTGGTATGTGTGCATATGTGGTGTGTGTATGTGGTATTTGTGCGTATGTGGC
>NC_045436.1:45643232-45756154 GCF_002776525.5 Piliocolobus tephrosceles | reverse complement strand
TGGTGTGTGTGTATGTGATATGTGTGCATATGTGGTATATGTGCATATGTGGTATGTGTATGTGATGTGTATGTGTGCGTATATGGTATGTGTGTGTGTGGTGTGTATGTGGTGTGTATGTGTGCATATGTGGTATGTGTGTATGTGATGTGTATGTATGCGTATGTGGTATTTATGCATATGTGGTATGTGTGTGCATGTGATGTATGCGTGTGTGTATGTGGTATTTGTGCATATATGTTGTGTGTGTATGTGATGTGTATGTCTGCATATGTGGTATGTGTGTGCATGTGATGTGTGTGTATGTAGTATGTGTGCACTTGTGGTATATGTGTCTATGTGATGTGTATGTTGTATGTGTGCATATGTGGTGTGTGTGTATGTGGTATGTGTGTGTGTGATGTGTATGTGTGCGTATGTGGCAAGTGTGCATATGTGGTGTCTTTGTATGTGATGTGTATGTGTATGTATGTGTTAGTATAGTAGTTGCACATAAGGAGAATTACATATACGTTGGGTATTATTGTTATGATGCTTATAAAGGGGTAACTTGAAGCTGCATTTGGAAAACTGTCTATGCTAAGAAAGGTGGAAGCGCGTAATAATTATATAGAACAAAAGTTCTATCCCATGTCTCAGTGTCTCCATCTGCTAGGGACAATCTTACTTCTTCAGTAAAAATTGAAGCAATAATAAAACACATTGCATTTAATGTTCTTATAGTTCAATAGAGGTTGAGTCAATTCTAAGTTTCCCCTCCCACGCTTTTTTTTTTTTCCTTCTTTCAAAAGAGGTTGAGTCAATTCTAAGTTTCCCCTCCCACGCTTTTTTTTTTTTTTTCCTTCTTTCGAAAGTGGATGCTCAGAGTTGTGATGGAATTATAGGCAATGCTGGCTCCAGCCTAAGATACTGACCAAAGAGTCAGATAACCAGGCAATGGAATGAATTCTAGGTCACTGCTGCTCTCTAATATAAAAACATGCACACAAACATGAAATCAGAATGTAGACTCACATACATCCTTTTAAAATCTCATTAGATAAATTGTGAATTATTTTTGTAATTAAACACTTTTTATTCTTAAATGCAATACATTTCAACTTTATAAGTTATTTTATAACTTTTTATAAATTAGATTCTTTAAATTGCAAAAGTAATATAGATTCAATAAAGAAAATTTGGGAACTACAAGAAAGCACAAAGAATAATATAAAATTCATCTACAGTCAGCCTATGCAAGGTTGAACATTTGACACATTTTGATATATAGCCATCTGAACTTTTAGTTGTTATATCTAAATCTGGGATCATGGTGTTTAAATATACATGAATATGTATATAATGTTTACAAGTATGACTTTCTACTTAATATGCCACAGATACCCCTATTCTGTCAAATATTCTTCTATGAGAAGGTTTTTAATGACTGCATAGTATTCTATTGTATGAGTGTTCTGTGGTTTATATTTCAATCTGCTATTATGTGCATTCATGTATTTTTCACTCTTCTCAGAGTTACAAATCATCATGATAAACGTCAGTACCCTGAAACTTTGTAGATGTACCTTTGCTCATCTCTTTGAGACATTCAAATGAGGGGAATGGCACCCAAGTGCAATAGAGTAGAGGTGGAAGGGCTTCTTCTCAGAGGCAGCCAACTTGGCCTCTCAGCTGAATGCTCAAAGTTTCCTGGAGAACCCACAAACAACAGAAAACATTTTCTTTGACACCTCATTAGTCTACCAGAGGGAAGACTTCTATTTTTTTTTTTTTTTTTTTTTTTTTTGAGACGGAGTCTCGCTCTGTCCCCCAGGCTGGAGTGCAGTGGCCGGATCTCAGCTCACTGCAAGCTCCGCCTCCCAGGTTCACGCCATTCTCCTACCTCAGCCTCCTGGAGTAGCTGGGACTACAGGCGCCCGCTACCTCGCCGGGCTAGTTTTTGTATTTTTTTAGTAGAGACGGGATTTCACCGTGTTAGCCAGGATGGTCTCGATCCCCTGACCTCGTGATCCGCCCGTCTCGGCCTCCCAAAGTGCTGGGATTACAGGCTTGAGCCACCGCGCCCGGCCTGGGAAGACTTCTAAAACCTGCCTCTGTTTATCAGTTAAACTGATGGGTAATCAGTTTACCCCCAAATCATGGAGAAACATGATCTATTGGTCCCAAACTGTCTATGTTTTCTCCTCTCTTTTAAGTCCTTTCCTGGCCTTGCTCTTTAACTTGGCCTGCCCCCTGATTCCATCATGTGTGTATAAACTGATTGCCACATGAATTCACTAAATAGCATGCAAAACAATTACTGAATGTTTCTAAGTTGTTCAGCACTCAGGCATAATGGCTTTTAAGATAACATAAAAAACAATGCTTTCAAACAATAACCTGGTGATAGGGATTTTGAAGTTCAACAAATATTAAGATTAAAATTATAGAAAGAAACATCTTTATAAGTCAATGAAAGTATGTAAAATTATTTACAAAGATAATTAATGAACAAAAATAATCCATCTATCTTAATAAATATTAGATATGAGCTTCAGCTTATTCCTAGATAATGGAATATGGACCATCTATTGTATTTTTGAAAAGGCATACAATCTGAGTAAAATAGGTTTAGCTATGAAACTGTTATGAAAATAGCTAATAAAATAACAAGCCAAAAAAATCAAAAGTGTTAATGGCCAGAAGCCTTAAATGGGCATGTAACAATAAACTTGAGATCAGCCTTTGGCTCAGCTGCACGGGAATACAACTGGAAAAGGCAGCTAGAGCTCTCATCCTTCACTCAGGTGTGCTCGTCACTTCCATTTCTAACTTTCGTCCTCTCTACACTTCTCCCTTTAATCCTCCACTCCTTCTTTACCCTTTTCAGTTTGGTGTAATCCACTTACATTTAGGGTGCACATTTCTTATCCCTGTGGATACCGAATGGGCTCTTCTGAAACATAAAACTTGTTCCTAATACTTCAATATCCCATTATTTTGAATCTTCTCAGCACGAGAATTGTGCTTTGTTCATAAAAGATGTTAAATGAAATGTTAATTGTTATAAATGCTTGGTCAAATTCTTATAGAGAAATAATTAGGTGAATGGTACGGTTTGGATCTCTGTCATCATCCAAATCTCATGTGGAAATGTAATCCCCAATGTTGGAGGCAGGTAATTGGATCATGGGGCTGGTTTCTCATTGCTTAACACCATCCCCTTTGATGCTGTCATGGAGATAGTGATTTCTCATGAGATCTGGTTGTTTAAAAGTGTGTGGCACCTCCCCACTCTCTCTTGTTCTTGCTCTTGCTCCAACTCTCTCCCCACTCTTTCTCTTGCTCTTGTTCCAACCATGTAAGACACGACTACTTTCCCTTTTGCCATGATTGTTTCCTGAGGCCTCCCCAGAAGCAGAAGCACTATGCTGCTTGTATAGCCTGCAGAACCATGAGGCAATTAAACCTCTTTTCTTTATAAATTACCCAGTCTCAGTTATTTCTTCATAGCAGTGTGAAAACAAACTAACACAATGGGTTTTCAGATTGCATCTGAATGTGAACATAATAAATTAAACAAGCTAAATGACAAAACAGCACATGCAGAATGAATGCAAACATCTGGAAAAATAAGCATCATTTTAAGATCAACAAAATATTTTCAACATTTCAATAGCAAGCATACTTTTGCTAAAAGAAGAAAAAATAGTAAAAAAAAAAAAAAATACACAAAACTTAGTCTGTAAATGCCATCTAGCAGTTTTGACTATGAGTACAAGTTTCTCAACTGTTCAGCAGGATGTTAGGAACTGCCTGAGTCAGAATTCCAGGGGTTCAGGTAAGAGGTGTGTTCAGTCTATGGGAGGGTGCTGCAATTTTCTTTGTGAACACCTGCAAGACTCTGCATGGTCCAGTCCTGCTTGCCTCCCATCGTTATTGCTTCACCCTTCTCTTCCCTCTTGGGGCTCCAGCCATTCTGCATATCTCTTCACTCTATGAATGCACCGTAACCTTTTCCATGTCCTAAACCTTGTGCCACCTCCTCCCTTCATCTGAAATATTTCCCTCCCTATCTTGCCTAAGTACTGGCTTGTCAAGTCTCAGTTCAATGCCACTTCCTTTGGGAGGTCTTCATTGGCCTCTCTAATAAGATTTAGACTAAAAGCTCTCTGAAGTCCCTGGTGCTTAACATGGTGTTGTAAAACCTTATGATTGTTTAGAATCCAGATGTGCATTCCTTAGGCCTTGATGTTTACTGGGGGCCTTGGGTGTTTATTAATTTATTCAATTATTTACAAAAGGTTATTTTTGGGGTGAGGGGTATGTGCTGTGGACTATGTACTAAGAATATAATGATAAGTACTTCATGGCTTTTCCTTTCAGGGAAATTCCAGTACAGTAAGAGTGACAATTATTAATCTAAGTATAATAAGTATTTTAGGATGGTGGTGGAAGTGGGGGCACAAAGGAGACAGTGGTCAATTCTACTTGGAGAGGTAGAAAGACCTCATGGAGGTGTTTTTGAATTTATCTTGAAAGAAGTCTAGGATTTTACCAGGCATGCTGTGAGGTACCAGTAATGCCTTGGAATTTGAGACATCATTGCAAGTTAGAAAAACTGCAGGTTATCTATGTGGCTGCAGCACAAGGTATGAGAAGGAGATGAATAGAGAAATGAGTGAACAGCAAATGAGAGGCTGAAGAGGTGGTGAGGCACCAAATGTTGTGAGTCACACTCTAGAATTTGGACTTTATCTTTAAGGCAGTGGAAAGACAATGAAGGGTTTGAAGCAGTTTTTTACTTAGGGAAAATCACTGTCAGTAGTATGGAGGATGACTTGGGGGAGAAAAACATGCCAGAGCTTTGCAGTAGAGGGTCCCATCTTGTGTTCAAGAGTGGCTAAGATAAGCAATCCCTTTGCAAACAAGCCACTCCTGCTCACAGAAGGCCCTTATCACTTCTTAACATTCCTTTGGTGGAGAAGGCCTGTAGCCTGAGGCTTTAAAGGGGCAGAAAATTATAGCAGGTTATAAAAAGAATACGGCAAAGAACCAACAATGGGAGCTAACATCTCTTAAAATTGGCACTGTAATTATTTTAATTTTAAATGAAGTCAGAGAAGGTGAAAAGTATTTTAAATTGATAAGCAAAGTATATGTAACTTTTTTATAAGAATGAAAACATGCTTAGGGAGAAAGAGCTTATTTACATAAGTTTTGAGGTTAATGAAAACAATTTTAACACTCTAGCAAATAGGTAGACTTCTTTCTTCTTCAACAGCCACTCCTCACAGTAAAAGAAAAGAGCACTTGGTGGAAATTTTGTTCTGAAGTCAAGGCTGAAACCCCAGAGATCAAATACTGTACTCAAGTTTGCAAAGCTGGACTCAGACCCTAACACTGGCTTTAAAATTTGTCCTAAATTAGACCATAATGCCTCTCTTTCCAGCTGGATCTATATGCCTCCACTCTGGCTTTTAACAAGGCTCTGAACTACTGTCAGAAGTTGGGAATTTCTAACATTGAAGGTAACACATTGACACACTTTCCTCAATGTAAAATTGTATACACTTTATCCACGTCCCATCTGAGCATGTTATGTCCTATTTGTACCCTTACAAAAACTGATTGGTGGCCTAATTGATTTGAGACTGAAAGTTGCCACTTATGTTCTTAGAATACTCGCTTTAATTCTCCAGAATCAGTTGCTCTGATACAACTTCTCATAGTCACTTAAATCAACACAGTAAGAAAATAAACATATAAATGCCCTAAAGATAATTTGATAAAAATTGTTTTTTTAATATCATTTTCTCAACAATCTAATAACGGTAGCTGACCTATAAAATGACCTTTTTAATAGTTCATTTTTCTTCCATTTCTGGAAAAAAGATAACATAAGCCTTTCAATAGGAATTAATACCCATGCTTGCTTAGTGGTTAAGAGGAAGGCACAGAGGCTTGTTATTGGAAGTCTATCATTTACAAAACAGTGTCATCCTGAAAGAACAATAATTCCCATAAAAATGAGTTTTCATATTTTCTAGTATTAACTTTTAAATAATTTGTTAGTTATTCCAGAGTAGAATGACACGGGGGCATTTTAAAGAATTTCATCAATAGCTTCAAATTAAATAAACCAGCATCTGGTTGAAAAAAAAAATCACTTACCTGGAAGGAGAAACAAAAGAAACATCCTCAAATGCTAAAGCTTCATTCAAAATTCAAGGTAAGGAAACCAGATTTCCACAATATGATCCCTTAACGTCGCCAAGAATGTTCAAAACTACACTTGATAGCAACAGCTCGCACAACTACTTGGCTCTCCTAGATTCCTAAGACCCTAACCAGCTAATAGATATCTGTGGACATATTCAATTCTGAAAACCTGCAAGAAGATGGTGTTTGAATAGGACTTTTTACTACAGCATATTTAGTTCAGTAAATTGGGTAGAAAGCGTTTAAGCAAACTCGTAACCATTGAACAGCAAACTTTAGTTTGCCAAAGCAGCTTAGGGACTGGATTCAGAGATGGCTCTCCAGTTATTTTTCTCTCTTTGCCTTTGGAGCTCTCAGCTTTCTATAGCTAAATTAGCTTTCAAAAATCTACTTGTGTCATTCCTAGATTAAAGGCCAGTTTAAGTATTGTCCTGTTGAGTTCAGGTACATTTAAGCTAGAACACCACTTGTAGAACATCTAATCCAACTTGCCGACTTTACAGATAAGACATTTGGTCGCACAAAAATTAAATGACTAGCTCAGATTAGCATATCTGGTAAGAGACAGAACTGAGACTTAATTCTGCTGACCCCCAATATTATTCTCACCTTCCAGATCTCACTGCCTGGTTGAGATCTGGTGAGATTTCTCTAATGTTTTATTACATTCGTCAGCAAACATTGGGGCACATTGTACATTCAACAAAGGACAACTAAATTCCCGAGCTCCCTGGATATCCTAAAAGCTAGAATTTTAATAAAAAACCATGTAGTCTTCATTTTGATGATTTTTCCACACTAATTTATTATATTACTTAGATCATATCTCTTAACCCTCACTGTCCTTATACTGTAGCCACTGAGAGAAACTGTGTTTTGCTCTAGCAATACTGGGATGAGAGTCAGTTTCTTACTCCCTTCACATCTTCTGGCAGGAACACATCCAGTCTGTACCTGAAAAATTTCAGCTCTCTCTCCAAGTGAAGCATATTTACCTTGTGGTGTTAGGAAAGATGTGTCCAGCATCTGGCTACCCAGGAATGGACAGACCTTGTGCCAGTACTGCACATTTTCTTAGCTGCATAGGCCTCTGAAAAACATACTGTCAAGACCTTACTCCATGCCTACTTGCAAATGAATCACTGGATGAACCCTGAAGGATGGGCAGAGTTTTAGGTGGAGATGCAGAGGAAGAGGGATAAAGAAATAGCATGGGCTAACATATGGAGAAAGGGGAGTAAAACATGCATTGATGTGGAGGCTTAGGGCACCTAGCAGGCAAGTGTTCGAAAATCTCTCAGATTGTTTAATGTTTAAGTGGCAAATTAGTGCAACATAAAATATAATAGTATGTTTTGTCATATTAGCAAGGCCTCAAACTCCTGCTTTAAATGTTTTTCAGTTTTCAGGCACTGAAATGCCATTTGCTATGGTACTTAGTACAAAGTAAGTCTGTGTGATCTGAACTGAATTGTATAATTTAGGTTTGAGAAGGGTGGAATGAATTGGTATTCTTTCTAGAAAATGAAATATGCAAAATTTGTGTTTGGATCATCTCACAGCTTATACTTGCATAACATTGGATATGTTACAGAACATTTCACCTCTCTTGTATTTTATCCCCATGTGTTGGGGGAGAGAGCATGGACTTCTGTCACTGCTCCCATTGTACCAAGGAGGTGGGGTGACGTGGGGGCCCAAGACATGTTAGGAATACAACTGGAAATAGCCAGCCTCCTAGCTCTCTGCTTTATGCTTTATCCATCAAACCACTCAGCTTTTCCAAATAAATGACATTTCTAACATGGAATGCTATTAGACACAATAAAAATAAAATGTGATATTGTACAAGTACCCTTGAGTTTTTCTGTATGCCAAAACTTCCAGTGGCTGAGCTCTTGTCAAGATGTGATAAAGTCAGTTCATGCAGCTGCTGGTTTGAGTTTTGGTTCCCTCCTGACTTGCAGCTGAAAGAATCCTTATCTTGCATAAGCAAACTCTTACAAGGACACACCCTTCATATGCAATGCCTTAAATAGTTTACAAGTCTGAAAACTAAATTTTCTAAATGCTACAGTTTTTTGGCATTGCAATGACCATGAAAACTGCTTGATAAATGCATCTGTAGAAGTTACGCTCAGCTAATTTGTGGTAAAACTGGGACAAAAACTCGTATCTATTGACTTCCAACTCAATGCCTTTTCTGCCAGATCTCACTGTCTTGGACAGAATGAATTTATAAATGGGAATCTTGCCTGTGCTAAAAGATGTTTGAAGAAGATGGTTCCCACGAAGCAATATTTTAAGGGAATGATTTTGTTTTGCTCTTGAACCAAAGGATTGACAAGTTCAATCTTGGTCAAGTTGTGATAATATAATTAGACACCCATACTGTCTGTGGCCATTCATTTTCCTTTTTTGGAAGGTTTTTATTAAGCCAAAG
This sequence comes from Piliocolobus tephrosceles, assembly GCF_002776525.5. Taxonomy (NCBI): domain Eukaryota; kingdom Metazoa; phylum Chordata; class Mammalia; order Primates; family Cercopithecidae; genus Piliocolobus; species Piliocolobus tephrosceles. The sequence continues at coordinate 45,747,510 of NC_045436.1, read as the reverse complement.
CAGCCAACTACAATTTAGAAAAATTGAACTTAAGGATAAAGTGCTTTGTGTGATAGCATCTGAGCCTACTGTTTTGGATAGCCTATTCTCAATACTTTTTGTTTGAACTCTTCAGCCAATGGCTCTAGAGAAAAGCATGGCCTATTAACTGGTACAGTTAGTGTGCTCGGTGCCAAATGGAATGACTCAGTCTCTGCTCATCTTCAGACTGGCGTGCTTTGACAGTCCCCATGCAGCTAATTGGTCACACTTCTTCCTTTCCTAACTTGGTAGAGAAGGGTGCTTTATCTATTCTGTCTCAAAGCTGTTGTGGCCTAGGAGGCTGCAGCTTCCCTTCAGGAAGCCTGAACTTTTTAGCCTGGCTCTGTACTATCCAGCTTCTGGTCATCCACACTGTACCAAACCATCGCTGAGACAGCAGAGGTGGAGAAAAAAATCAGACACTCTGTCATCCCGGCCAGTGCACATTCTTCAGCCTGGACAGATGGAAAGCAAGATGAATTTCTGTCCACTGTCCCACTGGGAAACGAGAGCAGAGTTCTATTCCTGGCTTTGCCACCAAATGGTTGGGGGATCTGTACAAGTCTCTGAAATTATCTGAGCCTCAGTTTTCTGGCCTCTAAGATGAGAGTACTGGAACAGATGTTTCTTTTTTTAAACTTTAAAAAAAGTTTTGCATTTTTCTTGAGATAGGGTCTAACTATATTGCCCATACTAGCCTCAAACTCCTAGGCTCAAGCAATTCTCCTGCCTCATTCTCTTGAGCAACTGGGACTATAGGTGCTCACCGCCATGCCTGGCCTGGAATAGATGTCTTCTAAAATGCTTCACCATTCATGAATCATGGAAATCTGTATGTCTAAGATAATAATATTTATAGTTAACACTTACTGTACACTTACTTCATTCCACACATCTCTCTAACCATTTTTAAAACAACTAGCTGAGACCCTATTGTTATATATTAATTATTCTTTGTGGAGGAGGAACAAAAAAACATCAGAAACATTGCCTAACTTGCCCAAGTTCACACAGCCGCTAAATGGCAGACCTGGATTTTGAATTCAGACCTGTGTAACTACAGAACTGTCTGCCAAGGTCTACTGTGATCTAGGTAGCAGAAAGAGAATGAGAGAATCAAATAAGTGTCATTGAGAGATTAAATTCTCACCAAATTATGATGCAACTAACTCTCAAGCAAGCCTTCACTTCAACAAATCAGGGCTAAATGAAGATCTATAAAAATAATAATCCACCTTGTTCATAGCCTGAGGGTAGGAGTGTTGTACCTCTAACATAGCATTGTAGGGTGACCTGCAGTGGCAAATCCACATTACGGAAGAGCAGATGGTTCTGGTTATTAACAGTTTGTTAACTTGAATCTTAATTTTTCCAGCCAAGCATATTCCAATCTGGTCACTCCTGCCTACTAAAGAATCCTCAGAACAAAAGGGGGTTTCACATACTTTACCTGTGTCCACTTTAGTCTAAAATATTGGTATTTCTGTAGCTGACCTTCACATATATTAACTTTGGGCTTAAGGAAGTTGGGCGGGATGAAAATAATTTTAATTAAAAACAAAAACCTTATCCAAAAGTTCTCACACCACTGGTACTTCCTTTCACTGGTTGAATAATAAAAAACTGCAGAAACGAAACTAGTTCGTTCTCATCCTTGACTGCATGGTAGAATCATCTGTGGTATCCAGGCATTGGATTCTGATGTGCGGCCAGCAGTGAGAACAACTGCTCCAGTTGGTAATATGATTAATATATGTAAACTTCATTTTCCTGAGTTTTGAGTTCCATTCTTACATTTTCTATGGTTCTAGTGTCACCTTTATCTATAACGTGAACAGCTACAGTATGGGATATTAGCCTGAACGACTTTAGAAATAACATCATTTGCCATCTTAAATGTTGGTGTTTCTTAGGGTTTTGTTTTAGAGCCACAATCCCCCTCACTTCCTCCTTCACATCGCATTTAATTTTACTTTAATCACTTTCCAAGGATAAGCTCATCAGTGTGTGAAACAGACAGAGTTGAACTGCTTGATGGAAGCCAGCCTGAGTGTTTGGCCTGGAGCCTCACATCCTGTGCCCATCTCCACCTGGCAGCTTCAGAAAGCTCCACAGGAATTTAGATTGGAAATCTTTAGTCTAAAACTTAAGTTTTTCAAAATGTCTGTGGGGATCCCTTAGCACAAGTGTTAGTAAACTTCCTGTGTAATGGGAGAGAGAGTAACTACTTTAGGATTTGTGGGCCATAACTGCTTTAGGCTTTGTGGACCATCTATTATAAATATTCAGCTCTGTCACTGTGCAAAAGCAGCCACAGACAATATGTAAACCAAAGCATGAATACATGAGTATGACAGTGTTCCAATAATGATTTGTGGACAGTAGAATTTAAATTTCATAAAATATTCTCTTATTATTATTATTATTTTCAATTTTTTCTTTTGTATTTTTTTGAGACAGAGTCTTGCACTGTTGCCCAGGCTGGAGTGCAGTGGCACGACCTCTGCTCACTGCAAGCTCTGCCTCCCAGGTTCATGCCATTCTCCTGCCTCAGCCTCCCAAGTAGCTGGGACTACAGGTGCCTGCCACCATGCCCAGCTAATTTTTTGTATTTTTAGTAGAGATGGAGTTTCACCGTGTTAGCCAGGCTGGTCTCGATCTCCTGATCTCGTGATCCACCCGCCTCGGCCTCCCGAAGTGATGGGATTCCAGGCTTGAGCCACCACGACCAGCCTATTTTGATTTTTTTAAGCACTTAAAAAAGTAAAAATCATTCTTAACTTGTAAGGTATACAAAACTAGGGGGTCGACCATTCACAGGCTATAGTTTGCTTGGCCCATGTATTAGCATAATTAGAATCTCTGGATGTGAAACCCAATCATCAGTGCTACATAGATTTTCTGAGACAATTCCAACATGCAGTCAAGGTGGTGCATTCCTCTACTAATGGGCTATGAAATCAGTCCAGTGGGTTGTCACTGGCCCTAAAAATTTATGTTGTAGTTTGGGTGTGGTGGCTCATGCCTGTAATCCCAGTGCTTTGGGAAGCCAAGGCAGGAGGATCACTTGAGGCCAGGAGCTCGAGACCAGCCTGGGCAACATAGCAAGACCCCATATTTACAAATCAAATAACAAAAAAGTTAGTCAGGTGTGGTTGTGCGCACCTGAAGTCTCAGCTACTAGAGAGGCAGAAGCTGGAGAATCACTTGAATCCAGCAGTTCAAGACTGAAGTAAGCTATGACTGTGCCGCTGCAGTCCAGCTTAGGCCACAGAGAAAAATCTTGTCTCTAAAAAAACATTAAGTTGTATAAAATAGAAGAGAATATATCAAAGTACATCACACATAATAAGGGAAGGTATTATTTTGTGGAATTTTATTTCAGACAAATGTGTGTGTGAGTCTGTGTGCTGTGAGTGGTAGTGCACATTGACTGTGTCTCAATAATACTTAAGTATGTTTTGAGCCTGAAGAACCAGGTTATACCCTATCTGGATACCTGGCTGCCAGAGGGACTGAGGCAATCAATAGCCTATGACATACCTGAAATGCACTCACGGCCTGCACAAGCCATTGACCAGTGGCTCATGTGCACCTTTATCCAGCTTATCTAGCTCCAGAAATCACTTAGACTTTCTATGTGTGCTGCGCCACTAAAATGGGAATTCTGAAAGAGAATGCTTTCAAAAACACAAAGTTAGCTAATGGGACAATTACAAGTAGACTATATACCTTTAGAAACACATAAGAAGATAAGGGCAAATAAAACATAGTATATATATCAAAAGAGCAGAAACAAGGAATCATATAATAAAATATGAAATAAGATAACAGAAATAAGATACTAAATGTCGGTTGTGAATGCATATGGATTATGGTTTTGTATTAAAAGACAAAGACTTTTAGATTGAGTCAAAAGAGATAGGTTAGGACTGGTGCAATGGCTCACGCCTATAATCCCAACACTTTGGGAGGCCGAGGCAGGTGGATTGCCTGAGCTCAGGAGTTGGGAACCAGCCTGGGCAACACGGTGAAACCCCGTCTCTACTAAAATACAAAAAAGTAACCAGACATGGCGTTGTGCACCAGTAGTCCCAGCTACTCGGGAGGCTGAGGCAGGAGAATTGCTTGAGCCCGGGAGGCGGAGGTTGCAATGAGCCGAGATCGTGCCACTGCACTCCAGCCTGGGCGACAGAATGAGACTCCATCTTCAAAATAAATAAATAAATACATATAAAACTCAATAGGAATAACAGCATTAATCTTAGGCAAAGTAGAATTAAGAGCTAAAACATTACAAACAATGAAAAAGATTTACTTGTGTCATTAAACAATATATTTCACAATGGTTCTTAAGTAATTATGGACTATTATGGCCCAATAACATAGCAACAGGAAATATAAAGCAAAATAACAAATTGGCAAGAATACAATACCACTGAGAAATTTTAAGTTTTCTCCAATTGTGGTACATCAAGAAAGCAAAAAGCAAACACAGAAAGGATCTGAAATATATCTTCCTGCAATCACAAGCTATTGATTTATATGATGTTTTGCTAAAGAATCAATGAGGACAGATTTTATTAGGCATTCCCACATTCCCACATTCCCATACACTCATTTTGAAAGAACATTTCTGTATTTCCTGATAAACTGTTTTTGAGGTCTGAATCTAACAGAATAGTTCAGGAGAGGTAGCAAGGGACTTTTGTGGTCTTTTTCCTAGCAAAATGCAGTTTCAGTGCCATGATCTACATTCTCAGTTGCCTCAAATAGCTGTACTATTCGTGTTTTATGTTTTTTATTTGTTTCCTTTTATTTTGGTTTCTAAAAATATAATTATGACTGGGAAATAAATGATAACATCAAAAGGAGGCCTCTAGAATTTAAAAACATTTTCCATGCCTGTATAAAAAGGAGCAAAAGGCTAACATGACAGCCAAACAGTTAGAGTTACTTAGCTGCACCACATGAGGAAGACAGACCATCAACCTTCATTAAGGTCTTCAGCTTGGTAAAAGCACAAGCAGAACACTGAGTGGCAATATTGTAAGAGTAACGGAGTCAATCCTGGAACATCACTAGGTATGGTACAGGCAACATAACGTATTCTCTAGGTGCACATATTCTGCAGTGGAACTGCCTAGACTCAAACTAATTCCTCTAGCAACTGCCTGAGACCTTGCAAAATTGACTTAATCTCTATATTTTTGTTCCACCATTATACAATGGGCTAGTCTCTACCTTATAGAGTTGTTGAACAGATTAATTAAGTTAAAATGCACATAATTTGTTTTTTGCAAGAATGGAAAACCTAATCCTAAAAATTCTATGAAATTGTTAGGGATCTTAATAGTCAAAACAATCTTGAAGAAGAACAAAGTTCGGTGAATCACACTTCATGAATTCAAAACTTATAACCAAGCAACAGCAATAAAAACTGTGTGATTTTGCTCCAAGAACAGACATATTCTTAGGATAGAATTGAGACTCCAGAAATAAACTCATATATCCATGGCCAATTAACTTTCAAGAAGGGTGTCAAGACCCTTCAATGGGAAAAGGATAGTCTCTTCAACAAATAGTGCTGGGACAACTGCAAAATAACAAAGGTGGACTCTTATCATACATCATATAGAAAAATTAACTGATAATAAACCAAAGATCTAAACATAAGAGAAGAACTACAAAACTCTTAGAAGAACACATAGGGAGAAATTTTTATGACTTTAAATTTGGCAATTATTTTTAGATATGATATCAAAAGCGTAAGCAACAAAAGCAAAAAATAAATTGGACTTAAAAATGAAAAACATTTGTGCATCAAAGGACACTATCAAAAGTAAAAACAAAAATCCACAGAATGAAGGAAAATGTTTACAAATAGTATATCTGATAAAACTCTATATCCAGAACACAGAAGAAACTCTTACAACTTAGCAACAAAAAGACAGAAATAAATTTAAAAATGGGTGAAGGACTAGAACCAACATTTCTCCAAAGATATGCAAAATGTAAATTACCAACAGCTACATGAGAAGATTCTCAGCATCATTAGTTATTAGGAAAATGCAACAAACCACAGTGAAAAACCTTTTTATACTCTCTGAAATGGCTATAATTAAAAAGATGGAAAAGTACAATTTCTGCAAGATTGTGGAGAAACTGGCACCTCATACGCCCTGGTGAAAAGGTGAAAAGGTGCAGCTCCTATGGAAAAGAGTTTAGCAGTTCCTTAATAAGTTAAACATAAAATTACTGTGACCCAGCAATTCTACCTCTATACATCTTTGAGTATTAAAAATGCTTTCAAACAAAACTAGTACAGGAATATTTACAGCAGCACTATTCACAATAGCCAAAAGGTGGAAATAACACAAATTTTAATCAAATGATGGGTGGATAAGCAAAATGTGATATACCAACCCAAATTTTAATCAAATGATGGATGGATAAACAAAATGTGATATACCAACACAATGGAATAATATTCATTATAAAAGGAATGAAATATTGATACACGCTACAATATGGATGAACTTTTAACACATTATTTTAAGTGAAAGAAGCCATACACAAAAGGTTACCTATTATATGATTCCATTTATATGAAATATCTAAAATTGGTAAATCTGTAGAGGTAGAAAACAAATTAGTGGTTTCTAAGGGCTGGAGGAATTGGAAGTGGCTGCTAATGGGTAAGAGGTTTCCTTTTGGAGTGATGAAAATGTTCTGGAACTAGATAATGGTGATGGGTGTGCATCATTTTGAATGCGCTAAATGCTACCAACTGTACACTTCAAAATGGTTCAAATGGTAAACTTATGTGTATTTTACTACAGTTTTAAAAATTAAGTGTATGTACATTACTTAGAACAGTGCATGGCACAAAGTAAGTGCTATATCAGTGTTGGTTATTATTATTCAGAACCTGCCTATGTACAGAACCCAACCTGCTGTATATAAATCCAGGGATGGAAATACCAAAGTTGATTAAATAGCCTTTTATAGAACTTTGTACACTACAAACAAAGATGACATCATTTTTTCAGTGCTTACATATAATAATTTGGGTTAGACAGAAATTTTTAATAAATATCCCAAATAAATTGTATAGGTCATAGTCTATGACCAACGTACAAAAATTAAAGACTTCTTAGAAAGCAGAGATTGTGTGTGTTTAGTTTACTTTTTAAAACATATTAAGACTTGTCCTGATTATTTTGTATGGTTCTCTTTGCAGAAAATTTAGAAAGTATTTAAAATGAGAAAAAAAATACCTTACAATCCCACCACCCAGAGATAAACCCGGAATTTTTTTTTTCAACATTTTTGCTTAGTTTTAGTCTAGCTCATTTATCACAGAAAACTACACAGATAGGTACTTACTAAAGATGTGGATATGATAATAATGGCTGGAAATCTATGATGTAAAAAGGTAGGTCCAGCCTGATTTTGTCAGCACCATATAAGTAGGGTCGGGGTTTTTTTGGGCAAAAGACATTACATTTGCAGTTGGTGTCAAAATATAACCTATAAAGATAACGTGGGGGAAATTCCTCAAAAATATACTGCTCAAATAGGCTCACAGCTGTTTTGAATAATCTTCTAGAAATCAAGGTGAAAAGAAATTTATCACAAGAATGTTAAGCTAAATTTCCTAATTTAAAATAACTACAAAGTAAGTTAGAGATACCATCCCTACTTTCTCCTCTATTCAGACCTTGTCTGCAAAGGAGTTCACAGTGGGTGTCCCTTTCTTTCTAAAAACCCTATTTCACACCATGCAAAAGATATTTATAGGTTTGGCAACTAGTCCAGCTCATCTCAGGCTGAATTTTGGGGATTCGTTGGGGTTTACAGATGAAAAATGATTGCAGATGCCATCTACTCGGTGCTTTATAAAATAGGCATAAGAAAACTGAGGCCCACAAGTGTTAAATGATTTTTCATGGCCAAGCTAGTCTGCCACAAAATTCTGGTCATTTGTCATTTGTCATTTTGAGTAGTTGATATTGACTGCCTACTATGTGGCTGACAATGTGTGGGACACATAAGCAAAGACACAGGTTTTTCTTTTAAAGAATTTATAGTCATGTATTCCCTGGCATACAGTTCTTGTAACTCTTTACTGTACCAATTAAATAGACAGCTAGCAAGGCTCTCTTCTTGGATCTCTGAAAAAAAAAAAAAAAAAAAAAAGAGAGACGCCTTGTTTCTTCAATTAACATGTGCTTTTCAGACTGTTGTACCTGCAGGGGTATGAATCAGATGCACAGGATAATAATGATCTGTCTATGCAGAGCACTCACTGTGTCTAACCAGATGAAAACAAGTATTTCCTCTTTGCTTTCCTCCTCCCCTTCCTTCTCTCTCTTCCCTCCCTTTCTCTCTTCTCCCTTCTTGCCTCCCTCTCTCTCTCCTTCCTCTCTTCTTTCCTTCCTTCTTTTTTTCCTTCTTTTCTTTCTTCCTTCCTCTCCCTCTCTGCTTATCTCTCCTTCTCCCTCCCTTCACTTCCTTCCTTGCTTACTCAACCAATATGCTCCTATAAGTACTAATCGGGAGCTGTGCTAGATTCTGGGGATACATGGATGAATAAAGTAGGCATGATGATATCATACCAGTCCCTTTGTTTCCTCTCATTAAATTAGTATATTATGACCTAGAATGCAAATTTTGTATGAATTTTTAAGTAAAATCAAAACTTTTGGAGACTCCTGGTTTATGCCATAATTTCCTAGTTGAAGTGATGTAGTACTGTATTTTCAAATTGGTTCTTAGCTTCAGAATCTGATTTTCAGATAAAAGCTCCAGCTTTTCCTTGAAAACACTAACTTACCTCCTGTCTCAGAATTTTTCCTCTTGCTCTTCCCTCTGCCATCTGTCCTCTTTTCCCAGAATTTTCGGGATTAGCTCCATCTCCTTGTTCTACATTTAGCATAAATATCATCTACTCAGAAAATAATTCCCTGCTACCCTTTTCTTAAGCAGTTTTCAGCATTCATGTTTATCATCTTACCTGGTTTTATATGCTTTGTGTTATTTTTGACTGTTTTTATCTTATTTTAATAAGATAGTTGCTGTTCTGTTTATTATCTGTGTTCCCTCCCACCATCCACAGTGCCCACCCTCAAAGTATCCTCCAGCGGAGCCCATTTGTCTTCCTGCTGTGGGCTCAGTGCCTGGTTCACAATCTGACACATAATGACTGAATCATCAAATGAATGCAGGAATTCAGGGACTAGGAATCAAGTCATATTAGAAAAAATGGATTCTCCATTTGGAAGAAGATCTCTGGTAAGTTTAGAATTAGAAATATCAGCTTTATTCTTAAGATTCCTAGAGAAAGCAAGGCAATCATCTTTTTTCATAGCAAAAAAAAAAAAAAAAAAAAAAGAAAGAAAAGAAAAAAGAAAAAGAGTTCACCATGTTTTCTCTTCAGCTAATGAGTATGGGGGAAAAGCTTGCTCTTACACCTTTCTGTTATACTATAAAGTAGCCACATCAAGAGAGTTTCCTTGGAGGGTTTCCGACGCTATGAAGATGATAACAGCTTGGGTACTGGAGATCATTGTAGCCTTCAGGGTCATCTTGCCCCAATGACTTCTTTATCAAGTGTTATCTAAGGCTTTAATTCACTATCTGCTTGCGTAGTTGTAGAAATTAAAAACAAAATCATTTCTTTGCCAGGAACCCTTTCCAAATTTGGGGCACTTGTAAGTCACACAGAGTTTTCCCAAATGCTAGGCACACTCCCAGTAGAGTATGCAGTGTTCAATTTTGTTGAGTTACACCCAGTATGTTTTGCCCCATGGAGCAACACAAAGAATACCTCTCTTTTATAGTGCTAGTGTAACAGCACTATAAATACATGAATATATATACAAATATTATACTACATCCCTTTCACTTGTTTTCTTTTCCTCAAACTAAATATTTTCATACTTTTCTGATTAAAAAATTAGAGTAACTATGTTTGTTTTCTGTTTGTTTTTTTTTTCTGTAATTTTCTTTTCTCTCTGACTTTTCAAAAATCACCAATCACATACGTAGGTTTGTTCCCTAGTCTATAATTATCGGTAGCTACTACTTATTTTAATAACATTTATATTATTAATACTTATTAATCATGATAGTTAATTCTAATTATAGAAAATGCACAGTAAGCTTAACATTTTCCTTTGTTTCAGGCATCAGTAAGTGTATTCCATTAAATACTTTGTTTAGTCTTTATTACTATGAGGCAAGTACTAGCATTGCCTGCATTTTACAGATGAGGATACATAAAAATGAGGGCATATAATTTGCCTTAATGTTCCCTAGCCCTGAGAAGTAAAACTAGATTTGAACCCAGTTCTGTCTGTTCCTCATGCCTGTGCTCTTAACTATTACACTATTTTATCCTCCCCTAGGGTATCTGAGAAAATGCCAATCTCTCTACCCTGTATGCTACAGAGTGCTCAGTAGATCCTTGATGCTTGCTCTAACTTGGGTTACAACAATGTCTAATAGACTCAGAATGTTTCAAGCAACTGCCTGACCCCTGTGTGCTGGGTGGGCACTAGTATTGCTAACACATAAACACTGCACTTGAGAGGCGGTTTAACTATAATATTCTCAGAAAGAGGCCAAAATCATGTTAATTTCATACACTAAACTAATAATTAAATTTAAGTTAAATTCAAATTATTGAATTAATACAATTTAATAATAACCCTATGATATTTCTTTATTTTAATGGATTTAGATTTCTCCCAAAATCCACGTGACACCTAAGCCAGTAAGAATTGTTTTTGGTTTTGTTTTTCTTTCTATGTGACACTTTAGTAATGGACCCACAGAGAAGCGAACAACTCCCCATGGTTTCAGTGTTCATGCTTTTGGCTTCTCACAGTTTGGCAGAAGGAAGAAATTATACTTTTTGAAAACTAAAAGTCATATAGCTACCAACACCTTCATTAATAACTCTTTAGTTTGGAAATGAATCTCCTTATAACTCAAACAAAGCCATATACTTACTCACAAAGAGGTATTTCTCATAGCATTTGATAAAATTATTTTAATTCTAGCTAGACTTAGAATTGAAGTAAACTTCTCATACTAGAACACTGGATTCGGCCATAAATACTGGGCTCCCTTGTGTCATTTTCCCCACATTGGTAGCTGAGTTCCAGTAAAATCCATCCACCAGACTGGAATAGGAAGTACTACTCATTTATTCATTTAAATAAGATAGAACTAAAATAGGATAGTTTACATTTTATTCTATGATCTTACACCCAATATAACAGAACCAAGATGAAATAAAGTCACTTACCTGACAATAGTAATACAAAGATTATTTTTCCATACATCCTGAGATCATGAGCTGGCTCCTAAAGTTAGTGCAAAAAAATTACCAAAGACAACTGTAAGTGTCAGTGTCTGGCCTTAGCCTGCTAGCTGTTATCTTCCAGGCCCACCTTCCTGCAGCCATCATCAGCTGATAGGCAGAGGAGGCATTTTAAATGACGCAAGTTGTTAAGCGCCTGTTAATAAAGATACATGGATATCTTGGGGCTATGAGAGTGGCAAGTAAAATTTTCACTGCAAGGAACAGGCCTCTACTTGTGATATTAACTTTGCATAAGTTAAGTGGGCATGGCAAGGTGGTAGACAGGAGCCACCCAACTGGACAAAGAACTGGACTGTGAATCTCTGAGGCCAGGGCATGTGCCAGACTGAGGCAGCTGTTGTGGAGCCATGGACCTTCTCATTTCTAATGTCGAGACCCTGTGGTCCAAATGAAAGTGACTTCCCATATGTGAAATGAACATGTTTGAGAAATTTAAATCATTTGAGTGTTCTGAGGTTCTGAAAGACTCCCAAACTCATGGTGAGTCACTCAGCAATGTAAGAGATGTGAGATGCAACAAATCTTTCATTGAAAATAGAATTTGAACTGAAGAGCTAGTGCCTGCACAGCTATGAAACCAGTGAGCTGTTTCTCTCTGAAATATACCTTGCTAAGTAAGCATAAGTGAATACCAAGACAATAAATGCAAACAGTCAGAAACAAAACCCAACAAACCAAAAACCCTATCATTAAAGTAGGTTAAAGTGAAGGCTATGGAAATGTGAGGAAGCTCAATTTTAAAGGGAAGCAGAACAAAAAATATAAATTAGGTCTGAAATGGTTCAACAGAAGGTGATTGGATACTCCATCTAAATCATCTTACTTCCTGTAAGATTTTTGTGAAAATCTTTCCTGCCTGACCCAGAAAATCAATTTGCTATGTGAGCAATTTGCCACGTATATCATACATATTTACCCAAAGTGTGGTTTAAAAAAATCATTTAGGAAGTTAATGTTTGCAGCTTCAGGAAACTGGGCCACAGAGAGAAAAAAAAAAAAAATTATTTACTGGAGAAAAGATGGAGATAAATATTTGCAGAGCATCCCAGAGAGGGAGGAGCCTGAGGTTGAGGGACTAGTGGATGGAGGGAGCGGGGATGCAGACTTGGGGGAGACGGAAGAATGAATGACACAGAGGGGGTAATCTGAGAAGCAGGACAAGGATCGAGAGTGCCTCTCAAAGCCCTGCCAATTCATGTAAAACAACTGCAGCAAATTTTATAAAAAAGTTAAAATTAAATAATATGCAATAAATTAATACTTTCCATAAATTCAGTGTTTGTTATGGCTGGATATCAGGTTGTGTTGCAGGAATTGTGCTCAAGAGTCAGCCAAGTAAAGGAAATGTTGATATTCATATAAGCAGTAAGAATTATTTCATATGATTTTATATTGACAAAGGGATAGCAATTAGCATGAGTCTTAAAAATACTATTTCTAAAAATGGGTAAATAAATATCACCATTCTTACAATGGACTATTGGAGCAACTATTAAAACCGTATTTTCAAAAATAGTTAAAGATGTGGAAACTCAGGATAAAATGGATAAGTAGAAAACAGCAAGATCTCAAAATTGTATATACACAAATAAAATCCTATTTGATTCTTTTTTCCTGTAGGTTGTGCTACCTTCACCTGGAATACACCTACTCCTCTTTAGGTGGCCTCCACTTCTGCTTAGGGTCTCAGTTGAATAGTACTTCCTCCATGAAGCCTTCCCTGACTTCCTGTCTTTGTCAGGTGCCCCTGCTCTATACGCCTATGGTTCCATCTTCTTCCCTCATCATAGGACTTGTTACACCACATTGCAATCATTGTGTCTCCACTGGACCACAGTTTTTAAGTGGGCACACTCTGATTATGGCTATCTTATTTACCAATGAATGCTTGGGGCACATTTGGCAATAAATATTTCTCAAATCAATAAATGATAAATGAATATTGCAGTGCAGAGGAAAGCAACTTCTCACGGGCAGTTCTGGGGTGTATAGGCTGATCATTTTTTATATATACTGTGGGTAACCTACGTCATATCCTAACTTCAGGTTCCCTCCAGTATGGAGGTCCCTTGCTAAGGCAGGAAGGGGAAAAGGAAAAGGAAACTCAGCCTAAAATTCAGCTTTCATACCTTCTTCAGCCTGAACTGGTCAGAGTCTGAGAGTGCTTTCTCTTCTATGACCTCCCACTTTCCCTTTCTGCAGAATCACATCGTTAGCTATTCTCTAAACTCCTATAGTGCTGACACATACCTGTTTATTAACACCTGTCTCAGGTTGTTCTGAACAATCGGTTCCTTTGTATTTGTGGGTCCTGTCTCTGTTGTTCTGTTTCCAGCACCTGGCACAATGCCCTACAGAGTACCTGGCCCTATTAAAGTAAGGCAAAACCTGGAGTGTTCTCAATGGGGAAATTAGAGGTCAGATTCAGCATCTCACACAGGGTGTGAGGAAGCAGAGCCTTACAGTGCCCTCTAGTGTCATATCTGCACAATGGAAGGAAAAATGTGAGCCCTGAAAATGCAACAGAAAAAAATATACATCAGATTACATTTTTCTCTTTCAGGCATTCCCCAATCTTCTTTAAATTTTTCAAAAATATTTTTACTTAAATACACATTCAGAATTATCATAAAATTCTACCTTCGAGTTATATCATGCAAATTATTAGACAACTCCACATCTTTTAAGAATGTTGACTCTGCATAAAATAAAACAAGTACTTCTGAGACCTTTGATCAAACATAAAAAACTTATCAAATTTTCTCGATGTTGTATGTCTTTAGGCTATCTTTAATTGTCTGAGTCATTTCTATGATGTAGTTAAGAAGGATGAAGTTCAGTGTTATAACCTAGGAAAGTCAACTTGGATTTATCAATACAAACTTGTACCTTACTTGTTTCATGACAGAGAACCATTCATTTTTGTGAATTACTTGTCTCTCAACTATTTCAGGCTTACATTATTCCTGAAGATGGTTGCATGCTAGTCTTATCTGCCAGTGGAGAAGTCTGCTTTTCATGTTTTGCATGGAAGAGTGGAGAACAGGAGAGGGGCAGGAAAGTTGAGGCACAGTCGTTTGTACTATGAGCCTCCTTGGTACTTTATCACCTTAGAATTGTCCATCCTGCTTTGCCAGAGTAGTCTAAGAGCTTTCCCTGACTTTTGTGATGTTTATCATTTCAAAATTTAAAAAAAAAATTTTAAAAAAACTACAAGGTAAGAGAAATTTAACACTCAAAATAACCCTGTTAGAGAGGCAGAACAGATATTAGCATTCTTATTTTATATATAAGCAAACTATAGAATGGAAAAGAGATTATGACTGTATTACTTGATTCGATTTGCCCTAAGTGTTTTTTAAACGTATGGATTTAGCTGCCAACATTTAAAAAGAAGGTATATTTTAATTAAAAATCAGGAAGGGATTTAATTAAAAATTCGGCTCCTCTTACAGGAAGATCTGGCAAGAGTTAGCATGTAGTTCTACATTGTGACAATCCATGAGAGCTAGGGACTGACTGGCTCTTGGGACAAATAGGCTTTCTTGAGTCTGGTAAGTGCTCCACCTGATGCTTGCTTCCATTTCTTAGATTAGGTTCTACTGTGCGAAGGCCTCAAAATCTCAGTGTCTTGCAGCAACACTGGTTCATTTCCTGCTCACATTACATTTGGTCTATGATGGCGACAAGTTCCAGGATCCAGACTGAAGGAGCCACCCCCATTTGGAACATGCTGTTCTTGTTGCAAAGGGCGGGGAGAAAAGGCCAAATAAGGAATGGCTTTTCATGCTTCCTCTCAGACAAGGTACATGTTATTTATTTATTTTTTTTCTCTCACATTCTATTGACCAAAGTAAATCACTGGCCAAGCTGACTTCAATGGGACAAATAAATATAATTCTTCCAAATGGAAGTCCTGCAAGTCATATGTCAATGGTGAGGATATATAAAACACTTATGAGAAGGGCACTAATACTTGGGAGCAAAAACACAATCCATCACATTCATTTGTACTCTTTCTAAGCTTTTGGCATTTGTGTTTGGAAATCAAATTTATTTAGGAGTCTTCTTCAACATTCTCTAGTGATGAGATTTCTTTAACACAGTTTTCAGCTTCCTTTCCTTAAAATTATAATGAGATGTGATGTGTGTTGAATAAACCCCAGAAGTGAGAAACTCTCATCACTACAATGGTGACATAGGCAGTGAAAAACTGTTCCCAGTTGCCTCTAAGTCCACTGTACTGTACTGCTGGAATCAGGTATCATACATAATCATTCTGCTGAGAATTGATAGGTCCAGCTTGTTCTACATCCAAATAATAATTCAACAAATGATTTGTGAGCACCTACTGGGCACCATGACAAGTGTTGAAGACACAACCTCCAGTAACTCACATTTCCCTTCAGGAACTGACAGCTTAATTGGGACACAAATAAATTAAGAAGGGAATTGCATTTTGGCGTGTCAAGTGGATGACAGTAGTAAGCCAAGGGTGTTATAAGAGTACATAAGAGGGGGTACCTAACTCAGACTTGGGGTTCTGGAAAGGTTTTCCAGAGCAAGCAATGAGACCTAAAGGATGAGTAGCCAAGTCACGGGAGAAGTAAGAACATTTTAAGCAGAGAAAACAGCAAAAGCAATGGTCTGATATCAAGAAAGAGAGAGAGAGTGCAAGAGTACACAATGTAATTGTTTTCAAAACTGTTTGAAATTTTAATCTCGCACTTGTTCTTTTCAGTGTCTAGGATATCAATTCATTCTGCTGTTTACCTTTGTAAACATGAATTTAACCCTGGTTCTTTATATGAATACTAGAGGAAGTATATTGATAAAAGATAAGGAACAAATATGTAGTAATTTCTAAGATTTATTTCTATTAAAATGTAACACTCACAAACTGTAACTGTATAACTCATATATATATATACACATACATATATACACACACACACATGAGTATATGTGTTAAACTGTCACTTTTGATCTGTCCCCAGTGTCTGTCTGCAAGACACTAGATTTTGAGGCCTTACTACAGTAGAATCTAATCTAAGAAATGGAAACAAGCACCAGAAAATCAAGACACAGAACATTCCAGACATATTCCAGGGATCATGGTGGATGGGAGGCAGGACTAGATTGCAGCTCCCACTTGGACAAAGAAGCATGTGGAGTGTTGCATCACGAACTTTGACTGCAGGAATAAATAAGGAAAGCTGAGAGAACCCACAGATCCTCTGAAGGAAGCAGATTGCTCCTGCAGGTCTCAGGAGACACCCCAAATGATGTGAGAGCCCAAACTGCAAACTGTGGAAGTAGGAAAGGGGAATAGTCAACTCCTGAACACACCTTAACTGGGGAACCTAAAGGTCTAGATCACAGGAGAAGATTCTGACCTTACTCGGAACTGAGTCAATTTAGAGAGCCAAGAGAAGTACAGGGATAGAGGAAGCGGCGGGAAAAGCCCTCTGGGCTCACTGGGTTCCCTAGCCAGCCATTTCTGCCTGGTCTTATAGGGGTCCTTGAGGAGGGCTACCAGAGGCACTGGGAAAAGGTCACAAAGAGAAGGAAACTTCCAGCTGAACTTTGTAACAATTTGAACAGATTGAGAAGTCTCCTGGCCAGAACTTGGGGAACTTGGGGGAGGGTGTGAATCCAGTGTGCAAATGCCACAGGCGGAGAAGCATGCAAGTCCTACTTGCTTTTGCAGTTGGGAGGCAGGTAGCCTGGGGCAAATTCTCAGCTCTGCTCACCCACTGCCTGGAAACAGACTCGGTGCTGTTGTAGGGGCTGTGGTGGGAGTGAGACCAGCTCTTTGGGTTACATGGGAGCTGGGTGAGGCCTGTGACTTCAACTTCCCTGACAACCTCCATGACACAGTAGAGTCAGCCATAATTCTCCCAGGAACATAACTCCATTGACTTGGGAACCACATCCCTATCCCCCACAGCAGCTACAGCAAGACCTGTCCAAGGAGAATCCGAACTTAGACATGCCTAGCCCTGCCCCCACCTAATGGTTCTTCCCTACCCACCCTGGTAGCTGAAAACAAAGGGTATATACTGTGGGGAATTCTAGGGCCCTACCTACCACCTGTTCCTCTCTGTACTAACACAGCTGATGCTCTCGTGAAAGTGCCACCTCCTGGCAGGAGGCCAACCAGCACAAAAACAGTGCATTAAACAACCAAATCTAAGGACCCTCACAGAGTTCATTTCACCCCTCTGCCACTTCCACTGGAGCATGTGCTGATCTCCATGGCTGGGAGACTCACAGATGGTTCACATCACAGGACTCTGTGCAGACAACCCCCAGTACCAGCCAGCACCTGGTAGACTTGCTGGGTGGCTAGATCCAGAACAGGGATAGCAATCACTATAGCTCTGCTCTCAGGAAGCCACATCTCTAGGAAAAGGGGAAGAGGACTACATCAAGGGAATACCCTGTGGGACAAAAGAATCTGAACAACAGCCTCGAGCCCTAGACTTTGTCTCTGACAGAGCCTACCCAAAAGAGAAGGAACCAGAAAGCCAACTCTGGTAATATGCTAAAACAAGGTTTTTTAACACCCCCTAAAAATCACACTAGCTCAACAGCAATAGATCCAAATGAAGAAGAAATCCCTGATTTACCTGAAAAAGAATTCTGAAGGTTAGTTATTAAGCTAATCAGGGTGGCACCAGAAAAGGCAAAGCCCAATTTAAGGAAGGGGAAAAAATGATACAAGAAATGAGGGGAGAAAATTTCAATTAAATGGATAGCATAAATAACAACAACTAAAACTTCAGGTAAAAACAAATGCACTTACAGAAATGGAAAATGCTCTGGAAAGTCTCAGCAATAGATTTGAACAAGCAAAAGAAAGAACTTCAGAGCTCGAAGATGAGGTTTTCAAATTAACCCAAACCAACAAAGACAAAGAAAAAAGAATAAGAAAATACAAGCAAAGCTTCCAAGAAATCTAGGATTATGTTAAACAATCAATCTAAGAATAATCAGCGTTCTTGAGGAAGAAGAGAAATCTAAGTTTGGAAAACATATTTGGGGGAATAATCAAGGAAAACTTCCTGACCTTGCTAGAGACCTAGACATCCAAATACAAGCTCAAAGAACACCTGGGAAATACATTGCAAAAAGATCATTGGCTAGGCACATTGACATCAGGTTATCTAAAGTTAAGATGAGGGAAATAATCTTAAAAGCTGTGAGGTAAAAGAACCAGGTAACCTATAAAGGAAAACCTATCAGATTAACAGCAGATTTTTCAGCAGAAACTCTATAGGCTAGTAGGGATTTTGGCCCTATCTTCAACCTCCTTAAATAAAATAATTATCAGCCAAGAATTTTGTATCCACTGAAACTAAGCTTCATAAATGGAGGAAAGATACAGTCTTTTTCAGACAAACAGATGCTGAGAGAACTTGCCACTACCAAGCCAGCGCTACAGGAACCGCTAAAAGGAGCTATAAACATTGAAACAAATTCTGGAACAACATTAAAACAGAGCCTCTTTAAAGCATAAATATTACAGGACCTATACAACAACAACAACAACACCACCACCACAAGGTATACAGGCAAGAAATAGCACAATGAATGGAATGGTACCTCACATCTCAATACTAACATTGAATATAAATGGCCCAAATTCTCCACTTAAAAGATACAGAATTGAAGAATGGATAAGAATTCACAAACCAACTATCTGCTCCCTTCATAATACTCACCTAACATATAAGGACTCACATAAACCTAGGGTAAAGGGGTAGAAAAAGACATTTCATGCAAATGGAACCAGAAGCAAGCAGGAGTAGCTATTCTTATATTAGACAAAACAAACTTTAAAGCAATAGCAGTTAAAAAAGACAAAAGAAACATTACATAATGACAAAAGGCCTTGTCCAAGGAAAATGTCACAATCCTAAACATATATGCACCTAACACTGGAGCTCCCAAATTTATAAAACAATTATTAATGAAGCTGATACATGAGATAGACAGCAACACAATAACAGTGGGGGACTTCAATACTCCACTGAGAGCAATAGACCGGTCATCAAGACAGAAAGTCAACAAAGAAACAATGGATCTAAGCTATACCCTGGAACAAATGGACTTAACAGATATTTACAAAACATTCTACCCAACAACCACAGAATATACATTCTGTTCATCAGCACATGGAACTTCCTTCAAGGTAGGACATATGATAGGTCACCAAAATGAGCCTCAATAAACTTAAGAAAATTGAAATTATATCAAGCACTCTCTCAGACCACAATGGAATAAAACTGAAAATCAACTCCAAAAGGAACCTTCAAAACCATGCAAATACATGGAAATTAAATAACCTGATCTTCAATGATCATTGGGTCAAAAATGAAATCAAAATGAAAATTTAAAAAATTCTTCAAACTGAAAGACAATATTGACACAACCTATCAAAACCTCTATTATACAGCAAAGGTGATGCTAGGGGGAAAGTTCGTAGACCTAAATGCCTACATCAAAAAGTCTGAAAGAGCACAGACAACCTAAGGTCATACATTAAGGAACTAGAGAAACAAGAACAAACCAAACCCAAATCCAACCAAAGAAAGGAAATAACCAAGATCAGAGCAGAACTAAATAAAATTGAAACAAAAAAAATACAAAAGATAAATGAAACCAAAAGCTGGTTCTTTGAAACAATAAATAAAACTGATAGACCATTAGCAAGATTAACCAAGAAGAGAGAAAATCCGAGTAAATTCAATAAGAAACAAAATAGGAGATATTACAACTGACATCACAGAAATACAAAAGATCATTCAATGCTACTATGAACACCTGTCCATACATAAACTAGAAAACCTAGAGGAGATTGATAAATTCCTGGAAAGATACAACCCTCCTAGCTTAAATCAGATAGAATTAGAGACCATGAACAGACCAATAACAATCAGTGAGATTGAAATAATAATTAAAAAATTACCAACAAAAAATGTCTAGGACCAGACAGATTCATGGCAGAATTCTACCAGACATTCAAAGAAGAATTGGTACATATCCTATTGACACTATTCCACAAGATAGAGAAAGAGGGAATCCTCCCTAAATCATTCTATGAAGCCAGTATCGCCCTAATACCAAAACCTGAAAGGATATAGAAAAAAGAAAACTACAGACCAATATCCCTGATGAACATAGATGCAAAAATCCTTAAAAAAATACTAGCTAACTGAATCCAGCAACATGTCAAAAAGATAACCCACCATGATCAAGTGGGTTTTATACCATGGATGTAGGGATGGTTTAACATATGCAAGTCAATAAATGTGGTACACCACATAAATATAATTAAAAACAAAAATTACATAATCATCTCAATAGATGCAGAAAAAGCATTTAACAAAATCCAGCATCGCTTTATGATTAAAACTCTCAGCAAAATCAGTATACAAGGGACATACCTCAATGTAATAAAAGCCATCTATAACAAATACACAGCCAACATAATACTGAATGGGGAAAAGGTGAAAGCATTCCCTCTGAGAACTGGAACAAGACAAGGATGCCCACCCTCATCACTCCTCTTCAACACAGTACTGGAAGTCCTAGCCAGAGCAATCAGACAAGAGAAAGAAATAAAGGGCATCCAAATTGATAAAGAGGAATTCAAACTGTCGCTGTTTGCTGATTATTATTTTCCCAAAAAACCCTAAAGACTCCTCCAGAAAAAAAACATAGAACTAATAAAAGAAGTCAGCAAAGTTTCTAGATTCCAAATTAATGTACACAAATCATTAGCTCTTCTATACACAAACAGCGACCAATCTGAGAATCAAATCAAGAACTCAACACCGTTGACAATAGTTGCAAAAAAATAAAATAAAAACAAAATACTTAGGAATATACCTAGCCAAGGAGGTGAAATATCTCTACAAGGAAAACTACAAAACACTGCTGAAATAAATCATAGATGACGCAAGCAAATGGAAACACATCCCATGCTCATGGATGGGTAGAATCAATACTGTGAAAATGACCATGCTGCCAAAAACAATCTACAAACAATGCAATTCCCATCAAAATACCAACATCATTCTTCACGGAACTAGAAAAAACAGTCCTAAAATTCATGTGGAATGAGAAAAAGAGCCGGCATAGCCAAAGCAAGTCTAAGTAAAAAGAACAAATAGGCACGTAGACCGATGGAACAGACTAAAGAACCCAGAAATAAACCCCAATATGTACGGTCAACTGATCTTCAACAAAACAAACAAAATCATAGTGTGGGAAAAGTACATCCTATTCAACAAATGATGCTGGGCTAATTGGCAAGCCACATGTAGGAGAATGAAACTGGATTTTCATCTCTTACCTCATACAAAAATCAATTCAAGATGGAACAAGGACTTAAATTTAAGACCTGAAGCTTAAAAATTCTAGAGGACAACATTGGAAAAACCCTTCTAGACATTGGCTTAGGCGAGGATTTCATGACCGAGAACCCAAAAGCAAATGCAATGAAAACAAACAAACAAATAGCTGGGACTTAATTAAACTAAAGAGCTTTTGCACAGAAAAAGGAACAGTCAGCAAAGTAAACAGACAACCCACAGAGTGGGAGAATATCTTCACAATCTATACATCTGACAAAGGGCTAATACCCAGACTCTACAACAAACTCAGACAAATTAGCAAGAAAAAAACAAGCAATCCCATCAAAAAGTGGACTAAGGACATGAATAGACAATTCTCAAAAGAAGATATAAGATGGTCAACAAACATATAAAAAATGCTCAACATCACTAGTGATTGGGGAAATGCAAAACAAAACCACAATGATACCACCTTACTCCTGCAAGAATGGCTACAATAAAAAAATAAAAAATAATGGATGTTGGCATGGATGCAGTATACAGGGAACACTTCTACACCGCTGGTGACAATGTAAACTAGTATAACCACTATGGAAAACAGCGTGGAGATTCCTTAAAGAACTAAAAGTAAAACTACCATTTGATCCAGCAATCCCACCACTGGGTGTCTACTCAGTGGAAAATAAGTCGTTATAAGAAAAAGATACTAGTACACACATGTATATAGCAGCACAATTTACAATTGCAAAATCGTTGAACCAATCCAAATGCCCATCAATCAATGAGTGGATAAAGAAACTGTGGTATACGTAAACGATGAAATACTACTCAGCCCATAAAGAAGAATGACTTAATGGCATTCACAGCAACCTGGATGAGATTGGAAACAATTATTCTTTTTTTTTTCTTTTTTATTATACTTTAAGTTCTAGGGTACATGTGCACAACGTGCAGGTTTGTTACATATGTATACCTGTGCCATGTTGGTGTGCTGCACCCATCAACTCGTCAGCACCCATCAACTCGTCATTTACATCGGGTATAACTCCCAATGCCATCTCTCCCCCCTCCCCTCTCCCCATAATAGACCCTGGTGTGTGATGTTCCCCTTCCAGAGTCCAAGTAATCTCATTGTTCAATTCCCAATGAGAATGTGAGAACATGTGGTGTTTGGTTTTCTGTTCTTGCAATAGTTTGCTGAGAATGATGGTTTCCAGCTGCATCCATGTCCCTACAAAGGACACAAACTAATCCTTTTCTATGGCTGCATAGTATTCCATGGTGTATATGTGCCACATTTTCTTAATCCAGTCTGTCACTGATGGACATGTGGGTTGATTCCAAGTCTTTGCTATTGTGAATAGTGACGCAATGAACATACGTGTGCATGTGTCTTTATAGCAGCATGATTTATAATCCTTTGGGCATATACCCAGTAATGGGATGGCTGGGTCATATGGTACTTCTAGTTCTAGATCCTTGAGGAATTGCCATACTGTTTTCCACAATAGTTGAAACAGTTTACAGTCCCACCAACAGTTAAAAGTGTTCCTATTTCTCCACATCCTCTCCAGCACCTGTTGTTTCCTGACTTTTTAATGATTGCCATTCCAACTGATGTGAGATGGTATCTCATTGTGGTTTTGATTTGCATTTCTCTGATGGCCAGTGATGACAAGCATTTTTTCATGTATCTGTTGGGGAGACAATTATTCTAAGTGAAGTAACTCCAGAATGGAAAACCAAACATCGTATGTTCTCTCTCATAAGTGGGAGCTAAGCTATGAGGATGCAAAGGCATAAGAATGACACAATGGACTTTGGGGACTCAGGGAGAAAGGGTGGGAAGGGGTTGAGGGATAAAAGACTACAAATTGTGTGCAGTATATACTGCTTGGGTGATGGGTGCACCAAAGTCTCACATATCACCACTGAAGAGCTTACTCATGTAACCAAACAACCCCTGTTCCCCAATAACCTATGGAAATAAAAAATTAAAAACTAAAAATAAAATAAAGGAAATAGAACATTTTCAATACTCTCAGTAATTTCTCTCTTGCTCCTTTTTCAGTTAATAAGTATCTTTGCATTGATGTAGTAACTACTCTGACTTCTAATACTATTGATTAGTTTTGTCTGTTCCTGAACTTCCTATGAACCAAATAATACATTATGAACTCTTTTGTGACTGGTTTTCTCTCCACACTCAACATGAAGTCTGAATCCTTCATTCAGGTTGCTTTTGCATAGAAAGCAGAATTTTCTTTTATATTACTGTGGTTATCAGGCTGATTCAGCACCCTTTATTGAAAAGACCACCTTTTGCCCACTGAATTGCTACAGAAGCTTTGTCACAAATCAAGTGACCATGTAGTATGTGGGTCTTGCTGAACTCTATTCTGTCCCCTTTTCTATTCCTCTTTTGTGCCAGTACCATATTGTTCTGATTTTGTATCTTTGTTGTAGAGTAAAACTTCTTTCACCTTTGTTTTTTCAAGGTAGCGTTTGATATTTTACGTCTTTGAGGCAGGAGGTAGAGATGCCCTCTCACCTATTAGTTTTATAATAAGGTTGTTAATTTCCACCAAAAGAATGTCCTGGAATTGCATTAAATCCTTAAATCTTTTGGGGAGGAATTGAAACTTTAACAACATTGCATTTTCCAATCCACTAACACAGTATCTTACTCTATTTCGTTTGGTCCTTTTTGGTTTCTCTGATCAATATTTGGTAATTATTTATGCAGAAGTCTTCCTCATTATTTGTTAGATTTATGCTATTGAATGTGGCTTGTTTACTTTAAATTTTCAATTGTTTATTTTTATATAGAAATACAATGTTTTCATTTGATTTTATATCTAGTTATCTTTCTAAAATTCACATTAATTCATTTTGCATGTCCAATGTACATAATCCTGTTAGTCTGTAAATAATGCTAGGTTTATGTTACATGTATGTGTGTGCACGCACACACACACACACTTGCTTGTTTTGCACTGTCTAGAACCTGCAGTAATATGTTTAATAAAGTGATAGCAGTAGACACATTTTATCAAATAAGACAGTTGTATTTCTAGTTATGAGAAACTTTATCATGAAAGGTTGTTAAATTTTATCAAGTGCTTTTCCTGCTGCTATTGCAAGTATCATATCATTTTCCTCTTTTTATCAATAAATGTTATTATTTACATACTTCTCTTTTTGAGTTCTGTTTTTTATTTTTTTCTGGAAAAGATTAAGATGAGGTATTTTTGAATTTTAAAATGACATTTTATTCTAGAGTAAAGCCAATTTAGACACAAGGTATCAGTTTTTATATATAGTCAGATTCAGTACGCACATATTTTAAGATTGATGAATTTACATGTATGAGAGCTAATGCCCTGTTATTTCTCTCTTTTTTTTTTTTTTTTTGAGATGGAGTCTGGCTCTGTCACCCAGGCTGGAGTACAGTGGCACCGTCTCCGCTTACTGCAAGCTCCGCCTCCCGGGTTCACGCCATTCTCTCGCCTCAGCCTCCCGAGTAGCTGGGACTACAGGCGCCCGCCACCATGCCTGGCTAATTTTGTTTTTGTATTTTTGGTAGAGACAGGGTTTCATCATGTTAGCCAGCATGGTCTCCATCTCCTGACCTCATGATCTGCCCTCCTCAGCCTCCCAAAGTGCTGGGTTTACAGGCGTGAGCCACCGCGCCAGGACTATTTCTCTTTTTTACACTCTTTTCAGGTTTTGTTAGCAAGGTTTTATTGTATTGATAAATAGAAAGCTTTTTCAATAATCTGAGTTTGTGTAAGATTGAAATTAATTATTTCTTAAATGTTGAAAAACTTTACAATAAAATCATCCAGACCTGACGTTTTCTTTGTAAGAAATGTTTTAATTTCTTTAAATTATGGATTCAACTGGATTTCACAGATATAACTTCTTTATCAAAGTACAATTCAGTTTTCTTTTTTTTTTAAATTATACTTTAAGTTCTGGGGTACATGTGCAGAATGGGCAGGTTTGTTACATAACTATACATGTGCCATGGTGGTTTGCTGCTCCCATCAACCCCTCATCTACATTAGGTGTTTCTCCTAATGCTATCCTTTCCCTACCCCCCTACCCCCTGACAGGCCCCAGTGTGTGATGTTCCCCTCCCTGTGTCCATGTGTTCTCATTGTTCAACTCCCACTTATGAGTGAGAACATGCGGTGTTTGGTTTTCTGTTCTTGTGTTAGTTTACTGAGAATGATGGTTTCCAGCATCATCCATGTTGCTGCAAAGGACATGAACTCATCCTTTATATATGGCTGCATAGTATTCCATGGTGTATATGTGCCACATTTTATCTATCATTGATGGGCATCTGGGCTTGTTCCAAGTCTTTGCTATTGTGAAGAGTGTCACAATAAACACACATGTGCATGGGTCTTTATAATAGAGTGATTTATAATCCTTTGGGTATATACCCAGTAATGGTATTGCTGGGTCAAATAGCATTTCTAGTTCTAGATCCTTGAGGAATCGCCACACTGTCTTCCACAATGGTTGAACTAATTTACACTCCCACCAACAGTGTAAAGGCATTCCTATTTCTCTACATTCTCTCCAGCATCTGCTTTTTTCTGACTTTTTAATGATCGCTATTCTAACTGGCATGAGATGGTATCTCATTGTGGTTTGATTTGCATTTCTCTAATCATCAGTGATGATGAGCTTTTTTTCATATGTTTGTTGGCTGCATAAATGTTTTCTTTTGAGAAGTGTCTGTTCATATCCTTCACCCACTTTTTGATGGGGTTGTTTTATTCTTGTAAATCTGTTTAAGTTCTTTGTAGATGCTGGATATTAGTTCTTTGTCAGATTGATAGATTTTCTAAATTTTTCTCCCATTCTGTAGGTTGCCTGTCCACTCTGATGATAGTTTATTTTGCTGTGCATAGTATTGGAAGTTCTGGTCAGGACAATCAGGAAAGAGAAAGAAATAAAGGGTATTCAGGTAGGAAAAGAGGAAGTCAAATTGTCTCTGTTTGCAGATGACATGATTTTATATTTAGAAAACCCCATTTTCTGATCCTGAAATCTCCTTAAGCTGATCAGTAACTTTAGCAAAGTCTTAGGATACAAAATCAATGTGCAAAAATCACAAGCATTACTATACACCAATAACAGAGAGTCAAATCGTGAGTGAACTCACATTCACAATTGCCACAAAGAGAATAAAATACCTAGAAATACAACTTACAAGGGATGTGAAGGACCTCTTCAAGGAGAACTACAAACCACTGCTCAAGGAAATAAGACAGGACACAAACAAATGGAAAAACATTCCATGCTTATGGATAGGAAGAATCAATATCATCAAAATGGCCATACTGCCCAAAGTAATTTATAGATTTAATGCTATGCTGATCAAGCTACCATTGACTTTCTTCACAGAATTGGAAAAAAAAAACTACTTTAAATTTCATATGGAACCAAAAAAGAGTCTGTGTAGCCAAGACAATCCTAAGCAGAAAGAACAAAGGTGGAGGCATCAGGCTACCTGACTTTAAACTACACTACAAGCCTACGGTAACCCAAACAGCATGGTACTGGTACCAAAACAGATATATAGACCAATGAAACAGAACAAAGGCCTCAGAAATAATGCCACACATCTACAACCATCTGATCTTTGACAAACCTGACAAAAACAAGCAATGGGGAAAGGATTATCTATTTAATAAATGGTGTTGGGAAAACTGGCTAGCCATATACAGAAAGCTGAAACTGGATCCCTTCCTTACACTTTATACAAAAATTAACACAAGATGCATTAAAGACTTAAACATAAGACCTAAAACCATAAAAACCCTAGAAGAAAACCCAGGCAATACCATTCAGGACATTGGCATGGGCAGACTTCATGACTAAAACACCAAAAGCAATGACAACAAAAGCCAAAATAGACAAATGGGATCTGATTAAATAATCTATTTCTTTTTTTAAAAGAAACCTTTTATTTTAGGTTCAGGGTTACATGTGCAAGTTTATGTCACACATAACAAACCCCTGTCATGTCATAGGGGTTTGTTGTACAGATTATTTTGCCACACAGGTACTAAGCCCAGTACCCAATAGTTATCTTTTCTGCTCCTCTTCTCCTCCCACCCTCCACCCACAAGAAGACCCTAGTGTGTATTGTTCCCTTCTTTGTGTTCATGAGTTCTCATCATTTAACTCCCACTTTTAAGTCAGAACATGTGCTATTTGGTTTTCTGTTCCTGCATTAGTTTGCTAAGGATAATGGCCTCCAGCTACATCAATGTCCCTGCAAAGGACATGATCTTGTTCTTTTTTATAGTTGAATAGTATTCCATGGTGTATATGGAATTTTCTTTATCCATTCCAACATCAATGGATATTTAGGTTGATTCCATGTCTTTGCTATTGTGAGTAGTGCTGCAATGAACATACATGTGCATGCATTCCTTTTTTATTTTTATTTTTTGAGATGGAGTCTCTGTCTCCCAGGCTGGAGTACAATGGCACAATCTTGGCTCATTGCAACCTCTGCCTCCTGGGTTCAAGCAATTCTCCAGCTTCAGCCTCCTGAGTAGCTGAGATTACAGGCACACACCACCACACCCAGCTAATTTTTTTTTTTTTTTTTTTTTTTTTGTATTTTTAGTAGAGACAGGGTTTCACCATGTTGTCAGACTGGTCTTGAACTCCTGACCTCGTGATCCACCTGCCTTGGCCTCCCAAAGTGCTGAGATTGCAGGCGTGAGCCACCATGCCTGGCTGTATGCATGCATCTTCATGGTAGAATGATTTATATTCCTCTGGGTATATACCTAGTAATAGGATTGCTGGGTTGAATGGTAGTTCTTTTTATAGTTTTTTGAAGAATCACCACACTGCTTTCCACAATGGTTGAACTAATTTACATTCCCACCAACAGTGTGTAAGTGTTCCCTTTTCTCCACAACCTTGCCATCATCTGCTATTTTTTGACTTTTTTTTTCTTTTTCTTTTTTTCTTTTTTTTTTCTTTTTTTTGAGACAGAGTCTCGCTTTGTCCCCCAGGCTGGAGTGCAGTGGTGCAATCTCGGCTCACTGCAAGCTCCGCCTCCTGTGTTCACACCATTCTCGTGCCTCAGCCTCCCTAGTAGCTAGGACTACAGGTGCCCGCCACTGTGCCGGGCTAATTTTTTGTATTTTTAGTAGATGGGGTTTCACCGTGTTAGCCAGGATAGTCTCGATCTTCTGACCTCGTGATCCACCTGCCTTGGCCTCCCAAAGGGCTGGGATTATAGGCATGAGCCACTGTGCCTGGCTGACTTTTTAATTATAGCCATTCTGACTGATATGAGATGGTATCTCATTGTGTTTTTTATTTGCATTTCTCTAATAATCAATGATGTTCAGCTTTCTTTTCATGTGTCTGTTGGCCACATGTATGTCTTCTTTTGAAAAGCGTCTGGTCATGTTCTTTGCCTACTTTTTAATGGGGTTACTTGTACTTTTCTTGTAAATTTGTTTACGTTTCTTGTAGGTACTAGATATTAGACCTTTGTCAGATGCATAGTTTGTAAAATTTTCTTCCGTTCTGTAGGTTGTCTGTTCCCTATGTTGATAGTGCCTTTTGCTGTGAAGAAGCTCTTTAGTATAATTAGATCCCATTTGTCAATTTTTGCATTTGTTGCAATTGCTTTTGGAATGAAATCTTTGCCCATTTCTATATTCAGAATGGTATTGCCTAGGTTTTCTTCCAGGGTTTTTATAGTTTTGGGTTTAACATTTAAGTCTTTAATGCATCTTGAGTTGATTTTTATATATGTGTAAGGAAGGGGTCTAGTTTTAATCTTCAGCATACAGCTAGCCAGTTATCCCAGCTCTATTTATTGAATAGGGTGTCCTTTTCCCAGTGTTTGTTTTTGTCAGCTTAGTCAAAGATCAGATGGTTGTGGGTGTGCAGCCTTATTTCTGTGTTCCATTGGTCTATATGTTTGTTTTTGTACCAGTACCATGCTGTTCTTTTGTGTTCCATTGATCTATACATTTGTTTTGTACCAGTACCATCTTCTCTTTACTGTTCCATTGGTCTATACATTTGTTTTTGTACCAGTACCATGCTGTTTTGATTACTGTTGTCCTGTAGTATAGTTTGAAGTTAGGTAGCATGATGCCTCCAGCTTTGTTCATTTTGCTTAGGATTGCCTTGACTATTTGGGCTCTTTTGTAGTTTCATATGAATTTCAAAATACATCCTTTTTTTCAGTTCAGTGAAGAATGTCACTTATTGTTTGATAGGAATACCATTGAATCTGTACATTGCTTTAGACAGAATGGCCATTTCAATAATATTAATTCTTTCTATCCATGAACATGTAACGTTTTTTCCATTTGTTTGTGTCATCTCTGATTCCTTTGAGCAGTGTTTTGTAATTCTCATTGTAGAGATCTTTCATGTCCATAGTTACCTGTATTTCTAGGTATTTTACTCTTCTTGTGGCAACTGTGAATGGAATTGCATTTCTGATTTGGCTCTTAGCTGGGCTTTTACTGGTATAAAAGAATGCTAGTGATTTTTGTATGTTGATTTTGTATTCTGAAACTTTGCTAAAGTTGTGTATCAGAGCTAGGAGATTTTCAGCCAAGACTATGGAATATTCTAAATATAGAATCACATCACCTGCAAACAAGGAGACGTTTGACTTCCTATCTTCCTATTTGGATGACCTTATTTCTTTCTCTTGCCTAGTTGCTCTGGCCAGGACTTCCAATACTATATCAAATAGGAGTGATAAGAGCAGGCATACTTATGTTGTGCCAGTTTTCAAGGGGAATGCTTCCAGCTTTTAATCATTCATTATGATGTTGGCTGTGGTTTTGTCATAGATGGCTCTTATTATTTTCAGGTTTATTTCTTCAATATCTAGTATATTGAGAGTTTTTAACATGAAGGGGTGTTGAATTTTATTTAATATCAAAAGACTGTTTTTGCGTCTATTGAGATAATCATGATTTTTGTCTTTAGTTCTGTTGGTGTTATGAATAGCACCTATTGATTTGCATATGTTGAATGAACTTTGCATCCCAGAGGTAAAGTCTAGTTAATTGTGATGGATTAGCTTTTTCATGTGCTCCTGTATTCAATTTGTAAGTATTTTTGTTGAGGATGTTTACATCAATATTCATCAATGATACTGGCCTGAAGTTTTCATATTTTGATGTGTCTCTGCCAGGTTTTAGTATCAGGGTGATGCTGGCCTTATAGAAATAGTTAGGGAAGTATTCTTCCTCCTCAACATTTTGGAGTAGTTTCAGTAGTGAATCTAGCTCTTCTTTGCACATCTGGTAAAATTAGGCTGCAAATCCATCTGGTTCTGGGCTTTTTGTTTGTTTGTTTGGAAGGCTACTACTGATTCAATTTTAAAGCTTGTTATTGGTCTGTTCAGAGAATCAGTTACTTCCTGGTTGAGTCTTGGGAGGGTGTACATGTCCAGGAGTTCACCCATCTCTTTTAGGTTTTCTAGTTTGTGTGCATAGATGTCTTCATAATAGTCTCTGATGATTGTTTGTATTTCTATGGGGTCAGTGATTATATCCTCCTTATCATTTCTGATTGTGTTTACTTGAATCTTTCTCTTTTCTTCTTTATTAGTCTAACTAGCAATCTATTTTATTCATTTTTTCATAGAACAAGCTCCTGGATTCATTGAGCTTTTGATTTTTTTTTTGTGTCTCTATCTCCTTCCGTTCAGCTCTGATTTTGGTTATTTCTTGTCTTCTGCTAGCTTTGAGTTTGGTTTGGTTTTGGTTCTCTAGTTCTTTTAGTTGTGATGTTAGGTTGTTAATTTGAGATCTTTTTTAACTTTTTGGTTTGGTTGTTTAGCGCTAGAAATTTCCCTCTTAATGTTGCCTTACCTATCTTCCAGAGATTCTAGTATGTTGTATCTTTATTCTGATTTCTTTCAAAGAACTTCTTGATCTCTGCCTTAATTTCATTGTTCACCCAAAAGTCATTCAGGAGCAGATTAATTTCCTTGTAATGGCATAGTTTTGAGTGATTTTTAAGTTTTGACATCTATTATTATTGCATTGTGGTCTGAGAGTGTGTTTGGTATGATTTTGGTTCTTTTGTAATTGCTGAGAATCATTTTATTTTTGTGAGTGTGTGGTCAGTTTTAGAGTTTGTCCCATGTGGTGATTAGAAGAAAGTCTATGCTGTTGTTTTGCGGTGGAGAGTTGTGTAGAGGTGTATCAGATCCACTTGATCCAATATTGAGTTTAGGTCCTGAGTATCTTTGTTAATTTTCTGCCTCAATGATCTGTCTGTGGAGTGCTGAAGTCTCCCACTACTATTGTGTGGGAGTCTAAGTCTCTTTATAGGTCTCTAAGAACTTGCTTTATGAATCTGGGTGCTCCTCTATTGGGTGCAGGCATACTGATGAATTGACCCCTTTACCATTATGTAATGCACTTCTTCGTCTATTTTGATCTTTGTTGGTTTAAAGTCTGTTTTCTTAGAAAGTAGGATTGCAACCCCCACCTTTTTTTTTTGGTTTGTTTTCCATTTGCTTGGTAAGTTTTCTTCCATCCCTTCATTTTGAGCCTATGGGTATCATTGTGTGTGAGATAGGTCTCTTGAAGATAGCGTACCATTGGGTCTTGCATTTTCATCCAGCTTGCCACTCTGTGCCTTTTAAATGGTGCATTTAGCCTGTTTACATTCAAGTATTAATATGTGGATTTGATCTTGTCATCATGGTTTTAGCTGGTTATCATGCCGGCTTGTTTGTGTGTTTGCTTTATAGTGTCACTGCTCAGTGTACTTCAGTATTGTATTGACTGATAATGATTTTTCCTTCCATATTTAGTGCTCCTTTCAAGATTTCCTGTTAGGTAAGTCTGGTGATAACAAACTCCCTTGGCATTTACTTATCTGAAAAGGATCTTATCTCTCCTTCACAGAGAAAGTTTAGTTTTACTGAATATAAAATTCTTGGTTGAAGACTTTTAAAATAATGTTGAATATAAGCTTCAATATATTCTAGCTTTTAGGGTTCCTGCTGAAAAGTTCACCATTAACTGGATGGAGTTTCCTTTGTAGGTGACCTGTCCTTTCTCTCTAGCTGCCTTTAACATTTTTCATTTCATTTTGACCTTGGAAAATCTGATGGTTATGTATCTTGGGGATAATCTTGTATAGAATTATGCAGGAGTTCTCTGTATTTCCTGAATTTGACTGTTGGCCTCTCTAGCCAGGTTGGGGAAGTTCTCATGGATTATATCATGAAATATGTCTTCCAAGTTGTTTGCTTTCTCCCTCTCCCTTTCAGAGATGCCAATGATTAATATATTTGATGTCTTTACATAATCCCGTATTTCTCAGAGGTTGTGTCCATCCCTTCTCATTCTTTTTCTTTATCTTTGTCTGACTGTCTTATTTCAGAGAGCCAGTCTTCAAGTTCCAAGATCCTTTCCTCAGCTTGGCCTGTTCTGCTGTTAATACTTGTAACTGCATTGGAAAATTCTTTGTAGTGTGTTTTTCAGCTCTATCAGATGTGTTAGGCTCTTTTTTATACTGGTTATTTTGTCTGTCAGCTCCTGCATCACTTTATTGTTATTCTTAGTTTCTTTGGATTGGTTTTTGCCATTTTTCTGAATCTCAACAGTGTTCATTTCTATCCATAGTCTGAATGCTACTTCTGTCATTTCAGCTAATTCAGCCTGGTTAAGAACGTTTGTTGGAGAATTAGTGTATTTGGAGGACATAAGATACTCTGGCCATTTGAGGTGCCAGAGTTCTTGTGTTGGTTATTTCTCACCTCTGCATGTGGATGTTCCTCTAACTGCTGAGTTGCCTTTGATTAAAGTGGTTAGGTGGGGGCAGGGTTGTTGTACTAGTGTCCCAGGTCAGGTGGCCCTGATTTGTGAGAAGTGAGGTCTGGGACCTATGTGGAGAATAGTCTGGCCACTTTTTTGAGTTGGGTGCTCTGTGCTGGGTGGAGACAGAGCTCCTGGTCCCCCTAGACTTCCAGAGCCACCTGGCCACTTTTTTATAGGGCTATTACAGTATGCTGGGGGTCTGTTCTTGTCCCTAGTCACCTCAACTTTCCAGCATCTGTTGCCAACCTGAACACACCAGTGCAGTGGTTGTAGCCTTTCTTTGGGGTATTCTGCCCAGTGAAGAGAAATGGGTTCCAGGACCTATGTGAAAAAGTGGTCTAGCTACTCCACAGAGCTGCTACACTGTGCTGGAGGATAGCTCCAGTTCTTAGTTGCCTCAGATGCCCACTTCCTTGCATGGTGGATGCTCCCCTGGCTTTGTGTTGCTCCCTGGCAGGTGTTCATGCTGCTTTGCTTTTCTCTGTTCTCCATGGGTTGAGTTATTCCTCTTGAATCCAAATGACTGTAGCTGGATGTTCCAGTTGAAAGTGCTATGTTTACTTGCCTCTTCTATTTCTCTCTGTGAGAGTGGCACACATTAGCTGCTTCTAGTTGGCCATTCTGGCCAGCCTCTCCTTGTTACATTTTTAATGTTATCAAATCTCTAGTGATATCTCATTTTTCATTCCTGACATTGGTAATTGGTATTTTCTCTCATGCTTCCTTAATAATTTTTAATATTTTTGAAGAACCAACTTTGGATTAATGTTTTTCTCTATTGAGCATCTGCTTTCTATTTTATTTATCTCTGCTTTATCTATACTATTTCTTTATTTTTTTCCCTCTGGGTGTAATTTGATGTGACTTTTCCTAGTTAGCTAAGATAGAAGATTACATCATATTTTTTCTGCTTTCTTCTTTGCTAATATGAATTTAAAGCTACATATTTTTCATGAACTAATATTTTAAATGTATCTGACATGTTTTATTACATTTTCATTATAATCCAGTTCAAAATATCTTATAGTTTTCTGTTTTTTTATTTGACCTATGGGTTATTCAGTAGGATATTATTTACTTGGCAATCATTTAGGTATTCTCTATCTCTCTGTTATTGATTTCCAATTAAATTTCATAGTTGTCAGTGAATGTGCTTTGTATTGTTTTAATTATCTTTGTATTTGTTGAAACACCACTTATACTCTAGTATATAGTTGACTTTTCAAATACTTCATGTACAGTTAAAATGAATGTGTGTTTTGCAATTTTTTGGCCATAATGTTATGTATAGGTCATTAGGTCAACTTAGTTTATCATGCTTTTAATGATATTTCATCTGCTTTTTCTATCAGTTTACTGAAAGAAGTGTGCTAAATATTCAGTTGTGACTGAAGATTTGTTTATTTCTTTTAATTCTGGTTTTTCCTTTATATATTTTAAAGCTATGTTATTATTTGCATACGCATTTAGGATTGTTATATCTTACTATTGAATTGCCCTTTTTATTTTTCTGAAATTTTGCTCTTTGTCTCAACTAATGCTTCATGCATTAAATTCTCTTTAGTATAATATTAAGATAGCTTTCTTGGCTGGCTGCAGTGGCTCACGCCTGTAATCCCAGCACTTTGGGAGGCCGAGATGGGCAGATCACAAAGTCAGGAGATCGAGACCATCCCAGCTAACATGGTGAAACCCCGTCTCTACTAAAAATACAAAAAAATTAGCAGGGCGTGGTGGCAGGCGCCTGTAGTCTCAACTACTCAGGAGGCTGAGGCAGGAGAATGGCGTGAACCTGGGAGGTGGAGCTTGCAGTGAGCCGAGATCACGCCACTGCACTCAAGCCTGGGTGACAGAGTGAGACTCCATCTCAAAAAGAAAAAAAAAAAAAAAAGAAAAAAAGAAAAAAAGAAAGAAAAATATAGCTTTCTTTTGATTAATATTTCCATACAACATCATTTTTCATTCTCTTACTCTCAACCAGTTTCTTTAAAATTAAAGTTTGTCTCTTACAAACAGTATAAAGGTGGACATTTTAATTTAGTCTGGCACACTTTGTCTTAATTGGAGTGTTTGATCTATTTACATTTAATGAATTAACTTTATAGTTGTATTTAAGTCTACCATCTTTCCTGATTGCTTTGAATTTCTTCCTTTGTTCTTTGGTTATTTATAATTTCCTGCCTTCTTTCATATAAATCAAGAATTTTGTGCTTTAGTTAAGCAGTCATGTATTTTTAAGACTGATTTATTATAGTCTACCTTAAGTTGGTAGTTTTACCAATTCCTGTATAATGCAAGAGACATACCACATATTGCCTCTTTTTTTCCCTTCTGTTATTTGCACAATTATTATTTTTATTATTATTTCATATGTGATGCATTTTATTTTGTGTAGGTCTTGAGGGAACATAACTGTTAAATATTTATAAAGCAACTCTTATTTTCCAAAGTGCTTAAAATATCATGCATGGGCTCTGAAGTCTGGGTTCAGACTTTTACTCTGCTTATGGCCAAAGGTAGTTTTGTCAGATTACCAAATTTCTCTGAGCTTTCAACTTCCTCAATTGATTAAACACAGGTGATAAGATCTAAGTATGGAATGATTGTATAATTAAAATAAATAACAATGTTTTTACTTCTATATATTATAAATATCATAAAATATTATTAGTAGCAGTTTAAAATTCTTGTCTATTTATACACATATTTACACTTCCTAGCTTTCTGTACCCTTTCCAATCCCATGCTCCCATCTGGGATCCTTTTCTTTCAGCATGAAGTGTGCGTGTGTATGTGTGTGTGTGTCTGTGTGTGTGTTTGCATTTCTGGTAGTACTGATAGTTCCGGCAGTACTGATGAAAAATTTGCTCAACTTATGTTTATATTAAAATTACTTTCTTTATTTTTTTTCTGAAGCTTATTCTAATTGTGTATAGATGCCCAGGTTTTCAGGGGTTTGTTTGCTTGACACTTTGAAGATACTGTTTTTTTATCTTACGGTTTTCATCATTTTTGTTGAAATCAGTCATTGGTCTTATGGATCCTTCAGTGAAGACAATATGTTTTTATCCTTTGACTGCTTTTAAGATTTTCTCTTTGTTTTATATTTTTGGGAGTTTGATTGTGATGTATCTGCTCGCCATTTTCTTTGGTATTTTCTTAGCTTCTTAAATTTTGGGTTCATATTATTTGCAGTTTTGGAAAAATCTTGATTATGTTTTCAAATATTGTCTCTCTTTTCCCTCTGGGACTTCAATTATACATACATCAGACCTTTTACATTCTTTTTTTTTCCTTACTGTGCTTCAGCTTGGCTATTATTTAATGACTTTTAACAATCTTATCTGCTGTGTCTAGGCTGCTGTCAAACCTATATCATTAGTTCTTTGATGCTGATATTAAATTTTTAAATTCAGAATACACATTTGATTTTTTATAAGTTTCAATTATATTTGAAATTCTACTTATATTTAAATGTAAGACCTTAAAGTATAAGAATCCTAGAAGAAAATTTAGGAAACAGCATTCTGGACATTGGCCTTGGAAAATAGTTTATGACTAAGTCCTGAAAAACAATTGCAAGAAAAAAAAAAAATTGACCAGTGGGACCTAATTAAACCAAAGAGCTTCTGTATGGCAAAATAAACTATCAGTGAAGTATACAGACAACCTACAGAATGAAAGAATATATTTCCAACTATGTATCTGACAAAGGTATACTATCCAGATCTATAAGAAACTTAAACAATTGGACAAGCAAAAAACAAATAACTCTCTTATAAATGGGTGAAAGACAGAAGCTTCTCAAAAGATGTACAAGCAACCAACAAACATGTACAAAAATGTTCCATGACACGAATCATCAGAGAAATGCAAATCAAAACCACAATGAGATATCATCTCACATCAGTCAGAATAGCCATTATTAAAAAGTCAAAAGACAACAGATGCTGGCGAGACTGCAGAGAAAAGGGAAAGCTTATACATTGTTGGTGGGAATGTAAATTATTATAGTTTTGCATCAACTTAACAGTTCATGTCCTGTGGAAAGCAGTTTGGATATTTCTCAAAGAACTTAGAACTACCATTCAATCCAGCAATCCCATTACTAAGTATATACCCAAAGGAAAATAAATCATTTTACTAAAAAGATACATGCACTTTTATGTTCATTACATCACTACTAGCAATAACTAAGACATAGAATCCACCTAAGTGCCCATCAATGATAGATTAAATAAATAAAATGTGGTACATGTACACCATGGCATACTACACAGCCATTTAAAAATAACAAAATCGTGTATTTTGCAGCAACATGGATTCAACCAGAGGCTGTTAAGTGAACTAATGCAGGGACAGAAAACCAAATACCACATGTTCTCACTTATAAGTAGGAGCTAAATGTTGCATATTCACAGACATAAAGATGACAAGAACAGAAACTGGAGTCTACTAGAAGGGGGAGGAAGGGAAGAGGGCAAAGGCTTAAAAACAAACTATTGGGTATTACGTTCAATACCTGGATAATGAGATGAATCATACACCAAACCTCAGCATCATTCAATATACGCATGTAACAAACCTGCACCTCTACCCCCTAAATCTAAAATAAAAGTTGAAATTATTTAAAAAAACAAAAAAGAAATTCTACTAATTTCATTTATTCTATGTAACTCAGTCTGCTTTCTTGAATATACTAATCAGAATTATTTTAAAGTATTTGTCTGTTGGTTCCAATGTATAGATATCTGTAGTTTAGTTTTTGTTTTTATTATCATAAAATATATATAACAAAATTTTTTGTTTAACATTTTAAGCATATAGTTCCATAACATTAAGTGCATTCACACTCTAGGTGTGCAACCATAGCCTTCATTTTTAAAAATCTTGATTATTTGCCATATTTTCCGCCTCTTTGCATGCCTAATCAAATTCTTCCCCATATGCAGAATCTTGACCTTAGCTTTTTAGTTTCCTAACTGTGCAGCTTCAGTGGAAATGTCTTGAAAAAGATATTAATCATGCTTTTCTGCAGTTCCCTTCCCTCTGGTAGGATTTTACTGTTTTTCCCAATTTAGCTTTTCAGCCTACTGTGCCATTCTAAAACTCAGCAAGTGTCCTTTGGGGAAAACAGGCTTTGCGGTTGGGGCTCTAGTCTTAACCTGTTATACCAGCCCTGATTAACCACTAAAAGCTCTAACAGTTTTAATACCTCCTCCCCACTTCCATGGTATTTTCCTGCTTATAATCTACTTAGTTGCCATAGAAGAAATCAGCAAACAGCCAAATTCCCCCAGGGAAATTAAAGCTGCCCATGTGACCGTATAACTCCCTATTACCTCTCATGCCTGAATGTGATTATGATGCCAATAACATAATTTTCTGATAATATTCTCACCCTTCTTCCAAATATGCCCAAGTTAGAGGAACAGTTGTATTACTTGTTTCAAATAATCAATGAGCAAATAGCCAAGGGTCATTTTTAGTGATAGATTTCCAATTTCCTTAAAATGAGTTCCAAGAGACTGGTAATATTTCATAAAATTTTAAGACCATAGATCCCAATATCCTTGCTCTTTCCCCTGTTTTGACTGCAGTCTTGGGTCAGAGGACAGAAACTGGGTGGCTTGCTAGAGCAACGAATATATGTGAGTCTCTACATGCTCTGAGAGCCAGCTGACCTCATCCCATGGTATTATAATCTAAAAATTATAAAAAAAATTTTATAATCTAAAAAACCATTTATTTTTAGATTATAATACCATGGGATGCCTATCGCATTGTTACTCTCTTGCTTATGTTATTCTTGCTTCTGACAAACCCATGATATTAATTACAGGTTATTGAATACTAACTACATATCAGGCATTGTACTAGTTACTTCTCGTGGGCCGTATATTATTCCTCATCATGATTTTATGAGATATGTATTATTTTCTAAACATGTAGTAGAGCCAGGATTTGAATCAAGGCAGTCTGTCATTATGGCCCAGGGTTATTCTCTGTAAACTATATGTCCTCCTGCTATATTAAACCATGCAACAAAAGTCAATTAGCATTGTTTGGAGGAGCAGGGATAGGTCAAATGCAAGAATTTGGACATTATTCATAAGCTGTGTGCAGGAGCAGAGGAAGAGGCTTTTAAATAGGGACCTCTCTTTCAAAAGAGACAGTTACATACTGTTCTGAGGAGTGAAATTCAGTATGACTGGGGAATATAGCATGAGAGGTGAGTCATAGTAACGGATATGACTGTAGGGTATGGGCAGTGAGATCATGATGTTAGGGTTTGGGGCTTCATCCCATAGACAAGAGGTAAGCCGCTGGAGGATGTGCAGCAGAGTGGAGCCATACTGTCTACAGGATACACAGATATTAGGGAAGTAACAAGGTTGACAAGCAGAACTGCAAGAAGTTCTTAGCAGAAACTGAGGTAAGAGTAAAGTCAGATATTTCAACTAAGGTAGCTATTGTGGTGTTAGTTAAACTGATTCAATAACAGTCTTTTTTTTTTTTTTTCTTTTTTTGAGACAGGGTCTCGCTCTGTTCCCCAAGCTGGCATGCAGTTGCGTGATCACAGCTCACTGCAGCCTCTACCTGCAGGACTCAAGCAATCCTCCCACCTCAGCCTCCTGAGCCTCCTGAGTAGCTGGGACTATAGGTGTGCACCACCTTGGCCAGCTAATTTTTTGGTAGAGACAAGTTCTCACTATGTTGCCCAGGCTGATCTCAAACTCCTAGGCTCAAGCAAATCTCCCACCTTGGCATCTTTAAGTTTTAACGATTTAGAACTTAATATTGAGTGGTTTTGTGTTTATTTGGGTAAGGAGGATAAGTGGGAGGCTAAAGGTTGCTTCTAAAGTTTTCAGCTTGAATGACTAGGTAAAGAGTGGTTCTGTTTATAGAGATAGGACATGAGAGAAAATCATAAGTTTCATTTTAGATTTGTTAAATTTAAGGTTTCTCTGGAATATACTTAGTGGAGCGGTCAAGGAAGAAAATGGACTCTTGAATTTGGGACTCAGAAGAGGAATCGAGACTGAAGACAGAGATGTGGCAGTCATCTGCCTGCTTGCGCACGGAGTGAATAGAAGTATCCGCTCTATCCTAATGGATAGGACTCAGGAGAAAGACAGATCTGTAGTATCTTTCGATTGTATAAATAGGCGTTAGAAGGTCTCTAAGTCTAGTTGTGAGAATTGGAGAATGGAGATGACCTGGTCCATATCAAATCAATTAAATTCCAGGTTTTGGTAACATCCAATGTGACTTTCTAAGAGATTGTTTTGCCCAGAAACTATCCCTTTTATTGGAGCAATTTCCTCTGTTTCAGGGGTGGCACTCAGAAGACACAGACTGTGTTACGTGACCATTAATTTTGACTATGGCTGATTAGTTCATGCATGGACACTGGATACAACTTCAGCCCTTCTAATTCTTCTCTGGAGAAACACAGAAGACTGGGTGTTAGAAGCTTAGCCCTATTAATAGAATTCTTGAGTGAATATCACCAAAAATCTCCTGGGGCCTGCTGAACTGCCTGGGTTCCCACCTTTTCTGATGCCTGGAATCTGTGAGGCAGCCCAGTATCCTTCAAATAAATTCTCTTGTTCTATAAAGATATTGTAAAGCTGGTTTGAGATAGTTGCAACCAAAAGAGTCTTAATTAGGACAGACTTGATGTGTCTAATTAGGGAATCATTAACAGAATGAAGCAAAGGCTGAGGCTGAGCTGAGCT
The DNA here is from genome assembly GCF_002776525.5 of Piliocolobus tephrosceles. Lineage (NCBI taxonomy): Eukaryota > Metazoa > Chordata > Mammalia > Primates > Cercopithecidae > Piliocolobus > Piliocolobus tephrosceles. The sequence goes on along the minus strand of NC_045436.1, from coordinate 45,706,124 downwards.
GGCCAGGGACCAAGATAAGCGGCTTTGCAAATCTCTCTATGACACAGTGAAAACTGTGGTGACTGCACTCGCTAAAGCCATTGCATATAATTTGGCTTCAAATGACTAAAGGGGCCCTTTTGTGCACGGCTAATCATGTGGGGATGTTTAGCACAATCCTAAATATACCCTTTAGTCCTGCCACGCTTTCTCATAAGTGAGATGTGAGCCTGAATTGTCTCCTCCAGACAAATCCTGCTGCTTCATTTTTAAAAAAAAGTATCTGTCTAGTATATTCACTTACCCCTTAACCTTAAAAATATGCCAATGGATGGTGTTGGCCTTCTGTAGCTTGGAGCAAACTCATGTTACACAGATCTGTTTCTCATTTATGTGTTCAGTTAAATCACCAGGGTTGTTTCTTTTTGCCTCATAGGATGTGACAGTAAAGAAGGTTGACACCTTTTTTATCTGGGCATTCTATTCAGGTCCTGGACATAGGGAGGAAGGAGAAGAAAGTACTGGAAAATGTTGATGTCTTTCTTTATTGGACAAAAGGTCCCAGAATAAGAAATGATGGAAGAAGGCATTTTTAAGTTCTCAATTTCTATGTCACTAGACTCATATCTTATTAGTTGGTATGAGTTAATGAGACATATAGTAATGTTTCTAATGTACTACCTTTGGTATGAATTGTAACTGATGCAAAATATAGTTTAAAAGAATAAACAAGGAAATGCTAAGTCATAAGAAAGAAGAAAAGATTTTAGTAATATTATATTTAAATAACTTCAATAGAGATTTAAGGATTTGTTTACATTTCATAGATTTGTTTAATGATTCTGCAAAATTCCATAGCTAGTGAAAAAAAAAAAAAAAAAAAAAAACACTAGAACCCAGAAATAGCCTATAAGTTGTTCCCTCAAGACCCGAGATGGTCAGTGAGATACCTAATTGGCATTATTATTTATCTGGGAAAACTTTAAAGTACACAATTTGATAATATATACTACATAGTGTAGTAATAGTAAATAAAAATTACTTTGGCTCTATGCAGAATATTTCCTATTGGTAAGCAGGGTTGAAGGAGATGCCTGCATATAGGGTATCCTGAGTGGAGGAATTCGAACACAGAACCTGGTTTAAGCTGGTTTTTCCAAAACACACCCTGGAGAGATGACTCTTCAGTACCATTTTCCTGGATCTCCTGAGCAATTTTTTTTTGTTAGTTTGTTTATACTTTGTCTTCCATTAGACAGCATTATTTTGCTTTCAACCATATAAGCCTAACCAATACAAATACAGTAGAAGGCACTCACGATCAAAGAGAAAGAGCCCTAAAATCAGAATCTCAAAGTGAGGTTGTACCTGGAGACCACGATGCATTGGTACCTTTGTGGCATCTGTATCTTTGTGCTGTTGGAAAAAGGCTAAATAGACAGACTGGATAGACCCTCTCTCTGTGTAGCCTGTGCTGCTGCTTTCAATCTTGGTTATATAACCCCAGGAAGTGGCTATATGTAGCTATTGGGAGACCAGCAGGGCCTTGAGATTGTGACTTGAGAGCAAGGGCAAGTTGGCTGGACACATCCTTCAACTTTGCCAAATAATTCTACAACCCCAGAGACCCGGTATATAAAAACTACTTCAAAGCAGTGTTTCTCAATCTTTTTAACTCCTGCCACCCAATCTTTCCATCCAACTTCAGTTTCAAAACACTCAGAAGACTTAAAAGGAGTTTTACTTTCTGTAATTGACATTGAAAAAAATGGTAGATGAATATGTTTCTTAAGAACTACACAGTCCCTTGATATTCAGATACATACTTCTGAGATAGGGAGGTACAGAGTGGTGGCTAAACATAGTACATCATTGATAGCATGAATTCATAAAACAGTATAGCCTGGAAATCTAATTTACACATATAAAATATTGGAGAATGTGCCACCCTTACTTTGATAATTGCAAAAACAGATGTCCAGTAATTCTCTTTTTCTTGCTTGCCCCCGTATTGCAAACATTATCTGGGTATTATTTATCTTATAAAGAGAAGAAAGAAAGAACTGCACATTTACCTTATGAAGGCAAAACCCATGGAGCAATAATTAAGTCTTCAGCAAACACTCTCCATATACAAATTTTAGCTGACAGCTAGTGAATGGATACTGTATGTAAGATTAGAAGTTGCTGTTGATGTGGGAGCCATATGTCAATATGTATTTACAAAATAAAGTTCCCTGGAATCTGATAACTCCTTAATTATTCCTTTTTTCAATGGGCATAACCTTGAATTGATTGACAGGCTATTATGCACCTCACATGTTATAGCATTTTTGATTATTTTTGATTCCCTCCTTGGCTGCAGGCCCCTCAAGGAACACCTGGCTGATACCAGTGCCATGTATTTAGGCTGCCCTAGAGTCTCCAGCTTACCTTGTGTTCCCTTTGGATGACATGTAATCGTGTCTAGGTGACTATTTCTTTCTTAGAATTATCTGGCAATTTGATAATATATATTAAGAACCACTGTGTTTTCCATAACTTTTGAAACAGAAATTTTATTTCTAAGATTCTATGTCAAATCTATAATGCTTAGAAGAATGCAAAGATTTAGACTTAAAGATAATAAGAAAAAATTAGAACAATCTGTAACTAATAATAAATACTTGAGGACGCTATGATTAAGTGGCCAGTAGAATATAATATAGTAGAAGGATATTTAATGATATGGAAAGATATTAGCAATATACTATTAAAATGCAAATTGGAAAATAGTATGTCCTGTATGATTCTATTGTGGAGAAAGAATTTTTGTGTGTTGCTGGGAATCTGTATGTAAACATATAGAAACAAAACTGAAAAGAACAAAATCTCAAAGAACAAGATTGTTTCCTCCTTTTGTTTGTTAAATATTTTACCATGGGAACACATTGCTGTTAACTAATAAGAAAAATCATCTACAGTTATTCAGTTATTTCATTTAAAGAATGGCTAGAAAGCTAAAAGCTCAAACAACAGCAAAAACCAAATAATCTGATTGAAAAATGAATAAATAATTTGAGTAGACATTTTTCAAAAGAAAGCATGCAAATAGTCAACAAGTATTTGGAAAAATGTTCACCACCACTAATCACCAATAAAATGCAAATCCAAACCATAGTGAGATATCATCTCACCCCAGTTGGAATGGACATTATCAAAAAGCCAAAATAATAATAATAGTAACAAATGCTGGTGAGGATTTGGAGAAAGGGGAACTCTTATGCACTTTGGTGGGATATAAAATAGTACAGCCACTATGGAAAATAGTATAGAGGTTCCTCTAAAAACTGCAGATAGAACCAACTGCTGAGTATATATTCAAAAATCAGTATGTCAAAGAGTTATCCGCACTCTGTTTTTTTTTTTTTTTTTTTTTTTGAGACGGAGTCTTGCTCTTGTCGCCCAGGCTGGAGTGCAGTGAGGTGATCTTGGCTCACTGCAATCTCCGCCTCCTGGGTTAGAGAGATTCTCCTGCCTCAGCCTCCCGAGTCACTGGGATTACAGGTGCCCGCCACCACGCCTGGCTATTTTTTGTATTTATAGTAGAGAAGGGGTTTCACCATGTTGGCCAGGCTGGTCTCTAACTCCTAACCTCAGGTAATCAGCCAGCCTCAGCCTCCCAAAGTGCTGGGATTACAGGAGTGGGCCAACATGCCCGGACGATACCTATGCTCTTCTGTTTATTTCAGCACTATTCACAATAGCCAAGATATGGAATCAACCTAAGTAAGTGTCCATCAACAAATGAATAAATGAAGAGAATGTGGTGTATAAAGAGCGGAATACTGTTCAACCATTAAAATAATGAAATTTGGTCCTTCGTGGCAACACGGATGAGCCTGGAGGACGTTATGTTAAATGAAATAAGCCAGGCACAGAAAGACAAACACCACGTGATCTCACTCATATGTGGAAGCTAAAAAAGTTGATACCATGTAAGTAGAGAGTAGAACAGAGTCTGGGAGGAGTAGGGGGAAGAGGCGCTAGGGGAGATTGGTTAATGGATACAAAATTATAGCTAGATAGGAGGAATATGTTCTAATATTCTATAGCATTGTAGGGTGGACCAGAGTTAACAACAATTTATTGTATATTTTCAAATAGCTAGAAGAGAAGATTTTGAGTATTCTCAACACAAAGAAATTATAAATGTTTGAGGTGACTGCTGACTTGCTCATTACCCTGATTTGATCGTTACACATTGTACACATGTACGAAAATATCACACTGCACTCCACAAATATGTACACTTATTATGTACCAATTAAAATAATGACCAATAAATAAATAAATAATGAGTAGAAAAATTGCAAAACGAATATGTAATATCTAACTCTGTAGAGCCCTCTGTTTTAGAAAAGAAACTTGGTAGACTTGTTCTAAGATTTGATCGCTAGAGGTCACCAGAGTCACAGAAATTATCAGTATTTTTTTCTTTCCGTTTTTGAGTCACAGAGGGATGTCTCTGGCCTCTCCCATTATACAGTGCAGTTACTGGAAGACCTTTTGCTGCTTAGTCTTAAGGAGAGTAAACTCTTTGGACTAGTTTTTTTCTAATATTAAATATTCCCTGAAACAGACAGCCATGTATCTATGGGACTATTCAAAACAGATGGGTGTTCCTAGAGAATGTGATTTATTTCCTCCTCTGATACCAAAGGGCCTATTGGTTGATACCTGCTGAATGTGAGTTCTGAGTAATGTTCTTGAGACAGAACCACAGAACACCCAGCCGCAGCACACACCGTTTCAAATGAAACAGCATGGACCATTTCAAGGAAAAAACATTGTGCCTTTACCGGTAACATGTGCTGTGTAGGAGGGCTCCAATGAAGCAGAACATTCAAGAACACCCATTGCATCTTTGAAATAACAGACCACACTACCTTTTGCATGCTAATGATTCTGTTTTTTTTTTTTTTTTTTTTTTATTGAACTCAACATTAGCCTAAATCCCCAGACCCTAAATTGGTGGAGATTCAAAAACAAACAAGATTGGAATCCTGAAAAGACTCAAAGAAACTGTCTCACTTTGAGAGATTCTTCTAGCAGAGATAGAAAGATATAATAGCTCATTTCAGTGTTTTTAGCATGCTCACATTTTAGGGAGGCATAATTCATATTAAAACTTTCTAATTCTATAATTAGACAAGATGTAGCCTGTAGAAGGTGACTATTTGTCAGGAGTTAAATGCAGTTAACAAAGATGCAATAGGCAAGAAGCCTTTCACATTTTCAAGGTTTCAGTTACCAACAGCTACATTATTTACCTGGTTATGTAGATGAGTTTGTGTTTAAATGGTCTCCTGCAGAAACTAAGTAAACCATTTTTTTTTTTTTCCCCCATAAGAACTCACAGTGCTTAGATACCTGACATATCCAAGGTTAAGGCTTTGGTACAAGCCATAAACTAAGAGACTCAAGCCAATATCAACGTGACACATTTTGCATTTAGGCTTGTTCTTTATTCAGTGGACTTCATTTGACTTTGATCTTGGCTAACTTTGAAGTATGCAAGGTTCCCGCTTTCCATAAGTTTTTTTTTTTTTTTTTTTTTTTCCAGTTAAATCAGATGGGCAGGCAAAGGAAATCTAAACCTTGAAAGAAGTGAAAACAACTAGACACAGTCAGTGATATATTTTCACTACTTTGTTTAAAACAGCACATTGCCATACTTAAAACACTTCACATCAATGAGTTATTTATTAAGTTTTAAATATAAGTCACATTTTCCACTATATCTTAGGAGACACATTTGAAAACATGTTGGGAATCTGTTGTATGATTCGTGTGAAAAGTTTGGTTAAATGCAAAACTACAGATTGTAGCTAATGATATACTATTACTATGAAATAGCCATTAACTTAAAGGAAATATTTATATAGGAATTACAATATATGACATTTTATATCTGAAAGCTGAATCTCTTATGGAATTTTATAGACTATGTATTTCAAAAACTATTAGAAACTAGGATTTGTATTTGTATTTATAAAATGATTCAGACTCACATCTCAAACATTCATTAATTTTGTTTCACCCTTATCATGCTTTAGATTTATAGAGCTGTTTCTTATCATGAAGTGAACTTCATTTAATAATGAAGTGCATATACACATGCACACACACAAACATGCATGTGTGTGTATGAATTTATTTGGAACAAAAATAGAATCATATATGTATCATTTATAAAATGTGTCATAAAGAGAATAAAGAGAAAAAACTTCTTTGTTGAGAGATTTTAAAATTCAGCCCAGTTATCATTTATCTCTTTCATGATACCTCACTTACCTAGGTATTCTCTTCTTTTAAGTCTGAAAACTGGAACTTCCCTCTATTAAAGAAAGTAGCAAATTTGTGTTATATCAGATCAACAGCAGGAAGTCCTGAGGTCAGCACATGTTACTATTTCAGCCCTATTCTAGAAAGAACCAAAAATTTGAATTACATTTGAAGTCATCTAGAAGGGCTAAATTCTCTTTGGAGCAAGTTTGACCCTGTCAAATTACAAATCTAATATTGTTTTTGGACATATAATCTGACCAGTGATTCACATAAGAACTGTTACAGTTGAGTCACCAACTGTGGTCTTGCAAACCATTTTGGAGTAGAATAAAAACTCTCCATGGATCTGGAGACAAAATGTCTCATTCCTGCACCGGTTCTTCATCTTCCTATGGACATCTGGAAGAAAACCCCTGAAATATCTACGCATACATATATTTCTCTATAATTATATATATAGATATATGTATAAAATTAAGAAGTTGAGGAAAAAAAACCTTAAAGAAGAGGATTTTGAGACGTAACAGTGATGTAGATTGAAATGTATAAGCCTCCTCTATGCATTCTTATTACTATAGAATGAGACATATGGTACAGGCTAAGGCTCCCATGGCTTTCACTGTGTTCTTTGGGGGTGACACTGGAAACCACCCTAGCAGGTTGGAATGTCAGGTGCAGACCCTGGATTTGGGGTCTCAATATTCTCAGCTGAAACCCTAAAGCTGTGTGATATTAGATAAGATATTTAATTTATTTGAGCCTCAATTTCATCATTTATGAAATGGAGATAATACACGCTGGAAAGGACTGTCATGAAGATTAAGTCAGAGTGTAAAGGCAAAGCACTGACATAATATCTAGCTTGAAATCAATGCTTAATGAAAGTTTGTTTCTTTCCACAGAAGGTTGCTGTAGGATTAAATGACTTAATATTTATAAAAAACGCTTTGAAAACCACAAAATGCTACTCAAGTATTAGACTTTATTAATGTTATTTTAAACTTGTATTTTATATGCCCTTATTCTTTTAGGAAACTTTAGCCAACAAAATAGATTGTCCAGAACTGATATAGAAATCCTACCAGATAATCCAAAGTCAAATTTAAGAGAGTATTCATTTTCCCCAAGAAAAATTTTATGATAATTAACAAAGAGCTAAGTTTATTATTTGGAATAACTACCAATTAGCTTCCTCTAGACACCAAAATGCTGCAGAAGAAAATATATCAGGTAGGGGTGGGGAGGGCAAGAGAAAGAAAGGAAAGACAGAAAACAAGGGCACTGGGACAGTCTACCATAGGAATGACTGAACACAGACTGTGACTTTCATTAGTTTAAGGCATGAAAATTCATTTCAAAATGTAGTTTAGTTTGAAGGACACAGTTATTCAACACCTATAATTAGACAAATACCACAAAATAGGCCTGGAAAAGGCTGTTTGGGTTGAAGATACACTTTCAAGGAGCAGGAAGCTATTCCTGAAGTTCCCATGTGTGTAGTAAAACTTCAGCTCATGTGGACTAAGTCATACATCCATCCTGGTAAATGCTGACACCCCTAATAATTCAGTTCCCTACTAAAAACAGTGTTGTATATACCTGCAGGGGCACTAAAAATAGGGACTGAGTGTGTATGCACTAGAGCACAGACTATATTATATACAGTCCTCTCCTATGAGCAGAAAGCAACTAGAATTCGCTAAATCCAAGTTAATACTCTGTGAAGACATTTCTTCATAAATCAGGGCCCTAATGTGCAGTGACTTGTTTGAAGTCCTAGAAGACATCATAGAGAATCAAGATCATAAGTCAATGTGATACATGATTACTAGGCAACAAGGCACAAGAGAAGAAACAGCATCTAGGCTTAGAGATCTTATTATGAAGTCAAACCAGCCTCTTTCTGTCTCTCTGTGACTTTGGTCAACTTGTTCAAATGACAAGCTTCAATTTCTTCACCTGGAAGAGGGTAATAATCATGAATACCTTGCAGTGTGGGTATGAGGCTGAAATGAGAAACTGTATGTAAAGGTTTTAGCACTCTGATACAACAAGTAGCTATGACCATGAATAATATTTTTAAATAAAATACTCACAGAAATACTCTATCACATAGATAGGGGCCTGCAACCAAGGGGCCTTTTGTGGAAATATGTTAGGAATGCAGGGGCTGTCCTGAAGAATGTTGTGTGCTAACTTTAACCGGGAGTGAAAAATGACTGCTTAGATAACAAGAACCAAACAAAATGGGAATCTTATTCTGATATGCTTTTTCAATGTCTCTTCAAATAGTTGTTACATTAGGCTAAGTAGAAACAGCCTCCAGAAGCTGCATCTTTTGAACTGTGACAATTGTCTTTGTGCCAATAGAACTTAAACATACTATTTGTATTTAGCTCTAGAGAAGGCATTCTTTTAAAATTTACTTTATTCTATTTTGCATTAGTCAGCCAGGGGTGCTGCATTAAGCATGCTATATTTCAGTAAATATCTGTAAAATACATTTAAACCTGTATTTGACCTGCATTTAGTTCTTTTCAGGAACTACGGCCAATAAAGTAGATGGCCAGGAATTGATATGATAATTCTACTAGTTAATGCAAAGCCACATTTAAGTCAGTGTCCATTTCTCTCAAAGAAAAACATGTATAGTAATTCACAAAGAATTAACTTTATTATCTGGAATAACTACTGTCTTTCTTACACAAAACACCAAAATGTTCCAATGCATGCAACTACTGAAAGGCATGGGAAAAGGATGTGTCATCATCAATCTGTCACTCTTCCCCATTGCCTACACTTTGCTGCTGTCTGAGTTTGTCTTCAGTCCTGCAGCCTGTGCCACATCTATGATGAAATCTATGGGGGTAGGTATGGGGTTTCCTAGTAGAAGGTAAAATAAAAGCCCAACTATACTACAGAAGACATGTTCTGAGAGAGGTGGAATGGAATGGAATGATTCTTCTCCTTCAGGGCATATTTTGTCCTGATACTGCTGATACTGAAGCAGTAGCAACGGGGTCTGAGAGGAGACGGAGGAGTAAAGATATGGGGTAGAGTGTATGTAAGAGTGTGATGAAGGGGCTGGTCTAAGATGACTCTCAGGTTTCTGGATTAGTAGACTGTAGACTGGGGGGATGGTGGTGCTATTTTCTGAGATAAGAAGGAAACAGAAAGAGAACAGATATAAAGGGAAAACTATAAGTTGGTATTGAACAGGCTGAATCATCGCGTATAACCAATAAGCAAATGGAGGGAAACATCTAGTTTTTTTTTTTTAGACTAGCATTTAAAATAAGAGGCAATCAAATACAGAGCACTGTGTATCAAGGACAATTTGTGATATAAACAGATACAATTTAGTCATGTCATAGATCTGCCTTTTGTGAGCAATAAAATTTAACTCTTTGGGACTACTCATTATTAGTACAATACATTTGGAAAACAATATGGTAATAAATATCAAGAACCTTAACATATTAATATTTAATTTAATAATTTTACCTCTAAGATGCTATGAAGCTAATCTTATATGTAGACAATATACAAAAACATGTATAGTGCAATAATTAAAGGAGCAAAACACTGAAATCAACCTGGAAATCCAATAATAGAATAGTAAAATAAATCATGATATATCTGTAGAACAGACTATTAGTCAACCATTAAAAATAGTTTTCATGAAGAGTCTTTAAATATGTGAGTGCTTCAATTTTCTCTTGCTGCACAACTAATTGCATCAAAACATATTAAATTAAAACAACACACATATATTATCTTACCCAATTTCTCAGGATTGGGTGGTTCTGGCTAAGCATGCCTCCTGAGATTTTAGTCAAGTTATTGACCAGGGTTATGGTTTTCTCAAGGCTTGACTGGGGCTGGAGAAGCCATTTCCAAACTCATGCATATAGTTTTTGGCAGGCTTCATGGCTGTTGGCTGGAGGCTTCAGTTCCTCACCATGAGACCCTTGTCGTAGTGCTCCTCACAACATGACAGCCTGTTTCACTGAGAGTGAGAGAGTGAGAGATGGGGCAGAGAACCCACTATGGAAGCCACTGTCAGTTTTAGCCTATTGATCTCACAGACCAATCCTGGTGCAACATGGGAGGAGCCACATTTAAATCAGTGTCCATTTCTCACAAGGGTGTGAATACTAGGAGGCAGGAATCATTCAGGGGCATCTTGGACTCTGGCTACCACAGTATGTCAATGCTTTTGATAAAGTGTTAAATGAGCAAAATAAATAATATATGTGTAGCTTAATTATTCAAAAACTGCAAAGAAGACAATGTAAGCATACCAGAATTTTAACTATGCTTATATTGGTTGCATGACTACAGTTTGTTTCAATTTTTTTCTATAGTCTTTGATATTTCATGAGAATTTTATGATTAGAATGTACTTTATTTATTATGCTCTTTCTAAATGTTAAAGAAGCTTAGAAAACAGATTGAATTATTAATTTTAATTACTTTTACATTGAGTATGAAGATGTTGAATAAAATTCAAGTCCTGTACTAAAAAAATACTGAAGTATTTTACTAATTTAATATAACTAGTTAAGCTTAGGACCAAGAGATTATAATTTGACTTCTTTTCAATCCTATATGTAAACAATATATAAATTACATTAAAACATAATAGCTAAGCCCCTAGGTTGATGATCATTAAAAAATTTTTGCTATTCAGTTTGCCCACTTTATAAAAAGGTATTATGTGCCGAGGCTAAACATTCTCCAAGGTAACGTTTGAACTCTAAAATTCATTGATTTTTAGAAGATATTTATTAAATAATAAGTATTTAAAGCACAGTACTTTCTTAGTCAACTTTACTGCAGTCCAAGATTCATGAGGAATTTAAAGGTGTTTTTGGAAAGAGAAGTTGGTGCAAATGTTTATTTTTCGTTTGCACCATGAAATCTAGGCCCTGCCTTAGCACAGTGGAGGTTGGCATTTGGAGATGTGAAAAGCAATATGGTTTTCTGCAGCATTCATTGGGTTTCAGTAGCCTGCTACATGGAGTGGGGCATATTTGTGAATTCATTTAGTCCTCAGCAGTGTCTATAGATACCCCAACAAAGATCTTTCCTGGTGTTTTAATGTTTACTGGTATTTCCTTCTGCAGGATGTCCGCTCTGCTTGTCTTCCCGCATGAGAGAGTGCAGATGTTCCTGAAAGCATCTTTGCGTGGATTTGCTTGAAGCAAGATGCAAGAGAAGGGGCAAAGCTTGAAGGGAGCTGCTAGAGAGGGGAAAGCAGCTGGACAGGGCTTTCCTGATGAATGAAACGTAAGCTATTCTCTAGGAAACAACATCACTTTCTTTTCTGAGAATGGGCTCTTGCCATCACAGAGGTCAGAAATGTGCTAGGATTCTTTCACATTTTCGAGATCTCAATGTCTCCATTATGATGACACTCTTAGATAGTCTGTTTGTTCCGATGAGGTGGCTCCAACATACTTTTCAGTGTCTGAAACATGGGAGACCTGGAGAGAGGAAAGTTATGTTCAAGGAGAAAGAAAGATCTGATTTCACTCCAAGCAAGTAAGATGAATTTGTGATTATAAAATCTAGGCAAAACAACTCTATAAACATATCTCAAGTGCTACTCACATAATAAAACTACTATGAAGAGATTTACAACCAGGCCTCTAGGATGTAGGTGACTACAGGTGCAAAGAAAATATTTAAATGTTTAATTACCTGTGGTGCATTGTACTCTTGAGAGTGACTAGGGGCTTCCTTAAAGATGGAAAATGCTGAGATCTGCCCCAAGGATCTGAGGACTTGTAAAGGAGGGAGAAATGGTTTGAATAGATTACTGTCAAAAAGACTAAGTCAAACAGACAAATTTAGAACATGCATACACTATGATGATGAATAGATTCTAAAGGGAAAGCATGGCTGGGCACTGTGTCTCACGCCTGTAATCCCAGCACTTTGGGAGGCTAAGGCAGTTGGATCACCTGAGGTCAGGAGTTTGAGACTAGCCTGGCCAACATGGTGAAACCCCGTCTCTACTAAATATACAAAAATTAGCTGGACATGGTGGTGGGCGCCTGTAATCCCAGCTACTCAGGAGGCTGAGGTGGGAGGATTGCTTGAAATGGGGAGGTGGAGGTTGCAATGAGTTGAGATCCTGCTGCTACACTCCAGCCTGGACAACGGAGTGAGACTCCATCTCAAAAAAAAAAAAAAAAAAAAAGAAAAGAAAAAGAAAAGAGAGGGTGTGTTCTCTCAAAATAGCATGTGAAGCAATGCACACCAAGTGATTCGGACCTTGGTGTGTGGGCTAATACAGATCTGTTTCAGTGGGAACACAGTAGGGCTTTTAGTTATGTATTTAGACTAAACCAAACAACCGATGTACCAAGGAATGCAGAAATTTCTCGGCCATATTCAAGTCACAGAATCCATAAAGATCAGTGCAAGAAGTAACTGCATGATCTTATCTTTCACCAATGCTTCTCCAAATGACCACAGCCTGCCCTTAAATTAAGTGAATAAATAATGAGAACAGATGGAATGAGATGGGAGAGGTGGCTGACTTACAAGTTCGACCTTGAAACTGTGGTTCATAGCATGAACTTCCGGCTTTTCCCAACCAAATTATGAAATGTATAAACATGATGTAAACTATAAAGGAAAAGTCCACAAATGGGTGGATGTCTGTGTTAATCTGTATCTTCTAGAATAGCTGATCACTCTCTACTTGTCATCATCTTCATCATTGTGAAGCAAGACCAGCTCTCTGAGATAGGAAAATAATTTCATAAATTCATGATGGATAGACATAAAAGCTTCCCATCTTGAGAAAGAATGAAAAGAGGCAAACAAGATTTTTCTTAAACTCACTACCTCAACACTATGTGTAAAAGGATGAATGATTAATATTTAATGAATGTCTGCTGTGTGCTATGTAGTAGCAATGACTTATGTGTGTTATCTCATATAAACCTCGTCACAATTCAGTGAGGTACATATACTTATTTTGCTAATGAAAAAATCAGAGGTCAAATGATTTGCTAAAAAATCGTTCCAGAGGTAAGTGGCAGACTCTATTTTTGAATCATGTCTTTTAGCACTAAAATCCATCCTCCTTTCACTTCCCATGCTTCTTTCCTTAGAGCCCCGCATGAATTGGCCTATGCAGCACTATTAAAATGGAATCAGTGACTCGGCTGTTCCTTGGAAAGGTCAAACTTGCTTTCACTTGAGGGCCTTGCTTTTCACCTAGGTATCCTACCCAGCTACTCCCTCACCTCCCTGGAGTGGTCCTGCCTGACCTTCCCATTGAAAATATGACTTCTGTCATTCACAATCCCCTTACTTTTACTTTTCATCATAGCCCGTATTCCTCCATGACACTAAATATATCTATTTGTGTATTTGCTAATTTTTTGATTCCTGCTTTAATATGTTTGCTTCTGCCGGGCGCGGTGGCTCACGCCTGTAATCCCAGCACTTTAGGAGGCCAAGATGGGTAGATTACGAGGTCAGGAGATAGGGACCATCCTGGTTAACATGGTGAAACCCCGTTTCTACTAAATACAAAAAAATTAGCCGGGCGTGGTGGCGGGCGCCTGTAGTCCTAGCTACTTGGAAGGCTGAGGCAGGAGAATGGTGTGAACGCGGGAGGCGGAGCTTGCAGTGAGCCGACATAGTGCCACCGCACTCCAGCCTGGGCGACAGAGCGAAACTCAGTCTCACGAAAAAAAAAAAAAAAAAAAAAAAAAAAAGTGTATGCTTCATAGGGACAGGGAGTTTGTATATTTTGTTTACTGTCTTATCCATAGAGCCAAAGTCCATGCCTTGGCATTTAATAGATGTTCTATGAATACTTGTTGGGTTCACATTAATGAATATGTTGCTATGAATATTTCATCTGGTCTTAAGTAGAGGATAACAATCATAATCAGCCACAAATTTCTTATTTAACCTCTGCCTTTCCCTGAGGTACTTCCTCGTCCATATTCAGCTGGAATATCAAGCCTTAATTTCCACATCACCTTGTCTGATATTAAAATTCACTACTGATGTTTGGGTGAAGACAGTTATGGCACAGATGTCCACATTTCCCAAGCCCTTCTCTTTGCATCTTGAAGCAGCCATACGTTTAGTCATCTATGATGGACTATGAGCACAAGGTGTATGGCTCATTTCAGGGATGGCTTTTAAGAAGAAGATATGTCTTTTACACTGTTTCCCTTTCCCGCAGCCTATTGTGGATAATGGAGATCAGGTCCTGCAGTGGTGGATCTAATGGAAGGATCCTAGGTCTCTGAATCACCACGTGGAAGAAAATCAGTCACCATCCCTAGGTGGAACATCAACATTTCAAATAAGTGAAAAATAAACTCTTATGTCAAGTCACTGCAATTTTTTGATTTATTTTTCTTGTGTTAGTGTCACCTACATTTCTGCAATAGCTGAGTAACATTTTAGGAGAAGAGGATGTTTGTAGAAATTTTGGAATACAAGAAATGTCAAAGATACTTTTTATTTTCTTAATTTTTAACTTCTAGGTTTATTCTTAAAAGAGTAAGATCTTTTTTTGAAAAATCAGTACCAAAAGTCAAAATTTTGGTATGCCCAAAATTTTTCTATACCCAAAAGTCAAAATTATTTTGACTTTTGGGTATAGAAACAGGTCTCTACTTAACCACTCAAAAGAGCTAAGTGAGAGGAATTTGTGGATAAAGACATTTAAAGCCAATATGAAATTTCTAATCACGCCAAACCAACACTCATCACCACAACATTCTGTCAGTACCTCCAGGGATTAAAGACATATGAATGTCTTTCCCTGAAACGTGATTGAGACATTGGATTTAGCTATTTGGGTTTTCATGAAACCCATTAGCAGGTTAAATAATGATAGAGTAGTAGATGTTCTGCACAATTGCTTTTGTTATAAAACTTGAAAAAAATACTAATTTTTTATGCCTTGCTGTTCAGTACATTATTACTTATCTTTGTGCAGAGTAGATTAAGTAGGTCTGTTGAGTTAGAAAGCATTAACTTGGTAGATTCCCTGTGTTAAGGTGCTAAAGATTTTTTTATGGAATAAGGATGTTAGTCTCATCTCCTTGTCAAGGAGTAGAAACAGGTAGAAAATATTTATATTTCAGCCCTGCTTCTCCTTTGTCATATCCTTCACCACAAGGATCTACTTTCACGTCTGCCTTGGTTTTAAACAGCAGCCAGTATATGAAGGTCTAGCTAACTACACTATCTCCCTAGGAGAGTTGGTACAACGTTGTTTCCAAAAATTAGACAAAGTATGTTTAATGGCTCCTTTTCACTACATAAATAAATAAAAGCAAGAAAGGAAGGAAGCAAGCTGGCTAAAGAAGAAATGAACTAGACATCTATACATTTCATTTTGTTAGTGATCAAGTTCGTTTTTCATGATTATTACTTTGATACCTACAAGATATATCACAACTATTTTCCTAAGCAATATGAAGAGACAAAGTTATTATAAAAACTAATGGATATAAAAATACATATTGAAATGTATATTTATCTTAAGCACACCTGGATGAATTTTTCACAAACTGAACAGACCTCTGAGACTGACAACCATATAAAACAGACAAAACAATCAAACAAGCAAACCAACATAACCAACACACTAGAAACCTTCCTATGCTCCTTTCTAGTCAAAAGATTAGTCATTATTTTGACTTCTAACAGTATAGCTCGATTTTGTAAATTAAGCCAATTACTCTGTGTATAATTTACATGAATACATTAGGTATTCTTTTGTGCCTGACATTTTTTGTTGAATATTCTGTTTGCAAGATTTATCCAATTGTTGCATATGCTTGTAGACTGTTCATTCTCACAGATGTATTATAAAATCTATTGAGTAAATATGGCACAGTTTATTTATACACTCTACTGTTGGTAGACATCTTGATAGTTTCCAGTTTTGTTTGGAGCTATTACAAAAGTGCTGCTATAAACATTCCAGTTAAGTCTTTTGGTAAACTCAAATATGTATTTTTGTTGAATATATATGTATGCATACCTAAAGATTCATTGATACTGCCAGTTTTTTTCCAACATGGTTGTATCAATCCACATCACTACCAGTTGCGTATTAAGATTTAAGTTGCTTTGTATCTTTGCCAACTTGGAATTTTTTGTCTTTATTGTTTAGTGGTATTTCATTGTGGCTTAATTTGCATTTCCTTGATGGCTAATGAACTTGACAATATGGAAGTAGGTTTATTGGCCATTTGAATGTCTTCCTTTATGAAGTACCTGTTCAAGTGTTTTTACCTATTCCTGTATTGAGTTGTCTGCATTTTTCCTGTTGATTTGCCAGAGTTCTTTATATGTGCTAGATACTAATGTTTTTGGTACTCTGTATGTAACATACATTATATATATATATATATAATTTTCCACTTTGTAGTTTGCCCTTTTATTCTTTTAATGTCTTTTGATGAATGGATATTTTTAATTTAATTAGGCAAAGCTGTAAGGCAAGAACAATGCTAGATTAAGCTTTAAATGGTGATCCAGTTCCATGAACAGAAAGATTGTGATTCCCAGCACTACTGAGCTGTTTGAATCAAACTTCTAGAAGCCTTAATATATTTTTTCAACTTTCCCTTTGCAATTGTAATGTTGGAAAAACAACAGTTACCCTCAGAGTGTCACAGAAATTACCATCTGTTGATTGAAACAATGTGAAAATGTTAGCAAAAATGGTTAGAATAATAAGAGTACTGTATAATATCCATGTAAAATTGACACTAGCCACAGGTTCCTTCAGGAAACCATCAGTGTTCTGAAAATAATCAATCAGAAAATCAATTTTCAATTTTCAACAGCACAGTGAGGATGGCACTGAAAGGTATTATTTTAAGAATTTTCTCAGGCCCTGAGTTGTAAGATTCTATAATCAGTGATATTTTTATTTAAAGAAAATCAGGGCATGAGATGGTATTATTTTAATATCTAATATTTAATGCTAGAATTAAAAATCCAGTGTAAGATTTATGTTGGAAGAAGCAAACAAGCAAACAAAGAAATTACGTTCTCTGTGTAATAACGTGAATGAATGGAGATTCCTCATTCCTCAGCAAATTGAATTTACTATGTGAAATCTTGCAAATAAGGCATATTTTAAAAAATCTTGGCTCTAAAGCAATTTGGTGAAATGATTGTTTTCCTCATAAGACAAAATAAATTCCTGTCATATTATTAAACATTTCACAACCTCAAAATGCTGTTTTATGGTAGACCAGCTAGAAGTAAAGATTAAAGTGGACTGTATTTGTGGTCTGGTCAGAGTTTAAGCAGAGGACACAGTTTCTGGAAGCTTCTCTTTCAGCCTGGACGTCAAAGGTCCTTTTGCTGCTTAGCATCTCCAGCAGCCTCCAGGTTCATCATCTGGCTGTGTTGACTCCCATATTTCCTGGAGAAAGGTCCAATTACCCAAAATATATTTGTGCCCTTTTTATGTTTTCATCGTAGTTAATTATAGAAAAAGTTGGTTATATGCAAAGTCCTACTAAAACAACAGTATCATAGGAAATATTTCTAAGAATCATACAAAATCATGATTTTGCATTAAGAAATTCTAAATTAAGAATCATATAAAAATGAGAGATCAAAATGTTACTCTGTCAGACACTGAAGAATTTAAGAACCATTGTTTGTATACTAGCTCCTCAAAGGTAGGTCTGTTTTTATTCATCTTTATGGCCTTCGTTGCCCCTGACATATTGCTGCACATAGAGTATATGCACAGTGTATACTTGTGGACTAAGTGAATACCAGCTTTAGCTTTTGAAAATGTAATATATGAGTTTAACAGATGTTGTCTCTTATAATCTTTCACTTTCTAAGTACTTGGAACTTTGAAAATGGCTCTTTTAATAGTAAAGTTTTTTCTCTAGATATGTTCTTAAATAAAAAGTGATGTAAAGAAAGGAAAACAAACTTAAATCATTAAAATGTTTTAAATTACTAAATCTTCCTCCAGGAATGTGTAAAGAGATAATGACTACCTAACATAATATTTTATGGGTTACATTTTCTCTGAATGTGATCTATTTTATTTTGAACTACAAATATTTTAAAAGTATAAATTGCAAGCAACTGGAAAATTGGTTTTAGGCACATGTGATACACAATTTCACAAATGTTCAGGATCCTGGTGTAATTTCTATGACTATGAGATTTCATAAACAAATTATATAGCCACTATTTGTGCTTCATTTTGCTTCCGCACAACTGAGGTGCTTATTAAACACAAAGGCATCTTCTTCCGATTATTATAGATACTATGTTTTATTGTATTTTAAATCGACATTACACACAGACCTGTGTAAAATGTAAATTTTTCTCCTCAGGTTGTATGTATGCTATACATGAAATACAGCTAGCACGTATAATCCCAAGTCCTCTTCAGATAGTCCTATTAAGGTAAACTGATATTACATGCAAAACCTTTTTTTAATCTGCTGTGTTTAGAACCTTGATGCTTAAATTACTGAATTAATAGAACTGTGATTACCTATTCAGCCTAACGCCATACTAATTCTGTTTACCTATACTTAACATACAATAGAATTACAACTATAGAGGAAAATCTATTTTTCTTATTAGGCTGCTGAAGAAAAATCTCATATTCTGTGATATCTGTTTCTAATTTGTCTTTGGGGAAAGGAATGCCAAATAGTTGCCTTGTTTCCCCCTTCAGACATTCAGAACCTCACCAAACTGCAGTCAAACCAGGATGCACACCCCAGCATGTGATTTTTTTTTTCAGGATCATAGTCAATAAATTTGATTAGTTTGTAAAGCATTCCAAGCCACTAGCCCACAAAGCAGGTTGAGCCAATCCTTCACTTACTCCCTGTTCCTTCTAGACCACCAGGGCTCTAGTTTGTATTTTTAAACCTGGGTTAAATTGTGGCATAACCACAAACCATTGTATGCTATTAACAGTGGGGTTCCAATGAATGACTGACAAACAAAATCTTAGCACACGAAGCCTACTTCTCTCAATGGTAAACACATGTTATTAATGAAACGTTTCTAACGGGCTGAAGCAGTTTGAAGTCTGTCTTGATTGACAAGACTGTATTTTGCTATATGGGCTAAACAAACAAAACATTTAAAAATAGTTCATTAGAAGAATATGTTTTGGTGAATCACAAATGTATAATTTGCAGATCTGGATTCTGAACTAAATTTCTCCTCCTCCTGTATTATAGTGTAATATCTCTCTCCAGGGTTCAAAGAGAGTGTATAATTCCTGTATCTTCCTTAGGAAGATCTGGACAGTGTTAAATGCAACTTCCGGTCCAGCCTCAAAGAGAGGCTTGATACAAGAAGGACTTGACACAGGTAGTGTATGGGACACTGCAGGAGATACAGGTGAATATGAAGCTCAGAATCTAGACTCCTACTCTGAGGCTCAAGAATCTACTTCCTAAGATAGAATTTCTATTGTTAGCTAGGATGCTAAATAAAGATCAAGTGTGCTTCAGCCTCGACTTCCTCTTAGTTCAGGAGATAGGTGAGTAAATACTTTGTTCATGTTTATTTGATGTTTTCGTTTATCAGTAACATTGGCTACTTGGTATGGAGGCATTCATGAAATCAGACAGTGAGTCTTTTGTACAATTTTTCTGAACTCCTGTTTAACATAAAGGGATAGCAAACCCCAAACCAAATAAAACAACACTGGCATTGCATTTAGATGTCTTTGAAACATTCCAATGTTTTGGACCACCAAACTCGAACCCACGATGGTTGCATTTAGTTTTGATCAAATTGGGCAGTACTGCCTCAAGCTGGTTTGCATTTCTCTACAAATTTACGCAGACCCTGTTAGAGTAACCAGAGAATTACAGAACAATGTACTGTTAATCTGTTCTGCAGAGTCCTTTTGCAAGTGAATTGAATAGTGAGGAAACCAGGGATGGGCTATATCTCTAACTTTAGAGTGATACTACTGTCATCAAAACAGTTTCTAATATCCAGTGTCTCTAGAAGTGGATCCTCACTATTTCTAACAACATCAAAATAGCCAGTCAAAAGTAAAAACTTTGTACAAACCACAGATACATGCTGTAAAAAAATCTTTTCCTTGATTTAACTGGGTTACTTTCCCTTCACTGAACTGACAAGTTAATGTCATAGGTATGGTCTAAATTTAAGCTCAGAAAGTATACCCTGGAGATGTTTAAGGGCAATGTTGTGGGGAAAAAAGTCTAGGATTTGCTGGGTGCTGTGGCTTATGCCTGTAATCCCAGCACTTTGGGAGGCTGAGATAGGAGGATAACTTGAAGCCAGCAGGTTGAGAACAGCCTGGGCAACACAGTAAGTCCTACTCTCTAAAAAATTAAAAAATTAGGGGGACGCTGTGGTGCGTACTTGTAGTCCCAACTACTCGGGAGACTGATGCAAGAGGATCGCTTGGGTCCAGGAGTTTGAGGCTGCAGTGAAGCCATGATCACGCCACTGAACTTCAGTCTGGGTGACAGAGCAAAACCCTGCCTCTAAAAAAGAAAGCCTACAACCTGAACCAAAGAATAAGTATGTCAATGAATAAGTCTAACCAACCCCACTCAAACTGTGTCCCATGCTTTGCTTTACTTCTTGTCTCTATTCCACATATTCCTTGTTCTCAACCAACAGCATTGTCTCCATATTCTGCCTTCCACTTGCCCAATTAGCCTGTGGTCTCTAGAATCTTTGTACTTGCCCCTGTGATTCTTAGTGTTTCATTTTCTCTGGAGGACGGCATAGCCAGGATCATAGGGGTCCTGGTACCACCCTTTGGGTGTCCAGGGTCTTCCTCCTGCTCTCTGGTGACCCTTCATGGACATGACTTGCAATGCACACTCCTGTGATACATCTCACCTCTTCTGTTTCTCACCAAAATATTCCTATAAGCTATCCCTTTCTCTAAAGCTCCTGCTAGTAGGCTTGATAATCTAAGATACTCTTTCAGGTCAAGGTGATAATAATTAACTCAATCCTTTTGTGTGCATTACACATTAGAATGCTTGGAGAAATTATACACTGATTACCTTAAAATATATTAATGAACTATAATTGGCAAACAGCGAAGATAATATTAGCACATAAAGGGAGGCTTCCAGTTGTCCCCTCATGTCCAACCCTGTGGCTCAGTGGGTTAAAGGCTGCCTGGATCCCACTGCATCTTTTCTGCTTAGATGCTTGGTGTTCAGAGACTATACCTTATAGTCTATTTACACACGTTCCCATTTCTCAGGTAAAATAAAATACAGAAGGGACTATTCTTGGAAATTTGATTAAGGAAGCTTGATGTATATTTATTTGACTGATGAGTAAGTAGAGAAAAATGAAGGATACCTCTAATGTATATGTTTTAATAGAGAATTGAAGAATTCTAGAATCTTATACCTGATAGGAGAATGAAAGTGCTCTGAAATTTAAATGATCAGTAACAGAATAAGAACTTGTTGACTTTTTAACAGTATACTTATAAATCATACATTACAGTGCAAATTATATTGTATGATAATACTGTATGGAATTTCTAATTACATTACTTATATATCATATAATAGTGCTGAAGTTAGTGGTAACTTGGTTGGATAGTGCACTAATGTTATATATACTTAAAATATACTGTGTATATATACATATACACATACATACATGGAGATTTGAGGAATTGAAGACAATGTTAAATATACTTTCAATTTGTTCTTTTAAATTTGAATTTTTAAATTCTTACAAATTTCAGGATAAGAAAAAACTGTAATGTCATCATCTCAGTATTAGGAATTCAGACACAGCAAAATATCAACATCCATTTGTTGCTTTGGTTTTTAAATTGGTAAGTACTCTACCATAAAGTTCATGCTTCAAAGATCTTAAGAGATGAGCTTGGATGAGATAAATGTCCTTCATGCTTAATTCTTACACTTAATCCTTAATAGGACTACAACATTACTATTACACCCACTCATTCCATAAGCATCTACTAAGCATTTATTATAAACCAGGCATTTTGCTAGGCACTGGGGAACATACACAGTGCAATCAAACATTTCTGCCTGTGGCAGTGACTATTAGTCCATACCAATATGTTCTCCTTTCTCAGGGCACACAGCTGGATGGCATTTTCCCATCTCCTTTATCATGTTCTGGCTAGCAGAATGAAGGTGGATATGTTACATGCCTCCTTCAGAACCACCCTACAAATATATCCCACATATGATTCTCTTTCTGTTTCCCATCTGATGCAGAAATGAATAAGACTCCAAGGACCAGACGGGTGCAGTGGCTCACACCTATAATCCCAGCACTTTGGGAGGCTGAGGCAGGAGTTCGAGACCAGTCTGCCCAGCATGGTGAACCCCCGTCTCTATTAAAAATACAAAAATTAGACTGGTGTGGTGGTGTGTGCCTGTAGTCCCAGTTACTCAGGAGGCTGAGGCAGAATAATCACTTAAACCTGGAAGGCAGAGGTTGCAGTGAGCCGAGATTGTGCCACTGCACTCCAGCCTGGGCGACAGATTGAGAACCTATCTCCAAATAAATAAATAAAGAAAGTATAAAAACATAAAAAAATAAAAAAGACTCCTAGGACTTAGAAGAGAGAGGAATCTCCAGAAGAAATGAGCCTGGGTTCCTGAAGGATTCTTCCCACCACCATCAACTTACATTGGACTGTAACTTAACTCATAAATGTCATTGTGTTAAGCCACTAAGATGCTCTAAATTCTTCAACTGTATCAGTCTAGCTCTATAATGAATAACCTTAAACATAGTGGCATAAGACTAAAACTGATCTGTGTGTTAGCAATTTAGACAGGGCTCCACTGAAATGGGTCATCTTTTATTCTCTAGGCACTGGCCAGACTCACTCATGGGTTTATGGTCAGTTGGCAAGTCATATGGAAGCTGACTGGTCCAGGATGAAGAATTTGCAGAGCCATGTGTCTCCAGCATGCTAGCCAAGACTTTTTCAAGAAGAAAGGCAAGCCTCCACTCATTAACATTTTTAAAACCTCTGCATGCATTACCTTTGCCAGTGTTCTATTGGCAATAATTTGTCCCAAACCAAATCATATAGCAAAACTTTAAGTCAATGTGGGAGAGGACTACAGAGAGGCATGATTCATTGGGAGCCGGTATTTTAACAATCATCATACTAACCTTGATGAATGCATTGCCCTTATGGAGCCCAGACTTTTAAGAGGGAGAGAAATACAAATAAATAATTACAATGCTTTATAAGAAGGGTTAGAACTGAAATATAAAAAATATGCTGTGGAGGCACTAACAAAGGAATAGCTAAACTAACTCTGCTTTGCCTGGGCATAATAGCTAAACTTTTACAAATGAGATAATTTTGGTGCTGGTTCTTGATAGATGAATAGGAGTTTGTTAGAAGCTCTAGGATCACACAACGCAGTTTTGGGAAAGGAAGAAGGACCTTCTAGGAAGGGAAATAACACAGAAAAGTCCGAGAAGTCAGAAAGAATATTGCATGTGTGGGAGTGAGGAGAAGTTTAATGGTATGGGGAGTTTTACTAGAGGGTGTTACGAGATGGGCTGCATATGTAGTTAGGACGCTGGTGATAGAAGTCTATGCCAAGGAGTTCAGTATTTGTTAAGTTGACAATGGTGGAAGATTAAAGATACTTGATTAAGGAACTGATAATACTGGTGATCAGACAACTGGTAACACCTGAAAAAGAAGATTAACCTGAATTAGACTTTTGGGAAAAAAAAATACAGTAATACTTGCTGGCATAAGGAGTGAGAATGAATCTCAGTGCATACACTTGGTTGTATAAGAAAGGTTGTTTTCTTAATTTTACTATGATTCAATAATATTTCTGTCTTATACTCTCATTTCACAGGGTGACAGAAAATGAATCCATTATTTGTAGGGCTATCTCTTCACTTCACAGTTATGTATAGGATTTGCAGAGCTGAGCTGGCACAAAAGAATCTGTGGCCCCGTCTGGTGAACATCCACAGGCTCTGAAAATCCTAGTCCTCTCTATTACCTTCATGCTACTCAGGGTATGTAGGGAGCAGCCTGCGGAACCAGGGCCACAGAGAACAGGACAACTTTGTGAGCTGATTGCTAATTCTTGCTGCCTGAACATACTACAGGCATACCTCAGAGATATTGTAGGTTCCATTCCAGGCCACCACAATAATGTGCACATCACAATAAAGTGTGTCATGTGACGTTTTTGTTTCCCAGTAGATATAGCTTGGATTTGTGGAATTGTGATCCCCAGTGTTGGAGGAGGGGCCTGTTGGGAAGCAATTAAATCTTGGGGGCGGATTTCCCCCTTTCTGTTCTTGTGACACTGAATGAGTTCTCATGAGATCTGGTTGTTTAAAAGTGTGTAGCACCTCCTGTTCTCTCTCTCCTGCTCTGGCAAGTGAAGATGTATCTGTTTCTCCTTTGCCTTTCACCATGACTGAAAGTTTTCTGAAGGCTCTCCAGCCATGCTTCCTATACAGCCTACATAACTGAGAGTCAATTAAACTTCTTTTCTTTATGAATTACCCAGTCTCAGGTAGGTCTTTACAAAATGTGAGAACAGACTAATACAGAAAGTTGGTACTAGGGTGAGGCTTTGCTATAAAGATGCCTGAAAATATGCAAGCAACTTTAGAACTGGGTAATGGGCAGAGGTTAAAACAGTTTGGAGGGCTCAGAAGAAGACAGGAAGATGAGGGAAAGTTTGGAACTTCCTAGAGATTTGTTAAATTGTTGTGACCAAAATGCCGATAGTGATACAGGAAATGACATCCCAGCTGAGGAAGTCTCAGATGGAAATGAGGAACATTTTGGGAATTGGATCCAAGGTCACTTATGTTATGCATGAGCAAAGCAATAATCTGAAACTGAAACTTATATTTAAAAGGGAAGCATGGTATAAAATTTTGGAAATTTTGCAGCCTGGCCATTTGGTAGAAAAGAAGAACCTATTTTCTTATGAGGAATTGAAGCTAACTGAATACATTTACATAAGTAAAGAGGAGGTGAATGTTGATAGCCAAGGGTGGGTAAAATATCTCAAAGGCATTTAGAGATCTTTGCATTAGCCACTTCCATCAGAGGGCTGGGGGTCTAGGAGGGAAGAATGGTTTCCTGGCCAGGCAGGACTCTGCTGCCCTGCACAACCTCAGGACACTGATCCCTGCATCCCAGCTGCTCCAGCTCCAGCTGTGACTATAAGGGGCCCAGATATGTCTCTGGCTTCAGCTCCAGAGACTGCAAGCCATAGGCCTTTGTGACTTTCCATGATCTTAAGCCTATGGGTGTGCAGAGGGCAAGAGTTGAGGCTTGGGGGCCTCTGCATAGATTTTAGGAGATGTATGAAAATGCCTGGATGTCCAGGCAGAAGTCTGCTGCAGAAGCAGAGCCCTCATGGAGAACCTCTTTTAGGGCAGTGCAGAGGGGAAATGTGGGGTTGGAGCCCCCAAACGGAGTCCTTACTGGGTCACTGCCTAGTGGAGCTGTGAGAAGAGGGCCACCATCCTGCAGATCCCAGAATGGTAGATCCACCAACAGCCTGCACCATAGACCTAGAAAAGCTGCAGGCACTCAATGCCAGCTTGTGAAAGCAGTCACAGGGCAGGGTCACAGATGCCGAGAAGCCCAAAATCCATGAGAGCCCACCCCTTGCATCAATGTTGCCTAGATGTGAGACATGGACTCAAAGGAGATTATTCTGGAGCTTTAAGATTTAATAACTGCCCTGTTGGGTTTTGGACTTGAATGAAACCTGTACTCCATTTGTTTTAACCAATTTTTTCCCTTTTGGAATGGGAATATTTAGCCAATGCCAGTACCCCTGTTGTATCCTGGAAGTAACTAACTGGTTTCGATTTTACAGGCTCATAGGTGGAAGGGACTTGCTTTGTCTCTGATGAAACTTTGGACTGTGGACTTTGAGTTAATGCTGGAATGAGTTAAGACTTTGGGGAACTGTTGGGAAGGCATGATTATATATTGAAATGTGAGAAGGACATGAAATTTAGGAGGGGCAAGGGGCAGAATGATATGGTTTGAATTTTTGTCTCTGCACTGTTGGAGGAGGGTTCTGGTGGGAGGTGATTGGATAATGGGGGTGGATTTCCCGCTTGCTGTTCTCTTGATAGTGAGGGAGTTTTCATTAGATCTGGCTATTTATAAGTGTATAGCGCCCTCCATGTTTGCTCTCTTCTGTCATGTGAAGATGTGCCTGCTTTGCCTTTGCTTTCTGCCATGATTGAAAGTTTTCTGAGGCCTATGCATCCATACTTCCTGTACAGTTTGTGAAACTGTGAGTCAATTAAACCTCTTTTCTTTCTAAATTACTCAGTCTCAGGTAGTACTTTATAGCAGTGTGAGACTAGAGTAATACACCAGTGCATATAAAAGTTATGTTTACACTGTAGTCTATTAAATGTGCAATAGCACTGTGTCTAAATAAATGCACATACATTTATTACTTTATTGCTAAAATAGGCTAACCATCCTCTGAGCCTTCAGTAAATCATAATCTTTCAGCTGGTGGAGGGTCTTGCCTTGATATTGATGGCTGTTGACTGATCAGGATGGTGGTTGCTGAATGTTGGAGTGGTTGTGGCAATTTCTTAAAATAAGACAATGAAGTTTGTTGCATTGATCAACTCTTTCTTTTATGAAATATTTCCCTGTAGCATGTGATAACATTTAATAGCATTTTACCTACATTAGAACTTCTTTCAAAATTAATGTCAATCATTTCAAACTCTACTGGTGCTTTATCAAGTAAGTTTATGTAATATTCGAAATCCATTGTTGTCATTTCAACAGAGTTCACAGCATCTTCATCAGACATAAATTCCATCTCAAGAGACCATTTTCTTCAATCAGTCATAAGAACCAACTTCTCATCTCTTCAGGTTTTGTCATAAGATTGCAGCAATTCAGTCACACCTTCATGTTCCACTTGTAATTTTAGTTCTCTTGCTATTTCCACCACATTGGGAGTGACTTCCTCCACTGAAGTCTTGAACCCCTCAAAGTCATCTGTGAGGGTTGGAATCAACTTTTTCCCAGTTCCTGTTAATATTTTGAACTCCTCCCTTGAATCCCAAATGTCTTTAATGACATTTAAAATGGAGAATTCTTTCCAGGAGTTTTTCAACCGACTTTTCCCAGATCTCTCAGAAGAATCACTATATATTGCAGCTATAACTTCACAAAATGTATTTCTTAAATAATAAGACTTGAAGTTGAAATGTCTCCTTGATCCATGGGCTGCAAAATGATACTGTGTTATCAGGCATGAAAACAACATGGATCTCCTTGCACATCTCTATCAGAGCTCTTGGGTGACCAGGTCAATTGTCAATGAGCAGTAATTTTTGAAAGAATCTTTTTAATGAGAAGTAAGTCTCAACAGTGAGCTAAAATATTTAGTAAACCTTGCTGCAAACAAATGTGCCATCATTCAGGCTTTGTTACTCTATTTCTAAAGAACAGGCAGAGTAGATTTAGCATAATTCTTAATGATCCTAGGATTTTCTGCATGGTCAATGAACACTGACTTCAACTTGAAGTCACCAGCTGCATTAGCTCCTAACAAGATACCCTGTCCTTTGAAGTTTTGAAGCCAGGCATTGACTTCTCTCTAGCTATGATAGTCCTAGATGACATCTTCCAATAGAAGGCACTGTTGTCACTGAAACTGGACCTCTTCCTTACACCTTATACACAACTCAACTCAAGATGGATTAAATACTTAAATGTAAGACCTAAAACCATAAAAACCCTAGAAGAAAACCTAGGCATACCATTCAGGACATAGGCATGGGCAAAGACTTCATGACTAAAACACCAAAAGCAATGGCAACAAAAGCCAAAATTGACAAATGGGATCTAATTAAACTGAAGAGCTTCTGCACAGCAAAAACAAACAAACAAACAAACAAACAAACAAACAAACCAAAAAAAAAAAAAAAATACCATCAGAGTGAATAGGCAACTCACAGAATGGGAGAAAATTTTTGCAATCTATCCATTCAACAAAGGTCTAATATCCAAAATCTACAAGGAACTTAAACAAATTTGGAGAAAACAAACAAACAACCCTATCAAAAAGGGGACAAAGTATATGAACAGACCCTCCTAAGAAGAAAATATTTATGCGGCCAACAAACATATGAAAAAAAGCTGATCATCATTGGTTATTAGAAAAATGCAAATCAAAATCACAATGAAATACCATCTCATGCCAGTCAGAATGGTGATCATTAAAAAGCCAGGAAACAGCAGATGCTAGAGAGGATGTGGAGAAATACGACACTTTTACACTGTTGGTAGGAGTATAAATTAGTTAAACCTTTGTGAAAGACAATATGGTGATTCCTCAAGGATCTAGAACCAGAAATACCATTTGACCTGGCAATCCCATTACTGGGTATATACCCAAAGGATTACAAACCATTCTATTATAAAGACACATGCACACATATGTTTATTGCAGCACTATTTACAATAGCAAAGACCTGGAACCAACCCAAATGTCCATAAATGATAGACTAGATAAAGAAAATGTGGCACATATACAGCATGGAATACTATGCAGCCATAAAAAGAATGAGTTCATGTCCTTTGCAGGGACATAGATGAAGCTGGAAACCATCATTCTCAGCAAAGTAACACAGGAACAGAAAACCAGACATCACATGTTCTCACTCATAAGTGGGAGTTGAATAATGAGAACACATGGACACAGGGAGGGGAATATCACACACCGGGGCCTGTCGGGGTTGGGGGCAAGAAGAGGGATAGCATTAGGACACATACCTAATGCACGCAGGGCTTAAAACCAAGGTGATGTGTTGATAGGTGCAGCAAACCACCATGGCACATGTATACCTATGTAACAAACCTGCAGGTTCTGCACGTGTATCCCAGAACTTAAAGTAAAATTAAAAAAATAAGAAGTCAGTTTTGTTTGTCTACATTAAAAATCTCTTGTTTAGTGTATCCACCTTCATCACCTATCTTGGCCAGATTTTCAGGATAACTTGTTGTAGTTTCTACATCAGCACTTTTGCTTACCTTGCACGTTTCCGTTATGGATAGAGCTGCTTTTTTAAACTTCATGAATCAACCTCTGCCAGCTTTAAACATTTCTTCTGCAGCTTCCTCACCTCTCTCTGCCTTCATAGAATTGAATAGAGTTAGAGCCTTGCTCTGGATTAGGTTTTGGCTCAAGGGCATGTTGTGGTTGCTTTGATTTTCTATTCAGATCACCAAAACGGTCTCCACATTAGCAAGAAGGCTGTTTTGCTATCTTACCATTTATGTGTTCACTGCAGTAGCACTTTTAATTTCCTTCAAGAACTTTTCCTTTGTGCTCACAACTCAGCTGTTTCACACAAGAAGCCTAGCTTTCCTTCTGTCTTAGCTTTTGACATGCCTTCCTCACTAAGCTGAATCATTTCTATTTTTGATTTAAAGTGAGAGACGTGTGACTCTTCCTTTCATTTGAACAATTAGAAGCCATTGTAAGGTTATTAATTAGCTTAATTTCAATATAATTGTATCTCTGGGAACAATCTCAGAGAGGGAGAGAGACTAGAAACAGCTAGTTAGTGGAGCAGTCAGAATACACACAACATTTATTGATTAAGTTGACCATCTTATATAGGTACTGTTTGTGGTGCCCCCAAATATTTACTATTATACCATCAAAGGTCACTGATCACAGATCACCATAACAGATATAATCATAATCAGCAAGTTTAAAATATTGTGAGAATTACCAAGATGTGAGACAGAGACACAAAGGGAGCATATACTGTTGGAAAAATAGTGCTGGTCGACTTGCTCAATAGACACGGGGTTGCCACAAACTTTCAGTTTGTAAAAACCGTAACATTTGTGAGATGCAATAAACAAAGCCCAATAAAATGAGCTATGCCTGTACAGTGTTTTCTTCTAGAGACTTTTATCTTTCTGGGGCTTTACTATGGAGAAGGATACCAGTCTCTTTTTCTCCCAGATTCCACACACAGATCTGAGTTTATTGTCCATGAGGACTTGCTCACAGACAGGAACGATTCCTATTACTGCATAACAAATTAAGTTTAAAATTTAGTAACTTCAACAACAATTTATTAATTTCATAGAATTTAGTGGGTCAAGAATTTGGACAGGAATAGCAGGCAGGCTAGCTCTGCTTGATGGTGACTGGTGTCTTGGCTGGGGACACTCAGTGGCTGCAGGTGACTCAATAGCTTTGTGCTGGAATCATCTGAAAACCTGACCATTCACATGTTTGGAGTCTAGGTTGGGATGAGTTCAAGAGTATGACTGCTGACCAGTTCTCCTGCTGTGTGGTCTTTCCATCTGGCTTGACTTCCTCAGAGCATGGTGGTCTCAGTGTAGTGAGAATTCTTACCTGGCAGTTCCTGGCACTAAGAGCTGGTGTTCTAGAAAATAAGGTGGGAGCTGCATCATTTTTTATGACATAGCCTTAGAAGTCACACAAAATTATTTCTGTCATTGGTTTAAGAAGTCAAAAGTACATATAGATTTAGGTCGAGGGGATGCAGACCCCTTCTTTTCAATGGAAGGAGTGTCAAAGGATTTTACAGTCATGTTTTTCAACCACCAAACTTTAAACTTTCTCTTATGGCTTATCTCTGATGTTCATTTCTTCTTCCAACCTGAAAATTTTGTTTGTTGTTAGTCTGAGGCCCAGGGTGGGGTGGAACATAAGGGATGAGGAATATTTGCTCTGACTCATGATGTCTTTTCCAAAATACTTTATCCATGCTATGAGTCCTTTCTATTTACTGAGGGCCAGAAACAGGCAGAAAGAGCACTCTGCCTTGTATTGTTACATCCCTTTCCTGAAGTTAAAAAGTTCTACAGCAAAGCCTAACTGAAGGGACGGAGGACTAAAGGAATAAAGGATATGCTGTATGAGTTTGGATAGGTAGGGGCACACATTCATATTACTAAATGACATTTTATTTTATGTTTTGTAAATATTTAACATTTAAATATTATTCCCCCAAACATGCAACAAAACAAAATAAACAAAGATATTATTGCTCTACTTCTATAATTTTGCCATCTAATCTCACTATTCCTATTTGGAGTGGCTTCTTCCTATGGTCTCTCTCTTCTACTTTGTATTACTTTTACAATTTTCTCAATTTCATGGACTCAGTATTCTCAAAACATTCCAGTAACTTCAAAGTACAGCAATCTTGAAATATTCTGATCTAATCATTCAAGGTTATACCAGAATTTTTAGGGCAGTTTCTTCTGCTTATCTCATACCACATATTATTACATAGTTCAGTTTTTCACCCTTTTGACCACACAGACAAGATATATAAACCTGTTTAGGGCAAATTAACTTATTCAAGGATAAAAATCCTTTGAATTCCCTATCCACATGGTTTGGATTTCTATTTCCACCCAAATTTCATATTGAATTGGAGAAGGGGCCTGGTGGGAGGTGATTGGATCATAGTGGCAGATTTTCTCCTTGCTGTGCTCATTCTCATGAGATCTGATTGTTTAAAAGTGTGTGGCACTTCCCCCTTTATTCTCTTTCTCTCCTGCCACCATGTGAAGAAGGTGTTGGCTTCCCCTTCGTCTTCTGCCATGATTGTAAGTTTCCTGAGGCCTCCCAGCCATGTTTCCTGTTAAGCCTGCAGAACTGTGAGTCAATTCAACCTCTTTTTATTTTTTAAAATAAATTAGCCAGTCTCAGGTAGTTCTTTATAGCAGTGTGAAAAAGGACTAATATACCCATAAAAGCTCACTCACTGACAGGCTAAGAATGGTATGTAGAGGACCGTTATTAGGACTTTTCAAATCAGTAACAAAAGCCTCCGCAAAGAGATATTATGCTAATATTGAGTATTATGCATATTGTTAGTAGTTAATCAGGTATTTAATTCTTGATTTTTGAGCTACCCATTGCCCTATAATGTAGTTGTTCTTTTTAGTTCACACTTC
This sequence comes from Piliocolobus tephrosceles, assembly GCF_002776525.5. Classification (NCBI taxonomy): domain Eukaryota; kingdom Metazoa; phylum Chordata; class Mammalia; order Primates; family Cercopithecidae; genus Piliocolobus; species Piliocolobus tephrosceles. The sequence goes on along the minus strand of NC_045436.1, from coordinate 45,673,792 downwards.
TTTTGTGCTTTATGTCCATATCTATTTCTAAATCAGTCACAGAAATTGAAGTCTTTACATTTTCTCAGTCAGATCCATTCTTTGAACAGGAATGGCAAGGATGAGGCAAGATGATAGCTCCTAAGGAGATGCTTACCTGTGTGACATAGGAGTGAGTACCTGGAGACAATTAGGATTCTGTTATGGAGGAAGAAGTAGGGAGTGGATGCAACTAATCATATCTACTGCAGAGAAAAAATAGAACACTTAAAGCATGTAGCCAAAGGATCAGGATAAATGGCTAAGTGCCTATGAGCCCAATATTGATTCAAGAGATGACTAAACATTGGTTCAAGGACTGAAAGACTAAGGATGTTAAGAGTGCTGCTGATTAGATTCTATACAACATAAGGTAAGGGGCAAGGCAGTAGCATAGACACAAAAGTGGCCAAGGAGTTGCCTGACACACTTGCAGAGATTACCAAGAGGAAGAGTCAACTTTCCTAATAAATTGTCAGTGTAGACAAACAAGGCATAGAAAATAATGCCTGATAGATTCTGTATCAGTAAAGAAAAATGTTCTTGGTTTAAAGTTAGATTAATACTTCTATTGGTGGAAATATAAAGATGGCTAGATACTTAAATCTCTCTTAGACAATTTGGATTTACAAAGAGACTGACAAACAAATGGACAAGTAGTCTTTGAGAACTTAACATGAATGTCAGTGTATTTGGGGTACTGTTCTCTGCTTCAAACATGAATGGTCCATTGAAATCTCAGCTCCTACTGGCTGATTTGAAGCACAAGTGTTGAGAGGCTATGTTTGGGAGCCATTTTTCTTTTGAGTTAAAACAGGAGTTTGAACAAACTCCAGCCTGAGTCAGCATCTAAACAAGGATGAAATTCAAGTTTACAAACCTTACTTGCAAGCCTGAAGCAGCTTATTTATGTATTTATAACATTTGCCTTAAAAAGAAACATTGGCCTATAACTTCATAAAAGGCTGAGTTGAATACTCAGCAAAAGCAAATTTAAATGGTTTCATAATTTTTCCTCCAGCCAGGGCTGGCAGCATAGCTATGGTGACAGTACAGTAAGCAGAGCACTGTGCTTCAAGGCAGAAATATGAGAGCACCTCCCTACCTGTGTATTAAGAAACTCTTCACCGTGGACAAGTCACTTCATTTCTTTAGGTCAGAAAAGACTAACCTCTCAGGTGGAATGCACTAAAGACACCAAAACGTTAATTACTATTTTCCTTTGACTTCAGGGTTGAGGAATCTGAGTACAGTTAAGCCACTTGTCCCCAGTTAAATATTGAGTCAGTAGACTGAGAGTGGCCTTTATGCCCCTTGACTCCCCGGCCCAGACTCTCTTTCTCTAGTGCTTTCCAGAACGTGGTGGTAAATCTAGCTGTGTCTAATGAAAGGGCTTCCGCTGTCAGTGACACCCAGAGGTAAGCACCTTTGAGTTTGGAATTCTCACCAGATATTGTTAACATTCAGGTAGGCTTAACCTATGGACCCCACCTGCCACAGTGTCTCTGAAGCTCAGTCTACAAGCGAGCACAGGACGTAAGGAATAATCCTTTGCAATGAACAAATATCTTCTCAAACCCTGAACATGCTCAAAGAAGTGTCACTTGGATTAGTGGATTAAGTACATTAGTCCAAATGATCTTACTAATTTTGCATTATATATAAATGAAAGTCTTAGAATGATGGAAATATTAATTTGCAAAGACAGTTATAGTTTTCTAAAGAAATGTTCAGAGATAAGAGAGGAGATTGCAACACTAAAAGTGTTTAGTCCTTGGGCTGTTGGAAGGCTTCTAATGCAACATAAGACACAGCACTGATGTGCTCAGCTCAGGGATAATATAGAAGGAGGAAACTGGCCCACAGACTTAAGATTCCCCAGGACAATTTCCTCTAGAGCAGTTTATGAAGACACTTTGCTTTATAGGACCCTGAAAAGCTCATCTTCTGTCCTGAGAAATCTTCTGTTATATTAGGGAGCTCATACCATCTATGAAAAACATTTATTTCATTTTTAAATATAGACTACATTTTACACCTACTGTTGAGTTGAGAGACAGACAGACAGAAATCATATTAAATGGTTGTCATGCAGGATTAGGACCATCCTCTATTTCATTCATTGAGTGAATGCTCAGCCGATTAGGTTCATGCAGAACCTAATAGGTTCGAATCATCACAGCACCAGCCTGTTTGCTATCACAGCCCTGGGATCCAGAGAAGACAGCTTGGTGTTTGAGCCCCTGCCTGCTCCTGGCCTTTGTCTTCCTTCTGTCCATGCATTCAGGGGTCAACTGACCCCTCTTACAGACTTAGTATTGCCTGTCTAAAAGTTAATTTTTTAGAAAAAATCCCAAACTGCAGAACTGTGCTTCAATTCACATTTCCCTAGCCCTGGTCTCACCCCAACAGCTGAAGAATGAGTTTCAGCCTTAAATCCCGATGTAAAATCTCTTTAGGTTCTGCTTACCTGGGACTCCAGAACCTTCTGCTTTTCTCCTGCTAGTCTCCATCCTGTAGTAGCTGAGAGTGTGGGCAGAGAGCTCAAAGACGGCTAGGTTCTGGACTTCTCTTTGTGTTTACTAGCTAAATGGCATCAGGCAGATTTGTTTCCATCAGTATCATTGCTCACCTATAAAATGGGGCAAATAATAAAAATCTATCTCAGAGGGTTTGTATGAGATCAAATGAGATAATGTATGTAATGTGCTTAGTACAAAGTGCAATATATAAAAGCTATTCAATAAATTTAAGCTATTAGTAATATCAATTACATGCACAGAAACTTAGCAATTCTATTGCTCTCTAATCTACTTAATTTCTGTGTGACTTTTCTTCTTCCAAACTGGGTTGTAGATTTTCTTTTTAAGTCAGAGACTATGCTTAAAAAGCTTTTCAGATTTTCTTCAGAATTGAGCCAAATATAGGGTACGAGGTGGTGTTTAACAGTGTTTGATTGATTCAAAACCAGTACAATTTCTAAAATATCTTGGGGCTAGAGCTCATTTTGAAATTTTGTACATGAATACAGAGAAAATGTAGAATAAGTCAATCTTCAGAAAGCAGGAATTATGAGCTCACTCAACGCAGAGCTTCATTAAATATATAATGTCATCATTTCAGGACACGCCCGTCACAGAGAACAGAACCAGGCCATCAGTTGGCACCCAGTGACTAAACACTCTGTGTGGGACCTTGCACTGGAATTGACTGCAAGCAGTCAGAGAAAGTACTCAAAGAATTACTCTGTTTATGCACAAAGTATTTTTCAATATGGCTTAAGTAAAACCTCCTGTCCCATCATCATTGACTCCTAATTATTAATTAAACTATTTAGCAATTCTAAAACTCCAACAAGCATAGCTTTTCTCTAGCAGATACTCACTAGAAAACAGTTATCAGAAAAAAACAGTTCTAACAAATAAAAAGAGAACAGTAAAAGCAGCACACATCAGCCACCACCAGCAAAAAAACAACTGTTTTGATGTTTATACATGTGGCTAGTTTTTTGTTTAAACACAATGTGATGAATAAACACAGACTTATGAAATCCCTTCTTTCATCAATGAACTATGGCAAGCTTGAAATACAAGGATTGTGTTTTTAAGTGTCTAAATTCAAAAGGCAAGAATAAGTCCCAGGACCAGATTCTTAACAATAATTTCAATTTTTACTGGTTTTGAGGTTTACACTGACATTTTTTTCTCAATTGTATTTAGGCATCTAAGTATGTGTGTTTCTTCCAGTCCCTTAAAAAATCTTCATAGCCTACATAGGTTGCCTTGTAATGTTGCCAGAGAAAGAAAACATTTTAAAACTATTAAGCGTATTCCAAATGTTGTTATTAGTAGTTTTGAGGGTTTGGCTATTTTGTTAGCCTCAAAAATGTTAATAATTAGTATGTATTCTTTGGAGTTTTGCTCATGAAGCTTAAGAAACAACATTGTAAATTATAAAGGAAGAAATATTTTGCTCACTTTGTGTTTCTTTATATGGATAAAGCTGTCTCCGGTCTTCCATCACCACAGGCTTTACTGTTAATGATGAAATGCAAAATGTAGATTTTTTTCCTCCATGGTTTTCTTTATTTGTCTTATTTGTTCTGCTATTTCCTATGTGTCTGCCCCAGCCCCTTTTACTGATAATTTTATATTGCATGTGTTGCAAGGAACACTGTGTGGTTTCTACAATCAGGTAAAAGGCTTAACTTCTTAAAAAAAAAAAAAAAAAAAAACTTTCAGGAAGAAAGGATTTTGTTAAAACAAGTTCTTATTCTGATAAAGATTTAGTGAAAATTAAATCAGTGTCTGTTTCAGAATATAAAAACTGGTAACCTAAAAGAAGAGTTTTGCAAACATGGTTATTTCAAATTGATGTGCTTTGCAGTATTGAAAAATATTAGTATTGTGTCTAGGCACTGTTTAATGACATGAAGGAAGCAAAGCCAAAGTCACTTAACCTAGTGATTAACCACTTGGTAGGGGATGCAATATATGTTTCCCAGGAGGCTCCCAGATCATCATTTGTGTGTTCCTGTATGTGCAATTGTATGCATCCAAAATGATACTTCTTTTAAAGACTATGTAGAGCTCTAATGTCATCTTATTCCTATTTTGCCACGTGGTTCCTTCTAACCCAATCTTCTCAATGCAGGATTAGGTTCTAGGGATCTGCAGTTGTTATTAGGTTAGTCTGAAGAGTGACACCATGCAACAGTGATACTCCTGGCTTGCCCCACCTCTGACTCACTTCTTGTTCTTGTCTGTTCCTCTGTCTGATCAGTGTATGACATCTATTAGTCAACATATCTTAATTGAGAGGGCAGATATATTACAAGACTGTATATCCTGGAAACTTCTTTTCTTTTTTATCTGAACAGTCCAATGCAGCAATACTAGGTATTGTGGATGCATATTTTCACAGGCCTTGATTCAGAATGGTGGGGGCACTGAATGGTAAAAATCCCACTGGTTGGATATCTAAGCTATGTCCTGACCCAGCTCTTGCATACAGTTTTATCTCCAACAGACTAGTTCCTGTTTCAGATATTCAGAATTCAGTCAGGGAAAGGGGTGTCATTTACCAGGCACTCTTAAATCCCAACAATTATGTGAACAACTGCAATCTAAAATTTCAAGTTATCCCACTGATTTTTTTGGCCTGGAAATTTTCTAGAATAATGGAGTCTTATATCTCAGGCTGAAATGGCCTCAGTCTTCAATCTGACTGAACTGTTTTGCTTTCCTATAATTTTTATTTAGTAATGTTTTCATGGCTGTAAAATAGTTGCAGTTCATACAACACTTTATGGTTATCTAGTCAGACTTAAGTCTTTTTAAATATCTATTTTCTCTGGTATAAGGTTTCTCAAAGAACTTCCAGAATTTAAACTATTTCTACATTGTCAACATGTGTCTACAATGAAATTCTTATAAATGATGGACTGCATCTGTACTCATTGAAGTTGATTTCAGACAGCCATGATATACATAATGCCATGTGAAATAAATGAACTAGAGTCAGAACATGTGGACCCTTAATGCATAAGCTTGGATACATACTTAACTGTTCTGGATGTTAACCTTACTTGGGCCTTGAGAAACATTTGTCTTGCCGACCTTATAAAACTGCTATGAGGTTCACAGGATATGAAATTTTGATGGAAAGTAAAGTGTTGTGAAACTTCCTTCATTTGACTAGTCCTCTAAGAATCATTCAACATAGGTGACCCTCATTTTCTCTTAGCATTCATGGCACTCATTTTCTGGTTTTCCTCCCTCTTTGACTTCTTTCATATCTACTGAGTGTAGATATGAAAGAGTGTATTAGTCTATTTTCCTATGGCTATAAAGAACTGCCCAAGACTGGGTAATTCCTAAAGGAAAGAGGTTTAATTGACTCACAGTTCAGCATGACTGGGGAGGCCTCAGGAAACTTACAATCATGGTGGAAGGCTAAGGGGAACACAGCACCTTCTTCACAATGTGGCAGGAAGAAGTGCTGAGCGAATGGAGAAGAGCTCCTTATAAAACCATTAGATCTCGTGAGAACTCACTCATGATCACAAGAACAGCATGGGAGAGACCACCCCCATGATTCAATTACCTCCACTTGATCTCTCCCTTGACACGTGGGGATTATGGGGAGTACAATTCGAGATAAGATTTTAGGGGGGGGTGCACACAAAGCCTAACCATATCACTGAGTTTCCCAGAAAGCAGATAAAACCTTGCAGGCAAATAGTTTATTCACGCTGTGATCCCAGGAAGCAGGATTGAAGGAAAGAGAAAGGGAAATAGGAAAAAAGAGAAAAACAATACAAAAATAAGTCAGCCACAGTCTTGAGCAATTTGTCCTGGATCCTAGAGTAGCTTTTGAGGACCCTTTGAAATGCATCTCAGAACTATGTGCCCGTGGAAGAACAGAAGAAGCACTTATCCATCACCGGTTGATCACCCATTGGTGATTGCATGGGCAATAATTGCTCTTCACTTTCAAATTATACATGCATGAGTGCTGAGTGGCTCCTGAGAGTGTCCCAAGAAGCACACAGAGAAGTTCCAATGTGGGTTGATAAGAGGGCTTGTCAGGTTGCAACTGTTCAAAAGTTGTAGAAGTCTATGTGGAATTAGTCACCTTCAAAGTGGCTGGAAGAAGAGAGACTTGGAGAGAGAAGTGGACTAAAGTGGTGTAAGACAGGTTCAATATATCTGAATTTTGGGATTCCTAGATATCTGAATTCAGATTCAGACACCTGAGTTTCGGGAGTCCTAGGCCATCTTTTTTATTAATACATCATACTCTTTCTCAGTGATTATATCTGTTTTTGTGGTTGATATTATCTATAAGCTTGTAATTCCAAAATTTATATCATTATCTCAGATCACATTTATGAATTCTATATATTCTTGTGTTCTGTTCTCTGCATGACATCAACCTTAGAGTGTTTCAAGGGATATACAGCTGTAGATGTATAAACCTAACTCTTGATCCTTCCCTATAAATCTCTTTCTTCCCTAGTCTTTAGCCACTTAGTAAATAGTACTCCCAATGACCTTAAGTAAAAACATTACTTATCTATTATTATGTAACAAATTGCTGCAAAACAGTAGCTCAAATTACCAATTTACTATCTTGCAGCTTCTGTGGATAAGGAGTTTAGAAGCAGCTTAGTTCAGCGGTTCTGGTTTGGGGTTTCTCATGAGATCATGGTCCAAATGTTACCTGAAGGCTTGACCGGGGCTGGAAGATTTGCTTGTCAGCTGGCCCACTCATATGGCTTTCTGCAAGAGGCCTCAGCTGCTGGGTGGCTGTTGGCAGGAGTCCTCAGGGATCTGCCACCACAGGCCTCTTCATGGGGCTGCTACTCCAGAGCAAGAGATCCAAGAGGAAAGGACAAGGCAGAAGCTACAATGTCTTTTATGACCTTGTCTTGGAAATTACGTGCCGTTACATTTGCCATATTCTATTGAACACACAGACCAACTCTGTTACAAAAAGGGACAGGTTTGGAGGTGGAGATAATTGGGAGCATCATAGAGGCTGCCTACCATTGCAAGAAACCTGAGAATAATTTTCTAAGATCTGTTATCTCATCAAGTCCTGTTGATTTGCTTCCAAAATATATTTCAAATCTATCTACCTTTCTCTATCTTCACTGCCAAGTCTCTGATCAAATGGACCATAGTATCTTGCTCGGATTTTAGTCTTTTAGTCTTCTGAGTTTCCTTATATCTACTCTTCCTTCTCTCTATTCCATTCTTCAGAAAGTAGCTAGAGTCATCTTTTGAAAACATCACATTGTCAGTCTTAATCATTTCAAATCACACCACATCACCCTTACAATAAAATTCAAACCTCTTAGTAAGGTCTTTGGGTTGTGGTTCTGACCCCAGCCCATCTCTTTCATATCATCTGTCACTGCTCTGTCCTAACTCCTTGTGATGCAGATCTGTAGCTCCCTCCATCTTGCACCCCGCCCCCCCCCCTGCAATATACAGGCTTTTTTTTTTTTTTTTTTTTTTTTTTTTTACCAGCCACCATCACACAAATTCTCTTTCTTTGACAAATCTTCGAGTGTCAGATTAAACTTTAGGGAGATCTTTTTTAGCTTCCCAATCTAAATTGTGTCCCATCTTCTTGTTCTTTAGACTTACATACTGTTTATAACACCTATTGATATTCATTATTAGAAATGTTGCTATGTGTTTTTGTTTTTTGATTATCAGTTTCAGTGGGGAGGGACCATATCTATTTTGTTTACACATTTTCACCCACTGAAATGCACAACACCTAGAACAGCATAATCATTAATTAAACAGTGTTGAATAAGTGAATGCCATATCAAAGAAATTCTGTCTGCTGTCATAGTTTAAACAAAATATGGTCCTGTTTCTTTGTGCCAAAGTTTTCCACAAGTTATAAATGGTTGTTTATCAAAGAGTGAAGAATTCTACTAAAAAAACCTAAAATATAGGTCACTGTCCACATTGCTATAAACTTAATGAAACACGATACAAGCAACCAAAAAGATAACAAACACAGAGAGAAACAAACAAAAAGTTATTTCAAATGAGGCCAATAGAGCACATGAAGTATGTTGTTATGAGAAAAAATGCCAACATAGAGTTGCAGTATAGTTCAGGAGTTCAAGTCAAACTAAAAAATAAATGACTTTACATGAAATGTTTTGCTTTCTAGATCATTAATTTACAGATGGTGACAAAAACATAAAGATAGAGCTAACATCTTTGAAAAGTTCATTGTTCATATACAGTACCCTGAATATGATTAATCAAATGCCATCTTTTTATACAAAACAATCCTTTTATCATTCCTAATGGTATCAAGCTGAAGCTTATTATATACAGAAAACTGAAGTGTTCACACATGATCTTTACATGACAGGCCATTACTTCATTTAAGAGAATTTTAAACTTTTATCAAATTACAGCTTTTTGAAATTATTTCCCATCCTCTGGCATCATTATTTGCCTTTCACCCACAAGCGCCCATGTTCAGTATCATACAAGTTTGGCTCCTTTTTCAGAAAAACCAAAAAAGTCATTTTTTTCTTTAAAACCCAGTTGTTACTTGTACAATGTCCATTGTGTGAGAACCAATGGCATTGATATTATCCCCTCTCTCCCTTTGTCTTCACTTTCTTCTTTTCTCTTCTTTTTTTTTCCCCCTTTAAACATCCACACTTCAACCTGGAGTATTATAATAAATTTAGTTATCATTTTTTAAATTCACCCCATACTAATTGTTACTTACATAAACATTTAGCAAACCAAACCTAGTTGATGAAAGGAGGAAATGAATGGTTTTAAACCTGTGAAGGGCCAGTTATAACCATTTCACTCATATATATATAATATATATATATATATATATGATTTTATATATATACAAAATCAAAGAGATTTCTCCATCAATTGCTGAAGTGAGAACTAAAGCCTCTTTGAGGATATGAACTTGCAATGTTTCTACTATGATTCCTCTTAGCTTAAAGGAGCAAACTTTAAAAAATTACCTTTCCATGGTCAGTTGAGACTTAACTCCTTGGAATGAACATATAATTTCTTAGAAGGTGATGAAAGAAACAGTAAAAAGAAAATGAATTTCAGCACTTGGTCATATAAAACATCTCTGGAAGCTCTCACTACATCTGCAAAGTTGATCTGGCCTAATGAGCAAGTAAATGTTTCCTTAAGTAAAGAGAAATATTAAAAAAAAATCCTATATGCCATTTAAATTGAGTTACAAATACCTTATAGCAACAGATTGGTGTTCCAAAACAATTTTTTTCATGCATTTCAAAATTATTGATAGAATGTGAGCTTAAAATATGAAAGGGGAATTGTTGATAGAATACACATGTTACTATGGTGATATTTTTGGAGCATACTATTTGCCAGAAACATGGTGTAATTCTGGCTAATTTCAGCTCATATTAAATGCTGTTGTGACATAACAGAAATGTCTCTAGGTCACATCAGTGTGATTTGTACTGGGAAATTAGATTAGTCTTCATTGGAAACATCAGTTACAAGGCATGACCACATAGCGTCATAAATCTTCCTGATTTAAGAAATGGAAAATATGCTCTCGCAATGTACTTGTTTATTAATAAGTGTTCTACGTTCTCAGGATACCAGTTTGTAATTAGGAAACAACTCAAAGCTTCACCCTTTTAACTATTCTAACATGTTCCTATCAGAGCTCTAACTGTTAGCTAATAAGATGCGGTGGCCTCCCAGAAAGCAAGCAGGGATGATTTCTGGACATAGCTCTCCTGGAAAAAGTGTGCACAAGAGGGGGAAGTTTCAGTGTAAAACCTTGGCCAACTCCTCAGTTTCCCTCCTCAGCAACTTCTATTTCATATGGCACGTTCAGTTAAATTCTGTAATATCTTACTTAATTTGATGTCTTTGTGTGGATTTGCAAAAAGCATTTGGGAGATGAGTTCATTGTGTTGTACTATGGAGTGATGAAAGCAATGCTCCCGCTGTTAACTATGTGACATTTGGTGTCTGTGGGTACTTAGGAACTAACCCAATTGCGTATTTTCCTGATATCAATAGGTATAGGTGTTCAGAACATCCAGGTGTTAGAAAGATGGTGGGAAAAATGTTTATTTGATTAATATTTTGTAGTCAGTTTCTGAATATATGCTTTTTACTAATATGTTGTCCCTAGCTTTTCTCTAATATGGACTAATACAGTACTGCCCAACCCTCTTCAGAAAGAACACATAGATCTAAATCACCCACACCAGTTTAAATTGTACAGTACAGAACTGTATCCAATGCTGTGATAGTTGATGTGATGAATTTGTTTAGATATTTACCTTTTATACTTACAAAGTACAGGTCTAGGTTAAACTTTTTAGTATAATGTTTCTTGCCTTAAATAACACCATAAGAACCAACCAAATAGCAGGAGTACATCTTTTAATTCATCTTATAAACAACTATTAATCTCTGAATTTTTGATTGGGTCACACTCCTATAATAATTTCCCAAGAGCTAATAAGCATGAGATATATTCTTAAGTGTCTAAATTTGGGAAACATTGAATTTTTTATAAAAGGTAAACCATCAATAAATATTTGACTCCCAAAATATGACTTCAATGTGCAAATATATGACTTTACTTTTCTGAGTATAATAGAATGAAACCTATTTGTGTCCATAATTATTTGATTCTCTCTTTATTCAGTAGTTTGGTAGGTCTTATATTTTCAAAGATGAAGGGTACTCTGTTAGATTTTATTTTCTATAATATGTGTATAGCATAGTGTCTTTCTCTCTCTCTGTCTCTCTCTCTCTCTCACACACACACACACACACACACACACTTTGAAAATGTGTTCAGTTTCTGAATGTGTATGTGTATACACTACTCACACATCTTGAATGAAAAAATATCCTCGAAAAGTAAAATATTCTCTAGAGAAAAAATATTCTCCAAAATTTGTGGAAACAAAGGCTCTAACTATAGGTTTCACTGAGGTTGGAATTTAGAACTTATACTTCAAACATATTATTTCCTTCCTTTAGCATTTATCTCCACAGATACAAATGGGATTTAGTACTTATTTAAAATTTTCAATCCCATGGTTTTCATCTCCTAAATAATGCTGAATCCAATCCGTAAAATGGTTTTACACAAAGCAAAAAAAAAAAAAAAAAAAGTCCCTGTTTTACAGTTTTATAGATGTTTTCTTTTTCTTTTACTCCAAAGTATTTTTATCTATAACTGCCTAACCTAGGTAGTCAAGAACTCATTGCAATGTCACAGGACTAGGAAATTACAATTAGGGAATGTTATAGCTAGAAAAACTCTTAGACAGTAACTTGTTTAACCCCACACAGCGGCTCTCCATATCTGCAGGTTCCAATTTCACAGATTCTGCATCCACAATTGAACCAATCGCAGATCAAAAATATTAAGGAAAAAATACAAAGTTAAAATACAGTATAACTATTTACATAGTGTTTACATTATATTAAGTTTTACAAGTAATTTGGAGATGATCTAAAGTATATGTTAGGATGTGCCTAGGTTATATGCAAATGTTATTTTATGTAAGAAACTTGAGCATCTGTGGATTTTGATATGGGCCAGGATACCAAGAGGTGATTGTAATTTTAAAAGAAGTCTCAGGGATTAACTTGCTTAACCTCATCATTTAAAAAAGGCAACTAACATGGAAAGATTCAATGATTTTCCTTATCACTTGTATTAGTCTGTTTTCATGGTGCTGATAAAGACATACCCAAGACCGGGAAGAAAAGGAGGTTTAATTGGACTTACAGTTCCACATGGCTGGGGAAGCCTCAGAATCATGGTCGGAGGTGAAAGGCACTTCTAACATGGCAGCAGCAAGAGAAACTGAGGAGAAAGCAAAGGCAGACACCCCTGAAAAACCCGTCAGATCTTGTGGGACTTATTCACTATCACAAGAATAGCATGGTAAAGATCGGCCCCCATGATTCAATTACTTCCCCCTGGGTCCCTCCCACAATGCCCCACTCTACTGGTACCAATTTACTGTATTAGTACATTTTCATGCTGCTGATAAAGACATACCCGAGTCTGGGCAGAAAAAGAGGTTTCATTGGACTTAAGAGTTCCACATGGCTGGGGAGGCCTCAGAATCATGGCCGGAGACAAAAGGCACTTTTTACGTGGCAGCAGCAAAAGAAAATAAGGAGGAAGCAAAAAAGGGAAATCCCTGATAAACCCATCAGATTTTGTGAGACTTATTCACTATCACAAGAATAGCATGGGAAAGACCAGCCCCCATGATTCAATTACCTGCCCCTGGGTCCCTCCTGCAACACATGGGATTTGTGGGAGATACAATTCACGTTGAGATTTGGGTGCAGACACAGCCAAAACATATCATCACCTAATTAGTGGCAGAACTGGAATAGGAACTTACGTGTTATTCTGCCTTCCAACTTGGGACTTTTGCTAGTATACCAGCTATTTCTCATCAATTGAAAGAGAAAGAATCAAATGAGATGAAAAATCTCAAGAATATTATAATTTAGTCTTTCATTTATGTATATTTTTCTAAATAATTCTCTGGTAAGAAAGATATGAGCAGTATTTATATATTCTTTCATCTGAGTAAATAAATATTTTGAAATATGTATTTATTGCAAAAATGCACCAAAGAAGTCCAATATCAAGATATTGTTAGTTCAGCTTATGCATGAAGACTGGGCATAGAATCCATATCTTGAAAAAGCTGTGGAAGTTTTTAAGACCTTTTAAAAAGTTCTCATGCAATTCAAACTATAGTCTACATATTAAAAACATTGTGTCCTCCCTTTGTATTTCTGGGTCAGTTAATTATTAGATCCACTCTCTTAACACTTTTGTTGGATACATTTTTTATCTCCTAAAAGGGAGATCCTGAGAGATCTCCCCAGTTATTCATTTACGCTGATGTTTTAGGAGACACCATGTCCTATTTGATAAAACATAAGTATCACTTTGCATACGCCACTCCTCTCCCCTCCAACATAATACAAATGCTCTAGGTTGGCTTTCAAGGCCCATCACAAATTGGCTTCACCTAATGCATTGAAACTTTTCTCCCACTTCTCCCAATATTGAACTTCCCCCTTCAGCTGGCCCAGTCCTTTAACATTCTCCACTGAAACTTTGCTTATTTCTGTCTCTTTGTCTTTATCTTTGAGTTTCTGTTCGGTGGAAAAGCATACCTCCTCCTATATCTGTAGACAAATTCAAAACATTACTAGACCATGTAGCCTCCATGAAGCTTTTCCACAAGTTTAACAAAAAATATGCCCCCCAGCCCATTAAAAATTCCAAATGCATTTATCCTACCAATGGAGTTAAAGCTATTCTATTTTTTATTTTCTCAGTCACAATTTTTTCCATTGCTTCCCCTTGCTTACTGTACACAGTTAATTGATTGCCATAATGACAAGGATAATTGAAACTACATATCAAATTAGATATTTACATTCATTTGCATTACTCAAATGTTATTTTAATTGACTCATAATACCTTTTTGAGGTGTATAAGGATGTTATTATTGCATTTATGGATAAGAAAATTGAGTCAGAGTGGTTAAATTACTATTAAATAGAAAAGCTAGTATTTTATTTTGCCAAGTGTAACATTAAAAACAAGTCCACTTTCTACTATCTTCCATATTTACTAAATAAAATGACGTTTTGCTGCCTAAGAAATAAAATATTTGAAATCACAGAAAATTTAGCTTTTGCAAAAACTCACTATTTCCTTACTTTGCCTCATTCTAGTGAAAACTTCATTGTAGACCATGGAAAAGTTTTAGGGCTTTTCTAAACTTACTATTCCATGGCTTATTCAATTAAGCAGACAGACAACTTAAGGCTTTTTATTTTTATTATTTATTTATTTAGTTATTTATTGAGACGTAGTCTCACTCTGTCACCCAGGCTGGAGTGCAGTGTCACAATCTCGGCTCACTGCAACCTCCGCCTCCTGGGTTCACACCATTCTTCTGCCTCAGCCTCCCAAGTAGCTGGGACTACAGGTGCCCCCAGCTAATTTTTTGTATTTTTAGTAGAGACGGGGTTTCACCATGTTAGCCAGGATGGTCTCGATATCTTGACCTCGTGATCTGCCCACCTCGGCCTCCCAAAGTGCTGGGATTACAGGCGTGAGCCACCGTGCCCGGCCAGGTTTTTATTTTTATTGAATTTTTTACACACAGCTATCCATCCATCCCTTCCCTCATCATCCATGCAAAACAGATAGGATTTATAATAGAGTACTCAAGGAAATGTTGTTATGTGCTGTCATTACTTTATAACAAGGGGATAAAGGAACAGACAAAAAATTCACATGCCTCTCATGATATGTAGCTTTTGGTTTAATTCCATTCATAGAAGTAGTCCAGTCATTGAATAATCAATTCATAGAATAGCAAATATAAGTACAGTTGGGTTAGAAGAATAGTCTGCCAAGAATAATTAATAAGTTATTGTTTATAAAATTCTGGACATGTAAAACATATCCAACCCTCTGCTAACCTAGAGAAGAAGTGACCTCTTCAGGAACTCTGTTCCATGACTCTGTGCAGTACATGGGTGGGTGTTGGGTAGAGAAAACAGTGAGAAAAGGGCTTGGACTCTGACTCTTGTGGCAGCTGAGCAACTGACCCTGCTTTGCAGTCACACCCACGTTCAGCCCGCGAGTTGCTTCCCACATCTCCTCTTTGAAGGTTGTCTTAGTTCATTTTGTGCTTCTATAACAGAATACCACAGACTAGGTAATTTAAAGTGAACAAAAACTGATTGACTCACAGTTCTAGAGTTTGCAAAGTCTAAGATCAAGCAGCTGACATCTTACAAGAGCTTTCGTGTTGCATCATCCCTTGGCAAAAGGGAGAAGGGCATGAGAGGGTGAGAGAGACAGAGCAAAAAGGGTGCTAATTCATCCTTTTATAAGAAACCCAGTCAGAGATAATGGCATTAATCTATTCAAGAGGGCAGTGCCCTCATGGCCTAACCACCTCTCATTAGGCCCTACCTACGAAGACTATTGCATCAGGGATTAAGCTTCCAACACATGTTTTTTTGGGGACAGGTTCAAACCATAATAGGGATGGTCCTCAAGAGAAATGCTGGAATTTACAGCACACCCAAAGGTGAATAGAATTACTTCATTTTACCTTTGCTGAAAACTGTCTGCAGTTAACTCAGGCCCAACTCAAAGTATTTATAGAATACTTGCCAAACCCATAATTTGTAAATTAATTTTTGAGACTTTTTGTGAAACGATTTTGTATTTATTCTGTGCTTTTCTTTCTCAAACTGCAGTTATTTCCAGCTTCCTAAAGCTATGAAAAATAGGCATATTCCAGTATCACACAAAAGAAACTAAGATAAGCAGATGAGATACTTAGGGACGTGAGCACTCCATTTACTTGAAGCTTCAAGGCACAGAGCCATGTAGAACCAACCTTGCACTAGCCAGGGTTTAGCCAAGGCTGTCACTGGCTCAATGTTTATTAAGTCACGTAGGCCTGATGGTGTGGAAGAAATAGCACTGAACTGGAAATTGGATGACCTGGATTCTAGAACTGGCTCTGTCCCTTTTCTATTTTGTATCCTTGAGTAAAATGTTGAAAGATAAGACTAGGTAATTTTTCTTCTCTCTGCCTCTAAAATTCCTTAGATTTATTTATTTATTTATTTATTTATTGAGATGGAGCCTTGCCCTGTTGCCCAGGCTGTAGTGCAGTGGCACGATCTCGGCTCACTGCAGCCTCTGCCTCCCAGTTTCCAGCAATTCTCCTGCCTCAGCCTCCCGAGTAGACAAGCTGGGATTACAGGCGCACACCACCAAGCCCGGCTAATTTTTGTATTTTTAGTAGAGATGGGATTTCACCACCTTGACCAGGCTGGTCTCAAACTCCCGACCTCAGGTGATTCACCTGCCTCGGCCTCCCAAAGTGCTGGGATTATAGAAGTGAGCCACCGCGCCCAGCCAATTCCTTAGGTTTTATGATTAGAGGTTTGCCAGGACTCCTGGAACCATGTGTCTGCTTTTAGTCAGGAATCACTAACTTGCTTTGCAACTTCCTTTTGAGTCTCAAACCTCAGCAGTAGTCAATTTTAAGCATGGCTCATTCTCATTCCTAAGGCTACTGTGAAGCAGTGGGAATTTCGTATGAAGCTCTTTGATAGACTAAGTTGCTGCAGTTACTCTGTATCTGTTTCTTCTTACTTTGTCTACACCAAGGGACAGATGTTGATGCAGAATATGACTGCTTCTTCCAAATCGAACTGTGTCTGTCAAAAAGATGTTGCTGTTAGATTCTGTATTTAACCTAACTGGGGTAAACTTAACATGAGTGTTGTATGGAGATCATCTTTCTACTATTTTTTCTTATGATCTCTCTTTGATTCGGCTCATATTCCGCCCTCAAATACAACAGTTGATGACTTTACATCTTATTGAAGATGTTTGTTGGTGTCGTTCTTTTGGATGAAACTCTTTGGCATGTTTGAATTCTCCTCCTTTCTACTTGGTCATAAAAACACACATTCCTGCAAATCTTTTCTTAAGCATTCATGTATAACCTTGTTTCTCAAGATCAATTTCCTAAAAAAGATTACCATTTTTTTCTTTTAAATATTATTGATCACATAAACTACAGTATATATTTATTACAAGATTTTAAAACAATACAAACTGGAAATATCAGTCTGTAAAATGGGATTAATTAGGAGCAGCTTAGCTGAGAGTTAAGATGCCTTCACAGGGTGCTATCAGATGATGAATGCTGTACCTAAGGTAAATAGCAGACTTAAAAAATTCTCTCGAGAAACAATTTTGTTTTTAATATCATAGTGATATCTTTCATTACATAAAATTTTTAATTTTTTTTTTCTTTTGTTAAAGGAAGGGGAATGAGGTAGGGAATGAGGTGCTAAGGACAAAGCAAGAAAGTTGTTGAAAATGATTCCATTTAGTTTTAAACTGGTTTAAACTGACTGCTCTACCTGCTAGTGTTTTTAAACATGACCTTTTCCTCATTCCAGAACATCTGTGATTGTGTTTAAGTTCATAAGGATCTAGGACACTTTACACCACTTGAAATCTACAACTTATGTACATTTGGAGGATATGTGGCTCCATGAATTTATCTTCCAAGAGGGGCCCACCCAAGTAGGCAAATAGTTGTAAATGTAAGTGAACAGCACAGTTGTCTTTAAAAGTCCAGATTTCTATAAGGAATTCTAGAACCCACTGGCCAGCTCCTCCTAATCTATGTAAATCTCAAATAGTTTCCTGACTTTGCTTTTGATTCTAGCGGTAAGTTTTGGTTTTCTCATAGTGCAGTATTGGGAGCCTTTGGCTATCCTCTCTACTCAAATCTGGGCTCTTTGTCCAGCAGATGTTTCCAGTTGTGTTAATGGTGTTGAGTTGTGCGTGGGAGATGATGATGTAGAAGCCCAGAGAATAGGTTGAGACCAGGCCAAACACTGTTGCTTGTTGCTTACCATGGGCCAAATTTGAACTCATGCTTCCAAGGATACAAAAGCTAGCACATTAGCTTCTCCTGGAAAATACAGGCTCCAGAAAAATAAATCATTCTCAAAAGAAAATTAAGTCATTTTAGTACATAAAGTCATTACACTACATGAGTCCCCTTTGTTTCAAAAGTGGAAGGATGCTTAATGTGTCACCTCTTCACAATTCAGAAACTAAGCTTATTTTGCAGACTGGAGAAAGTATGTTCCAATGAGGCCATATCCTAAAAACACTGTCAGTGTAAAACACACAGTTGAGAGACCTGGTAACCCATCCAGTATCTACAGGAGAGATGAAAAAATTTGAGCCAAATGGTATCATATTTCTCCTAGGGTTTTCCTCTCTCCAGATATGAATGGGAGCTTGAGGTTTTATCATAAAGGGATAAAATAGCAAGAAATTATTTACTGGCTTGCAGTCACGGAGAAAAGGCATTCACATCTGTTTCTGGTATTCTGTTGAAGAATCTCTCCAGTTGATAATTTGGATTGGAAGCAAATTGGTTTGTTTTCATAGGTCCTGTTCTTCCAAGTTCAGATAAAACAAACTTATCCTGTGGGTCCAATGGTTTGCATTCTGAATTCTTGGTTTACATGGCACAAAATCTTTCTATTATATTGCTAACACATTATCCATCTTAGAACAAAACTGGCTAAGTTTTAGAAGGATTTATATTACATAAACTCCTATGAATGACTACACATTGTGTGTGTTTGTCACAGTGTATATATGTGTGTGAAATTACAGTTCTTACGGATTTCTCATGTAATTCTGTCTTTCAATTTTCTTTTAGATGAAGTCTTGCTCTTGTTGCTCAGCCTGGAGTGCAATGGCACAATCTCACCTCACTATAACCTCCACCTCCCAAGTTCAAGTAATTCTCCTGCCTCAGCCTCCCAAGAAGCTGGGATTACAGGTGCCTGCCACCATGCCCAGCTAAGTTTTTGTATTTTTAGTAGAGATGGGGTTTCGCCATATTGGCCAGGCTTGTCTTGAACTCCTGAACTCAGGCGATCCACCCACCTCAGCCTCCCAAAGTGCTGGGATTACATGTGTGAGCCACCATGCCCGGCCCTATCTTTTAATTTTATATTTACTTTTATAAAGAATTTCTAATATAATTTTGTCTTTTAATTTTATATTTCCTTTAAACAACTTGTGTCTATAGTAGTTACTGTGACTTCTTCTTTGGAAGACTATACCCTAACATTTATTTAGCAAGATAAAAATAAAGATCTCAATCAAATGATTAAAAGTGATAATAAATTCTCTTCTAATAAAGTAGGTAGGCTTTTCCTTGTTGACTTCTGCTACTTGACGATATGAAATATGGGTTTTTTTGATCATTCAATAACAGATGAAGAGAATACCATATATAGACAAGTTTTTAAGCTCAAGTTTTTAAGGTCAAGAAAAGACAAAGTCCCTTTCTTCACAGAACATAAAATACATTAAAATGTGGGGAAACACAAAAGTAAATAATGAAAAAGTTAAAAAAGTTATAAATGCATAAACACAAAAAACATGCCAAATAGGGCTGTTTATTAGATTTGGTGGCAGGCTAAAATGACTGAAGCCAAATAGAAGTAGACTAAAGAGATAACAGAGATAACAGAAAGTGGCATTTTTTTAAAGAGATTTTTTTTTTTTTTTTTAAAGAGAAGGCTGTATTACAGGAAGTGGCAGGAAATGTTAGATGAAAGATTATTTAATAAGTACCTAATTAGTCAGAAAAATTATTTGTCCTTTTTTTTACTTTACTTCTGCTGAATTCTGTTGTAGTTTTCTCCTGCATAAAGTATAGAATAGAAATATTTTCCAAAATATTCCCAAATTAAATAAAACCGTCTAACATGACTTTGGTTTCTTCAATTAAAATTTTTAAAAAGAAATTCAAATTGGGTAAATTACTACTCTTTTGAAGTAAAAAAGCTTTAACAAATCTTTGCAAAGATAATTGTTTGAAGTTATAATGAGAGACTAAAATATGTCAAGTATTTTAGGAAAAAATGTTGTCTTTTTGTCTTTTTCCAAGGCAGAGCAATATAAACAAGTAGCAGATTTCCTGTATGGCCTAATGAGACATAAACACAGATAGTAAAAGAGAAATGAACACCAGAACACTTTGTTTTAAAAAACCAAAAAGCATATTATGAAACTAATGACATTCATAGATTCATTGGGACATATTATTTGGGATTACTGGGCTTTTCCTAGTTAAATAAATAGTGGACCACAGGAGCGCCTTGGTTTACTGACCACCATTTTGAAATCGTTCATCATCTTGTTAGCAGTGTGTCAACTCTGACTTTTCATCATAATTGCTATCTTTCCTACATTACATATCTCTACGGGATACATTGTTTTTAGTATGGTAACAATTCATTCTCTATGTATAAATAATTTTTTTTTACATCTTCTAAACTTTAGAATCTAAAGAACTGAACAGAAACAAAACCAGTAAAAAAAAAAAAAAAAAAAAGAAAAAAATTATTTTCACATAGTCTTATGACAAAAACCTACTTCTAGACAGAACTAATCACCTACTTCTAGACAGAACTAATCAACTTTATTATTTTGTAAAGAGAAAAAAAATCCAAATTATTAAAAACTAACAAAGAAAAGCCTGATTGAATGAAATAGCTATTCTATGTTTTAAATCCCACATTGCTGGGTTAAAATTAGAGCAATTGATATTTTAAGCAAATTTTATATTTCTGCCTTTTCCCACTCCCTACTCCCAACCCATGTAAATTGCTTTATTATTTAATATGAACAAAAAGTTGATTAATGGGTCTGAAACCGTTAACTAACTGATTATTTTTCATCACTTGGCATTTTAGAGAAAGGGGCAAAGGCAGAAGGTATCAGGAATTTATTAGATTAAAAGAATAAATTCAAAATATGCCCTGGGCTTAGTAAAATCATAGAATAGAAGGGCGAAAAATAATCACAAAAGCAGAGAGGTCTACCTAAAAAGGCACAGGCTTTGTAGTTAGATAAACCTGGGTTTGAATCCCTACTCTGCTACTTATTTGCTATGTGGCTACAGTTTATTTAAGCTTACTACTTTGTCATGAAAAATTAATATAAAAATGATTAGAAATTTGCAAATAAATATATCAAAGATTTTTTAGAAATTGAAAAGATTTTGAGCAGTTAATTTGTACATACAACTCTTATATAAGTATAACAAGGACTAGAAATTTACAAATAAAATCAATATATGAAAGATTTTTTAGAAATTAAAAAGACTGAACAGTTACTCTTGTACATATAACTCTTGAGTCTCAAGGTAAATATACATTTCTGTGTTGCCTTGATCCTCACACGGTAGGGATCTAAGAAAGAGAAGAATCAAGTAGGGGTACGATCAGTGCAGTTTCTAAAGCTGTAACCCCAGATTCATGACCAAGTATGTCTGTCCTTCCCAAAGATCAATCAGTAGGGTCTCACACAAAGGTCCCACTGTAAAAGTCATACAATGTATGCTTTATTTTCTGAAAACAATCTTATAATTTTAGAACATATAATAAAATATAGTATAAATATATGCTAAAATAAAACTACTCATGGGTTCTATCATTTTTATTGCTAGAATAGCACTGTAATAATTACTAACAGAACAATTTCAAATGGTTAAAAAGACAGAGTTAGAGTAATTGACAAGGTTCTGACAGGTCACAGTTATGTAAATTTAGTTGTTCTGCTTCAGTTAGAATTTTAAATGATGAAATTCTTAAATCTATAAAAATAGTTATTAAATTCATATGCTTCTGTTTTGTAAAAAATAAAATAATAGAAATTAGAGGGGATTATTAAAAAGACTTAAAACCCTAAGGTAGAGAAAATTTATGCTGTTTTATTCTGTACTTTTTCTCAGGAGTGGTGTTCATAAGACACTAACCAGCATTTTCATAATTTATTCAATAATAAGAGTGATGGGAATAAAATTATTTAAATTATTTGAAACTTGTCTCTAAATAATGCATTTAAGTAGATTTGCAGCAGAACAGGCATATTTACTTCAGCATTATTTTACCTGCAGCTGAGAAGTCACTGGCATATTGGGAACCATAAAAGCTTGGAGGTCATGAGGACCTCAGCCTGAGATTTAGCTGCCTCCTTTACTGGTTATGTGGGCATGAGTAAGTTGTTTAACCTCTTTGAACTTCAGTATTTTTATCGGTAAAATGGGGATAAATAGAATGTTAGGGTGTTGTGATAAAGAATTAATTCACAGTGGGTGGCATTTAATACATGCAGGATATTTTTTTTTAGTTGCCTCACAAACACCCATTTCTTGAATATTTTATGGAGTATATAAAATGGAGTCAATAAATGTCAAGGTTAAGACACAAAGATGTAATTTTAAAATAAAAGCAGATGTCTCTGTATACCATGGAATACTATGCAGTCATAAAAAGAATGAAATCATGTCCTTTGCAGCAATATGGATGGAATTGGGGGTCATTATAGTAAACAATTTGATGCAGGAACAGAAAAACAAATACCACATGTTCTCCTTTATAAGTGGAAGGTAAGCACTGAGTACACATGGACACAAAGAAGGGAACAATAGACATCAAGGCCTACTTGAGGGTGGAGGAGGGTGAGGATTTAAAAACTACCTATTGGCTTTTATTTGATTACCTGGGTGACAAAATTAATCTACATACCAAACCCCCGACACACAACTTACCCATGTAACAAAACTGTACACGTACCCCTTGTACCCCTCGAACGTAAAAGTTGGAGAGAAAAAAAACAGGGTGTTTCCAAATTGATAGTCTCTAACCCAACACATTATAAATGTATAAAGATATTATTTTGAAGTAAGATATTTTTTCCGAAGTAATATTGAAAAGCTTTCTCTAATATACTATATTTAAAAGAGACTGAATACAATGGATGAATGCATATTCTTATAAATAGAGCATAGAATAATGAGGAATTTTGAAACTAACTTTGGAAATCTACACATGTAGATGAGAAACACTTTTCTTCCTTCTGTGAATTCAACTATTACATCTTTTTATTACTTTTTCTCTGTCTGGACCAAAGATATATATTTTAACCATTAAAAAATATAAGACTTCAAATAAAAAAAGTAGTAAAACTGCCCTGAATATTGTCAAAGTTTATAATCTGAGTCACTCAGGGGAAGAGTGAGGATGGGTTTTACAATGTTAAAAAAAAATGTGGCTCTTACCAATCCAAAATACTTGGGAAATGTTCAGATTATAAAACATTCCTGCATTACAGCAACATATTCAGAGTGTGAAACTTAGTTTATAGAAATTACTACATATAAAAATACATGTAAACTGAATTATTACTCTTCTTGCTGACAGATACATTTTTACTGGGTCCACATAACTCATATGAATCTTCTTCAGCAGGGGAGAAACTTTGTATGTAAACAATTTTTCCATAGTGGCAGCTCACAGCATTACTAACTATAGAGAAGTATTATCTTTTGGGAGCATGAAATAGTGTACTTTTTTATCCCTAATTAGGATAGAGGGAAGACCCTGGGAAACACTGCTTTTCATAGTTCTTTAAAAATATATAAATCATAATAACTACATTAGCCTGTGGTAGAAAAAAATTCCCATCCCTCTCATTTCTCTGGTAAAGATAATAATAAAAGTAACAATCATCATCATAATGAGGAGGCAGAGAAGAAGAAGAGAAGAGAGATGAAAAAAAGGAGGAGGGAGGAAAGGAGAAAGAGAAGAGAAGGAGGAGGAAGAAAAAGGAGGAGAAAGAGATGAAGAAGGTTCAGCTTACCTACTCACTGAAGGGTCACCTCGAGGATAAAATTTCAAAACTCATGCTGCTTGAGAATTACCTGGGAGTTACATTTTAAAATGTAAAATGTCTTGATTCTGCCTTTGGACATTCTGATTCAACATGTCTGATGTAGGGCCTAGGAACGTGCATTTAAAACATAAGTCCCCAGGTCAGTAGACAGTCCCTTAAGAAATGCTACCCTGCATATTTTAGGAAATGAAAGAGTTGTATCTCAAGTCAGCTCCTGAAGGCAGTCACTGAGCATCTTCTCTCCGTGGCCCCAGCCTTGCTGAGGGCCACCACTCACCTCACAACTATAGACCCTCTAGTCATTCTGAACTCTGTCTCCCTCCCCAGCTTGTTGCTTCATCTCCCCAGCATCAGTGCAAGAGTGAGTGAGGAGCTGTCTGCTCATGCCCTTACTTTCTGCTGTCTTGTCTGTAGTCCCTTGTCACACAAAGCTAATGTAGGAGGGGGTCTCAGACTTCAATGACAAATGGGGTTCATTAAGGGAAACTAGCACATAGGTTGTAAAACAAGGCTATATGGTTTATAAGTATATTCCACTAGCTCTTTCCAAAAGAAAGAACACACATTAAAATTAACCCCTCCTTAGGTGTACCCTTGTAGACAGACCCTGGTTCCTACTGCTCTTCAGACTTCCCCAAAATATCCCCGCACTTTTCTTTAGGAAACATTCGCATCCCTTCCACTGGGACTTTGTTGCCTGGTGCCTCATTCTTCTTTTCTATCTAACCCTTCCAAATGCACAATGTTTCCAGAAAAACATTCTTAGTTTCTGAAATTGGAGTATAGCAGTGTAGACTAGTTGGGGGTGGGAGGTGAGGTGGAGTAGGGACTTCTTACAGCAGGATAGTCCAGTGTCAGCTTTGACACTTTAAGTCAAGGTTCCTTAAAATGACCACAGGCAGTTGTAGGTGCAGAATGGTGAATCTATCAAGTTATTCCAAGCATGCAAGCACACCACAGATACCACGCAGGCTCTTGTACACACACACAGCTCACAAAGATAAACACATTAATTCATACAGACATTACAGTATAGCCTCTAGATCCATATTAAGAAAGAAAGAAAAAAATCTCTGTAAGCAATATCATCTACACAAGATGGCCATTAGCAATGCAGAATGACATATTCTGATAGGATAATGCCAGTTCTCTTTCTGATAATGCTTCACTCCAAGGCCTATGAGTATTAGAAGTATATAAGAAATGGAGCTCATTATTACCCATCTATTCACAGTTACTAACATAGAGATCCAACTGCAGCTGAAACTTGAAACTGTAAAGTTACTCATCATGGCACATTCCTACACTGGCTGTGAGTGAAAGAGATGCAATACAAAGGTTTGTAATCTTCCTGTAGAAAGTAGGCCCCCAGAAATTGAAGTTTGGTTGGAGGTGTTTAGTTTATATTTTTTGTTCTAGTTACTAACACTTCATAATTCTTTATTATTTTCATTTTCTTATTTTGCATTGTTTTAATATTATTTTAAAATTAACAAATAGTAAAATTGCCTCTTTTGTGTGTGTGTGTAGAGTTCTACTAATGTTAACACATCTGTAGATTTGTGTAACCACCACTGCAATCAGGACACAGAGCAGTCCTATCGGTCCAAAAGTCTACCTTATTTATGCCTTTATAGTCATAGCCTCCTTGTACCTCAACCCCTGAAAACCACTGGTCTGTTGCCTGTCACATAGTTTTGCCTTTTGAAGAATGTCATGTAAATTAAATGATGTAGTATGTACTCTTTGGAGACTGACTCTTTCAGGATACTGCCTTTGAGATTCATCCAAGTTTTCACAGGTGTCAGTAACACATTTCTTTTTGATGCTGAGTAGTATTTAATTGTATGTGAATATAACTGTTTATCTATTCACCCATTGAAGGACTTTTGACTTGTTTTCACATTTTAATTGTTATGAATAGAATTGCTATAAACATTCATTTACACGTTTTTGTGTGAATATACATTTTCATTTCTTTTAGGTAAATATGCAGGAGTATGATTGCTGGAACATATGGGAAGTATATAAATTTACGTACATGGTGAAACTGCCACATTATTCCCTTGAATGGCTATGCCCTTTTGCATTCCCACCAGCAATATATGAACATTCAATGCTCCCTTCATCAGTACTTGGTATTTTCAGAATTATTCATATTAGCCATTTTAATAGGTACATAATTATCATTTTAATAAACATTCTACTAGTGACCACAGACATGGTTGCTTTCTTCTATAATATCTTTGAATATATATCTTCCATTGCAGATTAGAAGTGCCTTATGCATTTCTGAGATACCACATACTGTTGTTAGTATATCTTTGTCTTCCACATATATTATTTTCTTACTGTTTGCTTTAATTTTTTTCATATTTGCTTAGTTATTGTGATTATCACAAGTCATTCTTTTATATAAGTAATTTTATTTTCAAGGGTTTTTATTCTATAAATAGCATATGTCTATGTTTATTTGACAAATATAAATTGTATATGTTTATGGTGTGTAACATGTTTCAAAACATATATACATTGTGGAATGGCTAAATCAATCTGATTAACATATGTATTACCTCACATATAATTTTTTTGTGGTGAAGTACTTAAAATATACTCTGTTACCAATTTTCAAGATACATTATTATTAACTGTAGTCACTATGCTATATAATAGATCTCTTGAAATTATTCCTCCTATCTAACTAAAATTTTTATCCTTGGACCAACATCTCAACTCCACCCAACTCTCAGCTGCTAGTAACTACCATTCTACTCTCTATTTTCATAAGTTTAACTTTTTTAGATTTCCCATGTATGTGACATTATGTAGTATTTGTGTTTCTGTGCTTGGCTTATTTCGCTTAGCATAATGTCCTCCAGGGTCATTCATGTCACAAATGACAGCATCTCCTTCTTTTTTTTTAAAGGCTGAATAGTATCCCATGGTGAATATATGCCATCCTTTCTTTAACCATTCATCTGTTGATACTTAGCTTAATTCTATATCTTGGCCATTGCAAATAATGCTGCAATGAACAAAGAAGGGCAGATATCTCTTTGACATATAAACTCCAAATCCTTCAGCTATATACCCAGTAGTGGGATTACTAGGTCATGTAGTTTTTCTATTTTTAATTTTT
Source organism: Piliocolobus tephrosceles (assembly GCF_002776525.5). Lineage (NCBI taxonomy): Eukaryota > Metazoa > Chordata > Mammalia > Primates > Cercopithecidae > Piliocolobus > Piliocolobus tephrosceles. The sequence goes on along the minus strand of NC_045436.1, from coordinate 45,646,733 downwards.
TGTGGAACCTCTATACTGCTTTCTATATTTATTTATTTTCAACATCAGGTTTGTTGTGGTATAATTTACATACATTAAAATTCATCCTTTTAGGTGTATGATTCTATTACTTTTGGCAAATATATACAGCCATAGAACTACCACCAAGGTCAAAGTAAAGATTTTATGTCCTTTATTGGAGGAATCAGTCTCATCTCACCTCTTAGTCTCTGGTAACCACTGATTTGATTTCTATCCCTCTAGTTTTATCTTTTCCACAATGTCGTATATATTAAATCAGATATTATGTGTCCCTTTGGTCTGGGTTATTTGACTTAGCAGAGTGATTTTGAGATTCATTCATGTTGTTGCATGTATCAGTATTTTGTTTCTGTTTGCTGTTGAACAGAAACTCATACACATTTTTCACAATTTATTCACTTACTATAGATGAACATTTGAACTCTCTAGTTTTTGATTGTTATAAGCAAGCTGCTGTAATCATTCAGGTAAAAATCATTGTGTGAAAGTATGTTTTTATTTATCTTGAGTAAGTACCTAGCAGTGAAATTGCTCAGTCATATGGTATCTATATGCTTAGCTTTAAATAAAATGGAAAGCAAGATGGCCAAACAGAAGCTTCCACCAATCATTCTCTCCATAGGAACACCAAATTGAACAATTTTCCACACAAAAAAGCACCTTTGTAAGAATTAAAAAAAGAAAAAAAAAAAAACAGGTGAACAATCATAGTTCTTGATTTTAACTTCATATCACTGAAAAAGACACTGAAGAGAATAAGAAAGACAGTCTTGAACTGCTGGCATCAACCCACCCCCCATATCCTGGCTGTGGCCTCATGGTGCAGAGAGAGAATCTGTTTACTTCAGGGAGGGACAGTGCATTGATTGTGGGGCTTTGCTTTGGAACTCAGTGCTGCTCTTTCACAGAGGAAAGTTACACTGGGCAAAACTCAGCTGATGACCATGGAGGGAGAATTTAGACCTGCCCTAACCAGAAGGGAATCATCCATTGCACTGGTTGGAACCTGAGTTCTGGAAAGCCCTATCATTGTGGGCTAACATGCATTGAGGTCTTAAATAAACTTGAAAAGCAGTCTAGGATTTTCAAGTCCACAATTGAAAAGTCCACAAGGATTGTAATCCCTGGACAAGTCCTCGTGCTGTGATGAGCTCAGAGGCCAGTGGACTTGGGGTGCATGTGACCCAGTGAGACACTAGCTGGGGTAGCCAAGGGAGTACATTCCCCAACCCCAGGCAATGTAGCTCCTTCTTTCTGCTTGAGTAGAGGAGAGGGAAAAGTAAAGAGGACTTTGTCTTGCTACTTGGCTATCAGCTTAGCCACAGTAAGATAGGGCACCAGGCAGAGTCTTGAGGTCCCCATTCCAGACCCTAGCTCCTGGATGACATTTCTAGACACACCCTTGGCCAGAAGGGAACATGCTACTTCGAAGGGAAGGACCCAGTCCTGGCAGAATTTATCACCTGTTTATTAAAGAGCCCCTGGGTCCTACATTCAGCAGTGGTAGCCAGGAAGTACTCACCATGGGTCTTGGGTGAGACTCAGAAACATGCTGGCTTCAGGTATGACCCAGTACATTCTCAGCTGTGGTGGCTACAGGGAGGGACTCCTGCTTGAGAAAAGTAGAGGGAAGAGTAAAGGGACTTTGTCTTTCAGCTTAGGTGTCAGCTCAGCCACAGTCAGTTAGAGCACCAATTGGGCTTTTGGAGTCCCCAATTCCAGGACTTGGCTCTTGGATGACATTTCTGGACTTACTTTGGGCCAGAGAGAAACCTATAGCTCTTAATGGCAAGTCTCAGGTCTGAAAGCATTCCCCACAACCTGACTAAAGAGCCTCTGAGCCTTGAATGAACATTGGCAGTAGCTAGGCAATACTTGCCACGGGCCTGAGGTATGGTGGATATAGGGAGAGATTTATCTGATGGTGGAAAGGTGAAGAATGAGAAGAACTGTCTTGTGGCTTGGGTGCCAGTTCAGCAATAGTAGACTAGAATCTACTGGCTCCTAGGGGTTCTAAACTGTAGATTAGAACCCCTACGGGTTCTAACTCTAGCCTCTGGCTCCCCGACAACATCTCTGGACCTGCCTGGGACCAGGGGGAACTTGCCACCCTCAAGGGAAGAACACAAGCCTAGCTGGCTTTGCCACCTGCTGATTGTAGAGACCTAGGACCCTGAGTAAACACAGGCAGCAGCCAGGCAGTGGTTACCATGGACCATGGATAAGACCCAGTGCCGTGCTGGCATCACATCTGAACTAGCACAATTCCAGTGGTGGTCACAGGGATGCTTGTGTCACCCATTCTCCAACTTCAGGCAGCTCATCAGAGAGAGAGAGAGGGACTCCATTTGTATGGGGGAAAGTAAAGGAAAAGAACAAGAGTCTCTGCCTGGTAATCCAGAGACTTATTTGGTATCTTATCCAAGAACACCAAGTCAGTACCTACATAAGTCTACAAGAACCACAGTGTTACTGGGCTTGGGGTGCTGCCTAATGCAGATATGGCTGCAGTGACCGAATCTTAGATTACAACACCCAAATTCTTTAGAATACATGGAAAGCCCTCCCCAGAAGGATGAGTACAAACAAGCCTAGATTGTGAAGACTACAATAAATACCTAACTCTCCAATGCCCAAACATTGATGAACATCCAGAAGATGGAATGAAGACCTGGATGGCATCAAAACATAATTCTGGAAAACATGACCTCACCAAATGAACTAAACAAGGTACCAGTGAGTAATCCTACAGATATGAGTGGGATATGTGACCTTTCAGACAGAGAATTCAAAATAGCTATGTTGAGAAAACCAAAGAAATTCAGTATAACACAGATAAGAAATTTAGTATCCCATGAGATAAATTTAACAAAGAAATTTAAATAATTAAAAAGAATCAAGCAGAAACTCTGGAGTTGAAAAATGCAATTTTCACATTGAAGCATGTATCAGAGTCTCTTAACAGCAGAATTTATCAAGCCGAAGAAAAAGTGAGTGAGGTTGAAGACAGGCTATTTGAAAATATAGTTAGAAGAGATAAAAAAGAATAAAAAGAATAAAGTATGCCTGCAAGATCTAGAAAATAGCCTCAAAAGGGCAAATTTAAAAGTCATTGGCCTTAAAGAGGAAGTAGACAGAGAGAGAGATTGGGGTAGAAAGTTTATTAAAAGGTATAATAATAGATAACTCTCCAAATCTGGAGAAAGATATCAATATTCAAGTATATGAAGATTATAAGACACCAAGAAGATTTACCTGAAATAAGATTACCTTAAAACATTTAATAATCAAACTCCCAAAGGTCAAGGATAAAGAAAGGATACTACAAATACCAAGAGAAAAGAAACAAATAACATGCACTCCAGAATGTCTGGCAACAGACTTTCCTTTTCTTTTCTTTTTTCTTTTCTTTTCCTTTCTTTTCTTCTTTCCTTTCCTTCCTTCCTTCCTTCCTTCCTTCCTTCCTTCCTTCCTTCCTTC
>NC_045436.1:45506949-45643222 GCF_002776525.5 Piliocolobus tephrosceles | reverse complement strand
TCTTTCTTTCTTTCTTTCTTTCTTTCTTTCTTTCTTTCTTTCTTTCTTTCTTTCTTTCTACTATACTTTAAGTTCTAGGGTACATGTGCAGAACATGCAGGTTTGTTACATAGGTATACATGTACCATGTTGGTTTGTTGCACCCATCAACTCATCATTTACATTCAGTATTTCTCCTAATGCTATCCCTCCCCCAGCCCCCCACCCCTGACAGGCCCCATTGTGGGATGTTCCCTGCCCTGTGTCCATGTGTTCTCGTTGTTCAACTCCCACATATAAGTGAGAACATGCAGCATTTGGTTTTCTGTCCTTGTGGTAGTTTGCTGAGAATGATGGTTTCCAGCTTCATCCATGTCCCTGCAAAGGACATGAACTCATCTTTTTCATGGCTGCATAGTATTCCATGGTGTATATGTGTCACATTTTCTTAATCCAGTCTATCATTGATGGACATTTGGGTTGGTTCCAAGTCTTTGCTATTGTAAATAGTGCTGCAATAAACATATGTGTGCATGTCTCTTTATAGCAGCATGATTTATAATCTTTTGAGTATATACCCAGTAATGGGATCACTGGGTCAAATGGTATTTCTGGTTCTAGATCCTTGAGGAATCGCCACATTGTCTTCCACAATGGTTGAACTAATTTACTCTCCCACCAACAGTGTAAAAGCTTTCCTATTTCTCCACATCCTCTCCAGCATCTGTTGTTTCCTGACTTTTTAATGATCGCCATTCTAACTGGTGTGAGATGGCATCTCACTGTGGTTTTGATTTGCATTTCTCTGATGACCAGTGGTGATGAGCATTTTTTTATATGTCAGCAACAGACTTTTCAGTGGAAACCTTATAGGCCAGGAGAGCATGGTGTAACATATATAAAGTGCTGGAGGAAAAAAAATTATTTTAGAACAGTATATTCAGTGAAAATGTCCTTCAAACAGTAAGGAGAAATAAAGACTTTTCCAGACAAACAAAAGCTAAGGGATTTCATTAACACCAGATCTATCCTACAAGAAATGCTAAAGGGAGTTCCTCAATTTGAAAGAAAAGGATATTAATGAGCAATAAGAAATTATCTGAAGGTGCAAATATTAATGTTAATAGTAAGCACACAGAAAAATACAGAATATTATAACACAGTCACTGTGGTGTCTAAATTACTCATATTTTGAGTAGAAAGACTAAAAGAAGAACCAGTCAAAAATAATAACTACAACTTCTCAAGACAGAGCATAATAACATATAAATTGAAACAATAAAAAATTAAAAATTAAGAGTGGGTGGTGAAGTAAAGTGTAGAGTTTTTATTAATTTTCTCTTTGCTTGTTTGTTAGTTTGCTTATACAATCACTGTTAAGTTGTCATCAGTTAAAAATAATAGGTTTTAAGATATTATTTGCAAGCCTTATGGTACCTCAAATCAAAAAACATACAATAGATATACAAAAGACAAAAAACAAAAAATTGAAACACATTACCAGAGAAAATCACACTCACTAAAAGGAAGACAGAAAGGAAAGGAAGGAAGAGACCAAAAAACAATCAGAAAACAAGTAACAAAATGGCAGGAGTAACTCCCCACTTGTCAGTAATAATATTGACTATAAAGGGACTAAGGTTTTCAATCAAAAGACACAGGGTGACTGAATGAGTTAAAAGAAAAAAAAAAAAAGACATAATGATTTGTTGCCTAGAAGAAACACAATTCACCTATAAAGACACATACAAACTGAAAATAAAGGGGTAGAAAAATATATTACATGCAAACGGCAACCAATATAGAGCAGGAGTAGTTATACTTATATCAGACAAAAAGATTTCAAGACAAAAATATCAAAAGAGGCAAAGAAGGTAATTATATAATAATAAAGGGGTCAATTCAGCAAGAGGATATAAATCGCAAATATATATGCATTTAACATGAGATATATAAAGCAAATATTATTAGAGCTAAAGAGATAGACCTCAACACAGTAGTAACTGGAGGCTTCAACACCTTACTTTCATCATTGGACAGATACTTCAGATAGAAAATCAACAAAGAAACATGTGACTTAATCTGCACTATAGACCCTTTAGAAAGGGTAGGAAAGTAGTGGGGAGGGACGAGGATTGTTAATGGGTACAAAAATATAGTTAGATAGAATGAATAAGATCTGATATTTGATAGCACAACAGGGTGACCACAGTAAACAATTTACTGCACATTTAAAAACAACTGAAAGGGTATAATTGGATTGCTTATAACATAAAGAAAGGATAAATGTTTGAGGTGATGGATACTCAATTTGTCCTGATGTGGTTAGTATGCATTTAAAATATCAAAATATCTCATATATATATGTTATGTACTCACGTGTGTGTGTGTATATTATGTACTCACAACATTTAAAAATAAAAAATTCAACATAAATTAAAGGAAAGGTTAATGCTAATGTTTTACAGTGTGCCATTTTGGATTTTCATCAGTGGATATGCTGAATCCTCCCTGGCATTTGATATTTTTATTTTTTAAAAAGTTAGTAATCTTTTTAGATGGGTAGTGGAATATTGTTGTTTTAATTTGAATTTTTATAACGATTGATAATATGAAGTGTCTTTAAATGTGTTATCAGTTTATCTTCTTTGGTGAAGCATTTGTTTAATATTTTCCTCATTTTTAAATTTGGTTGTTTGTCTTCTCATATTGCATATACAAGTTCTTTGTCAAATATATATTTTCTGAATATTTACTTCTAATCAATTTCTTGTCTTTTCATCTTTTAGGAGTGGCTTTTGTAGAATGGAAGTGTTCAATTTGAAGTCCAATTTATTTTTATTCTTGTATGGTTTGTCAGGTATTCAATTTAAGAAACTTTTGCCTAATTCGCAGCTGAAAAGGTTTTATTCTATAATGTCTCCTAGAAGTCTTAGTTTTAGCTCTTACATTTAGGTCTATGGTTATTTCAAATTAATTTTTGTATATGGCATGAAGTAAACATAAAGATTCATTTCTTTTTGCATGTGAGTGTCCATTTAATCCAGCATTATTTTTTTAAAATGTGATCTATAAACAAAGAACAAATGTTCTTGGCATCTTTATCAAAATTAAATTGATCACATAAGTGTGGGTCTATTTCTGGACTCTTAATTTTATTTCATTGATATATATAGCTATTCTTATAACAATGACATACTATTTTGATAATGGCAGCATTTCCCTAATTTGTGAAATCAGGAAATGTGAGGCTTACAATTTTGTTTTTTCCCCCAAATTGTTTTTGCCATGCAAGTCCCTTTTTCTCTCCATGTAAAATTTAAAATTAGTTTTTCAGTTTCTTGAGAGGAAAAAAAAAAAAAAAAACCTACTGGGATTTTGATTATCATTGTTTCAAATCTATCAATCAATTTGAAAGAACTGACATCTTGACCATATTGAGTCTTTTGATCTAAAACAAAGATATGTGTATCACCACTTATGTAGGTCTCTTAAAATTTCTCTTAGCAATGTTTTGTAGTGTTCAGCAAACAAATCTTGCACCACTTTTAAAGATTTATATCTATTTCATGTTTTTAGATATTATTGTATGTGGCATACAGTTTTTAAACTGTTCAATTCTAAAGATTCTTGCACATGTATAGAAAAATAATTTTTATACATGGATCTTATATTTTTGGCAATGCTAAACTCATTTGGTTTAAAAGCATTAGGGTAGTATTCTAGTGAACATTCATACCATCTGTAAATAAAGACACCTTTACCTTTTACTTTCCAATACGAATAGGCTTTAATTATTTTTAAAGCTTTTTCTGCTGACTAGAACCTCTGGGACCTGTTGAATAGACTTGGTGAAAGCACACATCCTTGCCTTGTTCCAGATCTTTGGGAAAAAACACTCAGCCTTTCACCATGAAGTGTAATGTTGGCAGCAGATTTTTCATAGATGTCCTCCAGCAGATTTAGAGAGTTCCTTTCCCTTTCAAATTTGCTGGGTTTTTAAAATCAAAAATAGATACTGATTTTGCCAAATGTTTTTTCAGGATCTTTTGAGTTAAACCTTTTTTTTTTTTTTTTTTCATTTTCAGTTTGTTTAAATAAATAATTATATTGATTAATTTCTGAATGTTGAGTCAATTTGCATTCCTGGAATAAACATCACTTGATCATGATGTATCATCCTTTTTATATATTGTTAATTTAATGTGCTAGAATTTTATTAAGTAAAAAATAATCTTTATGAGGAGTATTGGTCTCTCTCCGTGTGTGTATGTGTGTGTGTCTGTATGTGTGTGTATGTATGTGTGTGTCTGTGTTGTGCGTGTGTGTGTGTATGACTTAGGTTTTAGTATCAAGATAATGCTGTCTCATCAAATAAGATGAGAAATATTTCCTCCTCTATTTTCTGAAAATGTCTTTATACAATTGGCTTTTAAAATATCCCTTAAATGTTTGATACATTCACCAGTAAAGCTATTTGAATCTGGATTTTTCTTTACAGAAAGGGTTTTAACTACAAATTCAATTTGTAGCTAACCAAATTTCAAATAATTAGTGTCATTCAAAGAATTTTCCCATTTAATCTTGGTTTTCAAATTTGTTGAAAAATGTTGCCCATACAAATTTCTGTGTCTACTTAATAGCTGTAGGATCTATAATTATACCCCTTCTTTCATTACTGATATTGGTTATTTGTGTGTCTTCCATTTTTCTAGACCAATCTGACTGGAGGTTTGTCAGTTTTATTGATTCAAAGCACTAGTTTTTGTTTTGAATTTCTCTATTGTTTTTCTGTTTCCTTTTCATTGATTTGTGCTCTCATTCCTAGAATTTCTTTTCTTACTCTCGTTCTGGGTTTAATTTGTCTTCTGTTTCTCATCACTTAAGGCAGAAGCTTACGGCATGGATTTAAGACTTTAATATAAGCATTAATGCTATATATTTTTCTCTGAACTCTGCTTTAGATCCATCTCATAAATTTTGATATGGTATGTTTTTATTTTAATTCAACTCCATATATTTTCTAATTTCCTTTTGATTTCTTCTTTGATTCATGGATTATCAAAATGTGTTGTTGAATTTACACATATGTGAACATTTTCTAATCTGTTATCAATTTCAAATGTATTTTTATTGTGGACATAGAACTTGCACAGTATGATTGCAATTTGTTTAAATTTGGTGTATTTTGTGGTCCCATATATAATCTTTCTTGATAAATATCCCATGTGCATTTGAAAATATTGTATATTCGGTTATTATGGTTTGAAAGATTCAGTAAATATCAGTTAAGTCAAATTAGTTGATAGCGTTTTTCAAGTCTTCAATGTCCTTTCTGATGTTTTTGCTTGGTTGGTTGGTTATGCATTCTATCCACTATTGAAAAAACAGTGTTGAAATCTCCAACCATGTTTACAGAAATCCCTCCAGGATTTCGTTCAGTTCTGTTTTTCCATTGTATATTTTGCTATATCTTTTCAATGAACTATCTCCTTTCTCCTCATTTAGTGTTCCTTTTTATTATAATATTTATTATTCTGAAATCTTTCTTTTTAAAAACTATACTTTAAATTCTGTGATACATGTGAAGAACATGCAGGTTTGTTACATAGGTATACACCTGCCATGGTGGCTTGCTGCACCCATCAACCCGTCATCTACATTATGTATTTCTCCTAATGCTATCCCTCCACTTGTCCCCCACCCCCTGATAGGCCCTGGTATGTGATGTTCCCCTCCCAGTGTCCATATGTTCTCATTGTTCAACCCCTACTTATGAGTGAGAACATGCAGTGTTTGGTTTTCTGTCCTTGTGATACTTTGCTGAGAATGATGGTTTGCAGCTTCCTCCATGTCCCTGCAAAGGACATGAACTCATCCTTTTTTATGGCTGCATAGTATTCCATGGTGTATATGTGCCACATTTTGTTTATCCAGTCTATCAATGATGGGCATTTGGGTTAATTCCAGGTCTTTGCTATTGTGAATAATGCTGCAATAAACATGTATGCATGTGTCTTTATAGTAGAATGACTTACAATCCTTTGGGTATATACCCACTAATGGGATTGCTGGGTAAAATGGTATTTCTAGTTCTAGATCCTTGAGGAATGACCATATTGTCTTCCACAATGGTTTGAACTAATTTACACTCCCACCAACAGTGTAAAGGCATTCCTGTTTCTCCACATCCTCTCCAGCATCTATTGTTTCCTGACTTTGTAATGATTGCCTTCTAACTAGCATGAGATGGTATCTCATTGCGGTTTTGATTTGCATTTCTCTGATGACCAGTGATGATTAGCATTTTTTTCATGTATTTTTTGGCCACATAAATGTCTTCTTTGAGAAGTGTCTGTTCATATTTTTTGCCCACTTTTTGACGGGGTTGTTTGTTTTTTCTTGTGAATTTAAGTTCTTTGTAGATTCTGGATGTTAGACCTTTGTTAGATGGATAAATTGCAAAAGTTTTCTCCCATTCTGTAGGTTGCCTGCTCACTCTGATAGTAGTTTTTTTTTTTTTTGCTGTGCAGAAGCTCATTAGTTTAATTAGATCCCATTTGTCAATTTTGGCTTTTGTTGCAATTGCTTTTGGTGTTTTACTCATGAAGTCTTTGCACATGCTTATGTGCTGAATGATATTGCCTGGGTTTTTTTCTAGGGTTTTTATGGTTTTAGGTCTTATGTTTAAATCTTTAATTTGATGCAATGCAATAAACTTACACGTTCATGTGTCTTTATAGTAAAACAATTATAGCAGAGTGATTTATAATCCTTTGGGTATATACCCAGTATATACCCAAACATTTAAGAAATTTTTAAAAGCCAATTCTATAAAGACATTTTCAGAAAAATAGAGAGAAAATATTTCTTATCTGATTATATTGAGTTTATTTTTTTATAAGTTGTAAGGAAGGGGTCCATACATTTAAGGAATTTTAAAAAAGCCAATTCTATAAAGACATTTTCAGAAAATAGAGGAGAAAATATTTCTCATCTAATTTTATTGAGTTTATTTTTGCATAAAGTGTAAGGAGGGTGTCCATTTTCGGTTTTTCTTTCCCCACTGCTTGTTTTTGTCAGGTTTGTCAAAGATCACATGGTTGTAGATGTGTGGTATTATTTCTGAGGCCTTGGTTCTGTTCCATTGGTCTATGTATCTGTTTTGGTACCAGTACCATGCTGTTTTGGTTACTGTAGCCTTGTAGTATAGTCTGAAGTCAGATAGCATGAATGCCTCCAGCTTTGTTCTTTTTCCTTAGGATTGTCTTGGCTATGTGGGCTCTTTTTTGGTTCCATATGAAATTTAAAGTACTTTTTTCTAATTCTGTGAAGAAAGTCAATGGTAGCTTGATCGGGATAGCATTAAATCTATAAATTACTTTGGGGAGTATGGCTATTTTGATGATATTCATTCTTCCTATCCATGAGCATGGAATGTGTTTCCTTTTGTTTCTGTCCTCTCTCATTTCCTTGAGCAGTGGTTTGTAATTCTCCTTGAAGAGGTCCTTCACATCCCTTGTAACTTGTATTCCTAGATATTTTATTCTCTTTGTAGCAATCGTGAATGGGAGTTTGCTCATGATTTGGCTGTCTGCTTGTCTATTATTGGTGTATAGGAATGCTTGCAATTTTTGCACATTGATTTTCTATCCTGAGACTTTGCTGAAGTTGCTTATCAGCTTAAGGAGATTTTGGGCTGAGACGATGGGGTTTCCTAAATATACAATTATGTCATCTGCAAACAGAGATCATTTGACTTCCTCTCTTCCTATTTGAATACTCTTTATTTTTTTCTCTTGCCTGATTTTCCTGGTCAGAACTTCCAATACTATTTTGAATAGGAGTGGTGAGAGAGGTTATCCTTGTCTTGTGCTGGTTTTCAAAGGGAATTCTTCCAGCTTTTGCCCATTCAGTATGATATCAGCTGTGGGTTTGTCATAAATAGCTCTTACTGTTTTGAGATATGTTCTATCAATACCTAGTATATTGAGTGTTTTTAACATGAAGGGGTGTTGAATTTTATCAAAGGCCTTTTCTGCATCTATTGAGATAATCATGTGGTTTTTGTCAATGGTTCTGTTTATGTGATGGATTACATTTATTTTCTGCATATGTTGAACCAGCTTTGCATCACAGGGATGAAGACAACTTGATTATGGTGGATAAGTTTTTTAATGCACTGCTGGATTCAGATTGCCAGTATTTTATTCAGGATTTCCACACTGATGTTCATTAAGGATATTGGCCTGAAATTTTCTTTTTTATGATGTGTCTCTGCTATGTTTTGGTGTCTGGATGATGCTGGCTTCATAAAATGAGTTAGGGAGGAGTCCCTCATTTTCTATCGTTTGGAAGAGTTTTAGAAGGAATAGTACCAGCTCCTCTTTGTACCTCTGGTAGAATTCAGCTGTGAATCCTTCTGATTCTGGACTAGTTTTTTTTTTTCTTTTTTCTTTTTTGGTTGATAGGCTATTAATTACTGCCTCAATTTCAGAACTTGTTATTGATCTATTCAGGGATTTGATTTCTTCCTGGTTTAGTCTTGGGAGGGTGTATGTGTCCAGGAATTCATCCATTTCTTCTAGATTTTCTAGTTTCTTTGAATATAGGTGTTTATAGTATTCCTTCATGGTAGTTTGTGTTTCTGTGGGATCAGTGGTGATCTCCCCTTTATCATTTGTTATTGTGTATTTGATACTTCTCTCTTTCCTTCTTAGTCTGGCTAGTGGTCTATCTAATTTGTTAATCTTTTCAAAAAACCAGCTCCTACATTCATTGATTTTTTGAAGGGTATCTTTTATCTTTGTCTCCTTCATTTCTGCTCTGATCTTAGTTTTTTCTTGTCTTCTGCTAGCTTTTGAATTTGTTTGCTCTTGCTTCTCTAGTTCTTTTAATTGTGATGTTAGGGTGTCGATTTTAGACCTTTCCTGCTTTCTCCTGTAGGCATTTAGTGCTATAAATTTCCCTCTACACACTGCTTTAAATGTGTTCCAGAGAATCTGGTATGTTATGTCTTTGTTCTCACTGGTTTCAAACAACTTGTTTATTTCTGCAATAATTTCATTATTTACCCAGTAGTCTTTCAGGAGCAGGTTGTTCAGTTTCCATGTAGTTGCGCAGTTTTGAGTGAGCTTCTTAATCCTGAGTTCTAATTTGATTCACTGTGGTCTTAGAGACTCTTTATTATAATTTCTGTTCTTTTTTTTTTCTTAGGAATTTATAATTTCTGTTTTTTTCTTCTGTTCTGTTCTTTTTTCTTTATTTTTTTTCCTGGAGTCTGATGGAAAGATTAATGGGAGATGGATTTCTTCCAGCCTGCTGAAGCTGGAAGTCACAGTTCTGAAACTACACTATATTGTTTCAATGAGGTAACCTAAACTTGGCCTATAGAAAGCCCCAGGCTGCCATAATTGCATCTACTGGTACCTCTTCCTCTTTGTAGAACAGGTTTCTGTCTTAAATGCATTTGCGTTGCTTTTTTTTTTTTTAATACTTTAAGTTCTAGGGTACATGTGCACAACGTGCAGGTTTGTTACATATGTATACGTGTGCCATGTTGGTGTGCTGCACCCATTAACTCATCATTTATATTAAGTATATATCCTAATGCTATCTCCCCCCACCACACTAGGATCGGTGTGTGATGATCCCCTTCCTGTGTCCAAGTGATCTCATTGTTCAATTCCCACCTATGAGGGAGAACATGTGGTGTTTGGTTTTCTGTTCTTGTGATAGCTTGCTGAGAATGATGGTTTCCAGTTGCATCCATGTCCCTACAAAGGACACGAACTCATCCTTTTTTATGGCTGCATTGTATTCCATGGTGTATATGTGCCACATTTTCTTCATCCAGTCTGTCACTGATGGACATTTGGGTTGATTCCAAGTCTTTGCTATTGTGAATAGTGCCACGCATACATGTGCATGTGTCTTTATAGCAGCATGACTTATAATCCTTTGGGTATATCCCCAGTAATGGGATGGCTGGGTCAAATGGTATTTCAAGTTCTAGATCCTTGAGGAATCAGCACGCTGCTTTCCACAATGGTTGAACTAGTTTACAGTCCCACCAACAGTGTAAAAGTGTTCCTATTTCTCCACATCCTCTCTAGCACCTGTTGTTACCTGATTTTTTAATGATTGCCATTCTAACTGGTGTGGGATGGTATCTCAATGTGGTTTTGATTTGTATTTCTCTGATGGTGAATGATGAGGAGCATTTTTTCATGTGTCTGTTGGCTGTATGAATGTCTTCTTTTGAGAAGTCTCTGTTCATATACTTTGCCCACTTTTTGATGGGGTTGTTTGTTTTTTTTCTTGTAAATTTGATTGAGTTCTTTATAGGTTCTGGATATTAGCCCTTTGTCAGATAAGTAGATTGCAAAAATTTTCTCCCATTCTGTAGGTTACCTGTTCACTCTGATGGTAGTTTCTTTTGCTGTGCAGAAGCTCCTTAGTTTGATTAGATCTCATTTGTCAACTTTGGCTTTTGTTGCCATTGCTTTTGGTGTTTTAGACATGAAGTCCTTGCTCATGCCTATGTCTGGAATGGTACTACCTAGGCTTTCTTCTAGGGTTTTTATGGTTTTAAGTCTAACATTTAAGTCTCTAATCCATCTTGAATTAATTTTCATATAAGGAGTAAGGAATGGATCCAGGTTCAGCTTTCTACTTATGGCTAGCCAATTATCCCAGCACCATTTATTAAATAGGGAATCTTTTCCCCATTTCTTGTTTTTGTCAGGTTTGTCAAAGATCAGGTTTCTGTAGATGTGTGTTATTATTTCTGAGGACTCTGTTCTGTTCTATTGGTCTATATCTCTGTTTTGGTACCAGTACCATGCTGTTTTGGTTACTGTAGCCTTGTAGTATAAAGTCAGGTAGCATGACACCTCCAGCTTTCTTCTTTTGGCTTAGGATTGTCTTGGCAATGCGGGCTCTTTTTTTGGTTCCATATGAACTTTAAAGCAGTTTTTTCCAATTCTGTGAATTGGATGGGGATGGCATTGAATGTATAAATTACCTTTGGCAGTATGGCCATTTTCACAGTATTGATTCTTCCTATCCATGAGCATGCTGTGTGTTCTTCCATTTGTTTGTGTCCTCTTTTATTTCACTGAGCAGTGGTTTGTAATTCTCCTTGAAGAGGTCCTTTGCATCCCTTGTAAGTTGGATTAGTAGGTATTTTATTCTCTTTGAAGCTATTGTGAATGGGAGTTCATTCATGATTTGGCTCTCTGTTTGTCTGTTACTGGTGTATAAGAATGCTTGTGACTTTTGCACATTGATTTTGTATCCTGAGACTTTGCTGAAGTTGCTTATCAGCATAAGGAGATTTTGGATTGAGACAATGGGGTTTTCTAAATATACAATCATGTCATCTGCAAACAGGGACAATTTGACTTCTTCTTTTCCTAACTGAATACCCTTGATTTCTTTCTCTTGCCTGATTGCCCTAGCCAGAACTTCCAACACTATGTTGAATAGGAGTGGTGAGAGAGGGCATCCCTGTCTTGTGCCAGTTTTCAAAGGGAATTTTTCCAGTTTTTGCCCATTCAGTATGATATTGGCTGTGGGTTTGTCAAATATACTCTTATCATTTTGAGATACGTTCCATCAATACCAAATTTATTGAGCATTTTTAGCATGAAGGGCTGTTGAATTTTGTCAAAAGCCTTTTCTGCATCTATTGAGATAATCATGTGGTTTTTGTCTTTGGTTCTGTTTATATGTTGGAGTACGTTTCTTGATTTGCATATGTTGAACCAGCCTTGTATCCCAGGGATGAAGCCCACTTGATCATAGTGGATAAGCTTTTTGATGTGCTGCTGGATTCAGTTTGCCAGTATTTTATTGAGGATTTTTGGACCAAGTTCATCAGGGATATTGGTCTAAAATTCTCTTTTTTTTTGTTGTGCCTCTGTCAGGCTTTGGTATCAGGATGATGTGGCCTCATAAAATGAGTTAGGGAGGATTCCCTCTTTTTCTATTGATTGGAATAGTTTCAGAAGGAATGGTACCAACTCCTCCTTGTACCTCTGGTAGAATTTGGCTGTGAATCTGTCTGGTCCTGGACTTTTTTTGGTTGGTAGGCTATTAATTATTGCCTCAATTTCAGAGCCTGCTATTGGTCCCTTCAGGGATTCACCTTCTTCCTGGTTTAGTCTTGAGAGTGTGTAAATGTCCAGGAAATTATCCATTTCTTCTAGGTTTTCTAGTTTATTTGCATAGAAGTGTTTATAGTATTCTCTGATGGTAGTTTGTATTTCTGTGGGGTCGGTGGTGATATCCCCTTTATCATTTTTTACTGCATCTATTTGATTCTTCTCTCTTTTCTTCTTTATTAGTCTTGCTAGCGGTCTATCAATTTTGTTGATCTTTTCAAAAAACCAACTCCTGGATTCATTGATTTTTTGGAGGGTTTTTTGTGTCTCTATCTCCTTCAGTTCTGCTCTGATCTTAGTTATTTCTTGCCTTCTGCTAGCTTTTGAATGTGTTTGCTCTTGCTTCTCTAGTTCTTTTAATTGTGATGTTAGGGTGTCAATTTTAGATCTTTTCAGCTTTCTCTTGTGGGCATTTAGTGCTATAAATTTCCCTCTACACACTGCTTTAAATGTGTCCCAGAGATTCTGGTATGTTTTATCTTTGTTCTCATTGGTTTCAAAGAACATCTTTATTTCTGCCTTCATTTCATTATGCACCCAGTTTTCATTCAGGAGCAGGTTTTCAGTTTCCACGTAGTTGAGCAGTTTTGATTGAGTTTCTTAGTCCTGAGTTTGATTGCACTGTGGTCTGAGAGACAGTTTGTTATAATTTCTGTTCTTGTACATTTGCTGAGGAGTGCTTTACTTCCAACTATGTGGTCAATTTTGGAATAAATTTGTGTGGTGCTGAGAAGAATTTATATTCTGTTGATTTGGGGTGGAGAGTTCTGTAGATGTCTATTAGGCCCACTTGGTGCAGAGTTGAGTTCAATTCCTGGATATCCTTGTTAACTTTCTGTCTCGTTGTCCTGTCTAATGTTGACAGTGAGGTGTTGAAGACTCCCATCATTATTGTATGGGAGTCTAAGTCTCTTTGTAAGTCTCTAAGGACTTGCTTTATGAATCTGGGTGCTCCTGTATTGGGTGCATATACATTTAGGATAGTTAGCTCTTCCTGATGAATTGATCCCTTTACCATTATGTAATGGCCATCTTTGTCTCTTTTGATCTTTGATGGTTTAAAGTCTGTTTTATCAGAGACTAGGATTGCAACCCCTACTTTTTTTTTGTTTTCCATTTGCTTGGTAGATCTTCCTCCATCCCTTTATTTTGAGCCTATGTGTGTCTCTGCATGTGAGATGGGTCTCCTGAATACAGCAAACTGATGGGTCTTGACTCATTATCCAATTTGCCAGTCTGTGTCTTTTAATTGGACCATTTAATCCATTTACATTAAAGGTTAGTATTGTTTTGTGTGAACTTGATCCTGTCATTATGATATTAGCTGTTTATTTTGCTCGCTAGTTGATACAGTTTCTTCCTAGCCTCGATGGTCTTTACATTTTGGCATGTTTTTGCAATGGCTGGTAGTGGTTGTTCCTTTTCATGTTTAGTGCTTCCGTCAGGATCTCTTGTAGGGCAGGCCTGGTGATGACAAAATCTCTAAGCATTTGCTTGTCTGTAAAGGATTTTATTTCTCTTTCACTTATGAAAGTTAGTTTGGCTTGATATGAAATTCTGGGTTTAAAATTCTTTTCTTTAAGAATGTTGAATATTGGCTCCCGCTCTCTTCTAGCTTGGAGAGTTTCTGCCGAGAGATCTGCTGTTAGTCTGATGGCTTCCCTTTGTGTGTAACCCGACCTTTCTCTCTGGCTGCCCTTAACATTTTTTCCTTCATTTTAACTTTGGTAATCTGACAATTATGTGTCTTGGAGTTGCTCTTCTCGAGGAGTATCTTTGTGGCATTCTCTGTATTTCCTGAATTTGAATGTTGGCTTGCCTTACTAGGTTGGGGAAGTTCTCCTGGATGATATCCTGCAGAGTGTTTTCCAACTTGATTCCATTTTCCCCATCACTTTCAGGCACACCCATCAGACATAGATTTCGTCTTTTCACATAATCCCATATTTCTTGGAGGCTTTGTTCACTTCTTCTTACTCTTTTTTCTCTACACTTCTCTTCTTGCTTCATTTCATTCATTTGATCTTCAATCGCTGATACTCTTTCTTCCAGTTGATCGAGTCGGTTACTGAAGCTTGTGCATTTGTCACATAGTTCTCGTATTATGGTTTTCATCTCTATAAGTTCTTTTAAGGTCTTCTCTGCATTGATTATTCTAATTATCCATTCATCCATTCTTTTTTCAAGGTTTTTAGTTTCTTTGCACTGGTTACATAGTTCCTCCTCTAGCTCTGAGAAGTTTGATTGATTGAAGCCTTCTTCTCTCAACCCATCAAAGTCATTCTCCATCCAGCTTTGTTCCATTGCTGGCGATGAGCTGCATTCCTTTGGAGGGGGAGATGCGCTCTGATTTTTTGAATTTCCAGATTTTCTGCACTGCTTTTTCCCCATCTTTGTGGTTTTATCTGCCTTTGGTCTTTGATGATGGTGACATACTGATGGGGTTTTGGTGTGGATGTCCTTTCTGTTTGTTAGTTTTCCTTCTAACAGTCAGGACCCTCAGCTGTATGTCTGTTGGAGTTTGCTTGAGGTCCACTCCAGACTCTGTTTGCCTGGGTATCAGCATCAGAGGGTGCAGAAGATAGAATATTGCTGCACAGCAAGTGTTGCTGTCTGATTCTTGCTTTGGAAGCTTCATCTCAGGGGTGTACCCTGCCGTGTGAGGTGTGAGGTGTTAGTTTGCACCTAGTGGGGGATGTCTCTCAGTTAGGCTACTCAGGGGTCAGGGACCCACTTGATCAGGCAGTCTGTCCATTCTCAGATCTCAACCTCTGTGCTGGGAGATCCACTGCTCTCTTCAAAGCTGTCAGACCGGGGCATTTACCTCTGCCAAGGTTTCTGCTGCTTTTTGTTTAGCTATGCCCTGTCCCCAGAGGAGGAGTCTACAGAGGCACGCTGGCCTCCTTGCCCTGTGGTGGGCTCCACCCAACTGAGCTTCCCGGTGGCTTTGTTTACCTACTCAAGCCTCAGCAATTGTGGGCGACCCTCCCCCCAGCCTTGCTGCCACCTTGCAGTTAGATCTCAGACTGCTGTGCTAGCAATGAGGGAGGCTCCAAGGGCGTGGGACCCTCTGGGCCAGGTGTGGGATATAATCTCCTGCTGTGCCATTTGCTAAGACCCTTGTTAAAGCACAGTATTAGGGTGGGAGTTACCTGATTTTCCAGGTATTGTGTTTCTCAATTTCCTTTGGCTAGGAAAAGGAATTCCCTTCCCCCTTGTACTTCCCAGGTGAGGCGATGCCTCATCCTGCTTCAGCTCTTGCTCGTCAGACTGCACCCATGGACCAGCGCCAACTGTCCGACATGCTCCAGTGAGATGAACCCGGTACCTCAGTTGAAAATGCAGATATCATCCATCTTCTGTGTCACTCACGCTGGGAGCTGGAGGCTGGATCTGTTCCTAGTCGGCCATCTTGGGCATGCCCTCAATTTCTGTTTTTTTACCTTTGCTGAGGATTGTTTTACTTCCATTTATGTGGTCAATTTTATAATAAGTGCTACTTGGTACAGAGAAGTCTATTGATTTGGACTGGAGAGTTCTGTAGATGTCTAATTGGTCTGCTTGGTCCAAAGATGCATTCAAGCCCTGAATATTCTTGTTAATTTTCTGTCTTGTTGATCTGTCTAATATTGACAGTGGGGTGTTAAAGTCTCCCACTATTACTGTGTGGGAGTCTAAGTCTCTCTGGAGGTCTCTAAGAACTTGCTTTATGAATCCAGGTGCTCCTGTATTGGATGGATATATATTTAGGACATTTAGCTCTTCTTGCTGCATTTATCCCTTTACCATTATATAATGTCCTTCTCTGTCTTTTTTTATCTTTGTTAAAGCTTGTTTTAGGATTGCAACATTGTTGTTTTTTTTTTCTTTCCATTTGCTTTGTATCTTCCTCCATCCCTTTATTTTGAGGCTATATGTGTCTTTGCACATGAAATGGGTCTCCTGAATACAGCACACAATAGGTCTTGACTCTTTATCCAATTTGCTAGTCCGTGTCTTTTAATTGGGGCATTTAGTCCATTTACTTTTAAAGTTAATATTGTTATGTGTGAATTTGATCCTGTCATTATGACGCTAGCTGGTTATTTTGTCCATTAGTTGATGCAGTTTCTTTATAGTGTTGATGGTCTTTACACTTTGGTATGTTTTTGCAGTGGCTCTTACTAGTTTCTCTTTTCCATATTTAGTGCTTCCTTTAGGAGCTCTTGTAAGGCAGACCTGGTGTTGACAAAATCTCTCAGCATTTGCTTGTCTGGAAAGGATTTTATTTCTCCTTCACTTATGAAGCTTAGTTTGACTGGATATAAAATTCTGGGTTTAAAATTGTTTTCTTTAAGAATGTTGAATATTGACCTCTACTCTCTTCTGTCTTGTAGTATTTCTGCAGAGAGATCCACTGTTAGTCTGATGGGCTTCCCTTTGTGGGTAAAGCAACCTTTCTCTCTGGCTGCCCTTAACATTTTTTTCCTTCATTTCAATCTTGGTGAATCTGACGATATGTGTCTTGGGATTGCTCTTCTCGAGGAGTATCTTTGTGGTGTTCTCTGTATTTTCTGGATTTGAATGTTGGTCTGTCTTGCTAGATTGGGGAAGTTCTCCTGGATAATATCCTGAAGTGTTTTCCAACTTGGTTCCACTCTCCCCATCACTTTCAGGTACAGCAATCAAACATAGGTTTGGTCTTTTCACATAGTCCCATATTTCTTGGAGGCATTATTCATTCCTTTTCATTCTTTTTTCTCTAATTTTGTCTTCACATTTTATTTCATTAAGTTGATCTTCCAGTCTCTGATACCTTTTCTTCTGCTTGATTGATTCAAGTATTTATACTTGTGTATGCTTCATGAAGTTCTCATGCTGTATTTGTCAGTTCCATCAGGTCATTTAAGAAGGAAAAAGTGTTTTTTCCTTTTTCTGACTTTTTTGGATTAATTGGATTTTTAAACATTTTTTTCCATTTTTATCTTCACAATTTGTTTGTTGGTGATACCTCCTTATTGTATTTTACTGTGTTTTTTTTAGGCTTTAAACTACACGTTTAACTTACTAGAGTATACCTTCAAATAGTGTTGTAACATTTAATGTTTATTTTAAGAAACTTACAACAGTATGCCTCTCTCTTCTACCTCCCATCATTTGCTCCATCATTATCATGAATTTGATTTCTACAAATCTTACCAGCACCATTATATAATGTTACAACTTTTGCGTTAGACTATCATCTTTTAAAAAGTTTAAATATAAGACAAATTACCTTTTATTCTTATTTTACCAATTGTAGTTATCTTCATATCTTTGTATCGATATACATTTCCACTTGTTGTTGCACTCCTTCTTTCAGAAAATCTTTTACTAACTCTTTTTGTAGTGTGGAGTTGCTAGCAATTAATGTTCACAGCTTTTACTTGTCTGTAAAAATATGTATTAATCTTTAAAGTTGTATTAAATCGAGTTCTAGATTGATTTTTCCCCTTCTATACTTAAATATCTTACTTTATCTTCTAACTTCCAAAGTTTCTGTGAAAACTCTATTTTAATATTTATTTTGACTTCTGTATGCAGCATTTCTTCATCTTTGTTTTTTGTTAATAAACTATTACATGTCTAGGTGTATGTGTCTATACATGTATTTGTATTTATCCAGATTGAGGTTCTCTGAGATTCTTGTATCTGTTAGCCTTTTATTATTTTAGAAAAATCTTAACTATCAACTTTTCAGATATTATTCTTGCCTTTCTCTTTCTCATCTTCTGACACTGTAATTCTACACATATCAGATGATTTGACACTGTCCCCCAGCTTTTGTATGTTTTGTGTTTCACTTGTTTTTCTCTTTGTGTTTTAATTTTGATAATTTATATTGATCTATCTTAAACTTTATTGATTCTTCAATGTGTTGCCTTTTATAAGACTGTCAAATAAATTGTGTATTCCTTGTTTCATGATTTCTATTTCTATCATTTCCACTTGACGCTTTCTTGTAGTCTCCTTTTTGCTACTGAAATTCCCTTTGAGAACGTTATTTTCTAAAATGTAATATGAAAATAGTACCTTTCCTGCTTATTGCATATGGTTATGAGAATTAAATAAGTTAATACATGTCAAAAAGGGGTTCTGTACATTATAAAGCTCTATAGAAATGTAAACACTTATTGAACAAATATTTGCCATGTCCCTCCTTGGACCAACACATATGATGTACAGGTTGTTTATTGCACCAAGGAATGTGCAGTAGGGGTGAGTGGGGCTGAAATTCCTCTCCTGCTGGCTCACCAACAATGTGCTCTGACTTGGAGTTATTTCTGCCAAAAGGAAGGGGCCTATTTTGCAACTTAATAGTGACTACTTGAGCTTCTTCTATGGTTGGAAATCAGTAAGGCATTAGGCATAGGGGCATGAATAAGATACAATGTGATGGCAGGTTCAAATGCTGATTAGGATGGCAAATAGATATGTACACAATGTAAATTGATAACAAATATTAAAAATGACTATATAATTCCAAGATTTCTCCTATAGAGCTAACAAATAGTTAATTCCCCTGTCTGCCATCCAACACACATGTATGTGTAAGTACTATTTGCAGACAGTTGATGAGGAGAGAGAGTGAAAAAGCCTTGCCTAAGTTATAAAAGCACTAGGAAAGAGTGACACATTGTGATAGAGTCACATATGAGTCACATAGAGTCACAATTTCCTAAACACACAAAAGTATTCTATGCTAAGTATGAGAGAAAATCTTTGGTCTTTCTTATCCTTAACACCCCTCTTTCTCTTGGCCTATGAATTCTGCCACCAACCCCGGTGATCACTGCCATTAAACCAAAAACTATTTGAAAACAATTTCAGGTAAAATTCTATTAAATATAAAACTTCAGTTATTAAAATTGGTTAAGTCTTAATCTTTAAAGTAGATTCATTTAAAAGATATCAAGCCATGTCTAAGCTATATGGCCTAGTGTCGCTTAGCCTCTTAGAGCTGCTATATTGCCTGTAAGAAGAAAACAATGAAAATAATTAAAAATTGATTTCTGCCTTCCTATACAATAATATCTCAATTTTTGAACGCTTGTTAGAATCACCATGCACACAAATTACATATGTCTACAGGTATCACCACATATATAGCCCAGCTAAAGACTCACTTTCTCAATGGCATCCAGTGGTTTCTGTGACACCTTATCTCTAGCTGCAACTCCCCTCACATCTCCTTATGAAGTATTAAGAAACATAGATATTGGTCTCTGTCTTTATATATTGGCCCAGAACTTCTAGAATCCTTGCAATTTCCTAAACAATAAGGGTGCTAACAGAATCTATTCTTCCAATATTTGATTTTTGGCTTCCTAATTCCTGACAGAGTTCCCAAATCCCTTGGAATGTTCTAGGTGATAAGAGCACCTTTTGTTCTAATGAGGTTACTGTTGGTGGGCTTTTTGATGTGGGCTGGTCACCAGGAAGATCAAGCCATGATTATAAGCTTGGAGCTTTCAGCCCCACCGTCACTTTCTTCAGGGAGGGAAGAAGGGCTAAAAATGGAGTTAATACGCAATCATGCCTGTGTAATGAGGCCTCCAAAAAAATTCCCAAATCATGTGGTTTAGAGAGCTGCTGGGATGGCAAATATGTCCATATACTGGGAAGGTGACATGCCCCAACTCCATGAGCACAGAAGCACCTGTGCTTAGGACCCTCCCAGACCTTCCCCTACATACCTTTTCACTTGGTTGTTTGTGGGTACCCTTCATTATAGCATTTATTAGTAAACTGGTAAATGTATGTAAAGTGTTTCCCTGAGTTCTGTGAGCTGCTCTAGCAAATTATTCAAAGACGAGAAGAAAGTTGAAACCCAATTTATAGCCAGTTAGTCAGAAGCACAGGTCACAACCTAGGGCTAGCAATAGGCACCTGAAATGGGGGCTGGGTTTTGGATCTTATACTATCTCCAGGTAGATAGTGTCAGAACTGAATTGAATGAGAGGACACCCAGCTGGTGGCTGCTGCAGAATTGCTTGGTATGTGTAGAAATCCTCCTACAAAAGTATTCTATGCTAAGTATGAGAGAAAAACTTTGGTCTTTCTTATCCTTAATACTCCTCTTTCTCTTAGCCTATCAATTCTGCCACCAACCCTGGTGATCACTGCCAGCCCTGCCCTTGAAATATGCCTATGGTCACTGTTGAGTACACTATTAATATTCTCAAGTTTCTGACTAGGTCTTATATTACTGTTTCTTTTTGCACAATCACTGATGCTCCTTACTCTAGAAAACTTGAGGAAATAATGACTTCATATGGGAACTAGCAATAGGAAAGGAAAGAGGAGAAAAAGGTAAATCTTGTATTACTACCTATTGCTGCCATAATTTCTTCCTCTTATCCTGTTTCTCAACTTGCAAACCATGCCCCTTATCTCTCTTTTTTCTGCATCAGAATATGGAAGTTGACTCTTTATACCACTGTTCCCATCAGAACACCATTCCTGACTCTACCACAATGTGTCAGTGGAATGTGCAATGGTGAGTAGTGTTGGCTTGGAGTAGTGGCAAGACTTGGAATTGGTAGAGACAAAAAGCCAAAACAATAGGAAAAGAAAAAGCTAGTTATTTTATAATCTCCTGCAATTCATTTCAAATTATATACTTTCTCATTCTGTTCAGATCCTATCTCTTATTTTCTCTAGGTCTCCAGAGAGTATCAGTCCTATACTCATAGCTTTTAGCTACCTCAGGCTTCTTGTTCTGAATTTTATGTTCCTAGATATTCATTTATCATTATATTCTGACCACTTAACAGAGTACCTGAAAGATGAACGCATGTTGAGGAAATGATTTAAACAAGCCTTGAAGCACTAAATTCTTAATTTACCTGCCTATCAAGAGTGTCAGGTGACAATGAGAGTATTGTCCAGGTCCATTGTCCCAAAACTCCTCAGTTGGAGTTAATATCCCATTTGTCCAGAGAAATCCTGTTGTTTTTGGAAGGTAGACTTTGAAAATAGCAGACTTACTTAATACACATAAGATCAATGATTTTAAGACTGAGATTAGTAGAACTGATGTGATGCTGATGGTGATGGTGACTGCCATGAAGCTGCTGCTGCTGATAAACTCTCTTCTAAGACAAAATCGTTCAGCAGGCAAAGTTAATTTTGCAGAGAATTTTATTCTTTTCCATTTCCATTCCATGCTGTTCTTTGACAAACTTGGCAAGATCTCCTAGTAAAAAAAATCTCCCTATCTGTCTCTTCTGCCTATCAGCTTTTTACCAATAGCCATCCTATTGTCTCAGAAATCTTTGTAAACTCAACTTTCACTGAAGCCACAGTCTAGTAAACAATGCTTTGTTAATGTGTCTGCCTAAGGTCACCAGTGACCGTTATGAGAATCATTACTGTTGATTTTTAAGTCCTTAAAAAAAATAACTTATAACATACAGTGAAGTATACATACCTTAAGTAAATAGTTGGATCAACTTTGACAAACACATACAAATGTAATCTACATCCATCAAGATACAGAAAAATTCTATCACCTCTCTAGAAAGTTTCCTATTGTTTCTCTTCCAGTCAATCCTCCAGTGCAGAAGCAACCACTATTCTGTTTCCTATTATCCTTGGCTGTTTTCCATGATGTATTCTAGAATTTCATATAAATGGAATCACACACTTTATAAGTTTTTTGTGCCTGGTTTCTTTTGCTCAGTATTCTGTAGATTTAACCATATCATTGAATATCCAGTAGTCCATTCATTTTTGTTGCTAGGTAATATTCTGTAATATGAATATTCCATAGTTTGCTTAATCATTCTTGGTTGATAGACACTTGAACTATTTTCATTTTATAGCAGCATGAATAAAGCTGCTATGAAAATGTATTAAGGAGATTTTCTGTGGACATATGTTCCATTTTCTTGTAAACAACTAAGGTCATAGAACAGATACATATTTCACTGCTTAAGAAACTGGCAAATAGTTTTACAAAGCAGTTTTAACATTTTATTTTCATAACAGCAATTTATGAAAGTTCCAGATGGTCCACAGACTCATCAGAATTTGGTGGTGTCAGTCTTTTAAATTTAGCCATGACTCAGTGTATAATGCTGTCTTGTCATTTTATTTACAACTCTTAGACAAGTAATGATGTTGATCACATTTTCATAGGCTTATTAGATGCCTGTATATATATTTTTGTAAAGTATTTTTCCAAATCTTTTGACCTTTCTAAAAATAGATTACTCTTCCTCATTTTTTCTTTAAAAGTTTGTTATTTTATTATTGAGTTTAGTTCTTTATAGATTCTTGATACAAACTTTCTGTTATTGATATGTGTTGTGAATGAATATTTTCTCATTTGTGGCCTTGCCTCCTCTCTGCTCCTCTCCCCTCTCCTCCCCTCCCCTCCCCTGCCCTCCCCTCCCCTCCCTTCCTCTCTCCTTCTTTCTCCTCTCCTTTCCTTTCTTCTCTTCTTTTTCTTTGACAGAGTCTTGCTCTGTTGCCCAGGCTGGAGTGCAGTGGCACTATCTAGGCTTACTGCAACCTCTACCTCCCAGGTCCAAGCAATTCTCCTGCATCAGCCACCTGAGTTGCTGGGATTGCAGGTGTGTGCCACCACACCTGCTAATTTTCATATTTTTAGTAGAAACAAGGTTTCTCCATATTGGCCAGGCTGGTCTCTAATTCCTGACCTCAAGTGACCTGCCCACCTCAGTCCTCCAAAGTGCTGGGATTACAGGCATGAGCCACCACGCCTGGCCAGTTTCTTTTAATAATCAAATGTTTTAAGTTTTGATGAGGTCTAATTTATCAATTTTATATTTAGTGCTTTTTGTATCTTTTCTAAGAATTCATCACAGGGGCTCCAAAGATCATGAAGATATTCTCCTTTATAGCTCTTGCTGTTACATTTAAATTTATGATCCATTTGAGTTCATTTATGTATGGTATGAAGAAGGTTTTTAAAAATATAAATATCCAGTTATTCCAGCACCATTTGTTGAAAACCTTTTCTTTCCCTGCTAAATTTATTTCATACTCTCATAAAAAATTTATGTGTTGGATACCTTTCTGGATTCTTGATTTTGTTCTATGGATTTACTTTTCTATCCTTTTGTCAATACCACATTGAATATTGTAGCTTTTTACTAGTTCTAGGAATTAGGTAGCATAGATCATCTGACTTCACCTCTCTTTTTCACAATGATTTTGTAAATTTTAGATTTTTAAAAAATTTCTGTATAAGATTTTGTCTTGTCACTTTCTTAAAAAATATCCTACTTGGATTTTGATTGGGATTGCATTAGATCCACAGATCAATTTAGGGACAAATGGATTTTAACAATACTGACACTTCCATTCCATGAATATGGCATCGGTTGTGAATTTAATTGTTTTCTCCCCACCAAAAAATGTCTCACAGTATGTTGGAATATAACCGTATTTAGAAATAGGATCATTGCAGATGTAATCAGTTAAGTTCATAGAAGATCATATTGGATGAGGGAGGTCCCTTAATCAAGTATATAACTATTGTCCTTAGAACAGAAGACAGACATATGAAGTGCTGTGTGGTGATGGAGGAAGAGATGGAAATGCTGCACCTGTATGTCAAGGAATGCCAATAATTAGAAACTAAGAAGAGGCAAGAAAGGGTTCTTCTCTACAGATTTCAGGGGAAATATATATTTGCCAACACCTTGATTATAAACTTTTGGCCTCCAGAACTATGAGACAATAACATTTCTGTTTGAACCTTCTTATTATGTTTATTTATCTTTATTCTCTACTCCCTTCTCCAGTCCCCACTGGTTCTCTTGTTCATCAATTTTATTTAGACAACAGTAAGTTTAAATAATGTATTTGATTGCCATTGTTTCTTGATTCATTCTTCTTCCTCAACTTGAAGTTGTAGCTGAAAGATTTGTTATTCAGGTACATCCATTGGGCTATTCATCTCATCTATTATGTTTTTGAATTATAAATTTAACAATTCTATTTTTATTTTTGTCACCGTTGATTCATTCTTCTTCAATATCTTTTTTCTTTCCAAAAATATCAATTATATTTACCTAAAGTTTAATTCTAGATGTTTTATTATCTGTGTTTCTCAGGTATAAGTTCTTCTGTTTGCTTCCTTACTTTCAAAGTGCTAATGATAAAATGATAAACTTCATGTATATTAAAAATGGCTTTGTCCTAAAATGAGGGAGAAGTGCGTATTTATTCTTTCTTCCCATACTTTGCAACTGAAATCCCCTTCTTGACCAGACTAACTGAGAGGAGTAGTAAAAGAGACTGTTGGAGTTTTTGTTTTTTGCTATTTTTTGGTATAAGAGATAGACTGATGAGGCATGCTGCTTAGTGAAGTATCTTTGCAGATGCATTTCTGAGTTGAACTAAATTGTTCCTAGTCTCAGGAGTCATTAGACCACTGCTCTACAATTTGCCTTAAGCACTTCTACCATCTGAAGACATATAGCTCTGTTGCAGCTTCCTAGTGCACAGGGGTGTTAATGCATGTAGGGGTAAATTGCCTTGGCTGATATCGCCACAGTTCTCCAACTAAACGCTTGTTAATTTCCCCTCAGTCTCTTTCTGCCCTCTTCTTCTGCCATGTTCAGACACAACTTGACCTTGATGTTGCTTTGCTATTCTGTAGTAGATTTAGGTTGTGTTTTCTGCAGTGTTTCTGGTTCTCTAAGATTTATTCTTTTTTTAATGTGAAAAATTATGACACAGTCACTAAAAAGTTTCTATGTTATTTCTAGGGTTTTGTATAGGAAGGAATACTTTACTGTTTCCATTGAACCAAAAGATCATTCCTGAACAAACAAAATTTTAGAAAACATTAAGTTACCTAGGTCAGAAACCTAGAAGTCATCCAAAGGAGAGATATATTAACATTTAAGATTTTTGGGCTGGGTGTGGTGGCTCATGCCTGTAATCCCAGCACCTTGGGAGGCCAAGACAGGTGGATTGCCTGAGGTCAGGAGTTTGAGATCAGCTTGGCCAACATAGCGAAACCCTGTCTCTACTGAAAAATAGAAAAAAAAGTGCAAAAAATTAGCTGGGCATGGTGGCAGGTGCCTGTAATCCCAGCTACTTGGGGGGCTGAGGCAGGGGAATCACTTGAACCCAGGAGGCAGAGGTTGCAGTGAGCCGAGATTGCACCATTGCACTCCAGCCTGGGCAACAAGAGCAAAACTCCGTCTCAAAAAAAAAAAAAAAAATTGTATTTTCAATTAAAAATTTTAGCAAACAATGGTTTTGTTCCATGAGTACTTCTAAGTTATAAATGTAAATTGACTGAAGTACAACATAACTTGAAAGAAATCAGAATATTATCATAAATATTCAGCATATAAAAATTATGAGGCATGACATTACAAAAATGGCAGAGTAGAAGGGAATTTGCTCATATTCCCCCTCCTCAACAATGAATTCTGTATCCATCCACAGTCAAAAGTCTCTGTGGAAGTCTTTAAATTAAGGTTCATCTAGGCTGGAAGGCTGTGTGAACCTTGAAGTCCTAATGAGAACAGTAGCAGACCTGGGCTTAAAGTGCCCCTCAGCGCTGAGATGGCTGCAGTTGGTCACAAGCTATGGGAAGACCACAGTTAGTTACCTTAGAATCTCTGGAAAGTTCTTTGGTGAAGGACGGGCACAAAGAAAGCCAGACTTCAAAAACTGAAATACCTTATCCCTCAATACACAGCATTATCACACTTCTACAAGTACCAAAAACATTTGGGGAAATATGACCTCACCAAACAGAGAAAACAAGGAAGCAGAGATGACCCTCAGTTATGGACATGTGTAATCTCTCAGACAAGGATTCAAAATAGCTGTTTTAAGGAAGCTCAATGAACTTCAACAAAACACAGAGAATCAATTCAGAAATGTATCAGAAAAAATTTAACAGACAGGTTAAAATAATGTTTAAAAAAATCAAACAGAAATTTTGGAGCTGAAAAATACAATGAATGATATTGAAAATGCCATAGACAGCATCAACAGCAGAATTGATCAAAAAGAAGAAAGAATCAGTGATTTAAAAAAGAGACTACTTGAAAATACACAGAGGAGAGAAAAGAAAAAAAAGAATGAAAAGAAATGAACAAAGCTTACAGAATCTGTGGGACAACATAAAAGAGTAAATATTAGGATTATTGGAGAGAAAGATGAAACTGAGAAAGAAAAGTAGAAAGCTTATTTAAAAAATAATAACAGAAAACCCTCTAAACCTAGAGAAAGATGTAAATACACAGGTACAGGAAAGTCAAAGATCACCAATCAGATTCAACCCAAATAAAAATATTCTAAAACATATCATAATTAAACTTGCAAAGGTCAAAGACAAAGAGAAAACCCTGAAAGCAGTGAGAGAAAAGAAGAAAATAACATATAAGAGGGAGTGGGACGATATTTTCAGAGTGCTGGAAAAAAAAAAGCAAGAATATGGTACTCAGTGAAATTAGCCCTTAGGAAATAAAGGATAGATAAAAAGACTTTCCCAGACAAACAGCATAGAGGGAATTTATTGTTTCCAGATCTGACCTATAATAAATGCTAAAGGGATTCCTTCAAATCTAAAGAAAAGGTCACTAACATAATTGTTATGCTCATATGGTAACTGCAGTATTTAAACCACTTATATCTTTAGTCAGAAGACTAAGATATAACAATTTAAAATAATAGAGAGGGCGGAGCAAGATGGCCAAATAGGAACAGCTCCAGTCTCCAACTCCCTGCGCCAGCGACACAGAAGACCGGTGATTTCTGCATTTTCAACTGAGGTTCTGGGGTCATCTCACTGGGGAGTGCTAGACAATCGGTGATGGTCAGCTGCTGCAACCCGACCAGCGAGAGCTGAAGCAGGGTGAGGCATCACCTCACCTGGGAAGTGCAAGGGGGAAGGGATTCCCTTTTCCTAGCCAGGCGAACTGAGACACACAACACCTTGAAAATCGGGTAATTTCCACCCCAATACTGCACTTTAATAAATTCGGTATTGATGGAACGTACCTCAAAATAATAAGAGCTATTTATGACAAACCCACAGCTAATATCATACTGAATGGGCAAAAACTGGAAAAATTCCCTTTGAAAATTGGCACAAGACAGGGATACCCTCTCTCACCACTCCTATTCAACATAGTGTTGGAAGTTCTGGCTAGGGCAATCAGGCAAGAGAAAGAAATCAAGGGTATTCAGTTAGGAAAAGAAGAAGTCAAATTGTCCCTGTTTGCAGATGACATGATTGTATATTTAGAAAACCCCATCGTCTCAGCCCAAAATCTCCTTACGCTGATAAGCAACTTCAGCAAAGTCTCAGGATACAAAATTAATGTGCAAAAATCACAAGCATTCTTATACACCAGTAACAGGCAGACAGAGAGCCAAATCATGAATGAACTTCCATTCACAATTGCTTCAAAGAGAATAAAATACCTAGGAATCCAACTTACAAGGGATGTAAAGGACCTCTTCAAGGAGAACTACAAACCACTGCTCAGTGAAATCAAAGAGGACACAAACAAATGGAAGAACATACCATGCTCATGGATAGGCAGAATCAATATTGTGAAAATGGCCATACTGCCCAAGGTAATTTATAGATTCAATGCCATCCCCATCAAGCTACCAATGAGTTTCTTCACCGAATTGGAAAAAACTGCTTTAAAGTTCATATGGAACCAAAAAAGAGCCCGTATTGCCAAGACAATCCTAAGTCAAAAGGACAAAGCCGGAGGCGTCACGCTACCTGACTTCAAACTATACTACAAGGCTACAGTAACCAAAACAGCATGGTACTGGTACCAAAACAGAGATATAGACCAATGGAACAGAACGGAGCCTTCAGAAATAATGCCACACATCTACAACCATCTGATCTTTGACAAACCTGACAAAAACAAGAAATGGGGAAAGGATTCCCTATTTAATAAATGGTGCTGGGAAAATTGGCTAGCCATAAGTAGAAAGCTGAAACTGGATCCTTTCCTTACTCCTTATACAAAGATTAATTCAAGATGGATTAGAGACTTAAATGTTAGACCTAATACCATAAAAACCCTAGAAGAAAACCTAGGTAGTACCATTCAGGACATAGGCATGGGCAAGGACTTCATGTCTAAAACACCAAAAGCAACGGCAGCAAAAGCCAAAATTGACAAATGGGATCTCATTAAACTAAAGAGCTTCTGCACAGCAAAAGAAACTACCATCAGAGTGAACAGGCAACCTACAGAATGGGAGAAAATTTTTGCAATCTACTCATCTGACAAAGGGCTAATATCCAGAACCTACAAAGAACTCAAGCAAATTTACAAGAAAAAAACAAACAACCCCATCAAAATGTGGGCAAAGGATATGAACAGACATTTCTCAAAAGAAGACATTCATACAGCCAACAGACACATGAAAAAATGCTCATCATCACTGGCCATCAGAGAAATGCAAATCAAAACCACAATGAGATACCATCTCACACCAGTTAGAATGGCAATCATTAAAAAGTCAGGAAACAACATGTGCTGGAGAGGATGTGGAGAAATAGGAACACTTTTACACTGTTGGTGGGATTGTAAACTAGTTCAACCATTATGGAAAACAGTATGGCGATTCCTCAAGGATCTAGAACTAGATGTACCATATGACCTAGCCATCCCACTACTGGGTATATACCCAAAGGATTATAAATCATGCTGCTATAAAGACACATGCACACGTATGTTTATTGTGGCACTATTCACAATAGCAAAGACTTGGAATCAACCCAAATGTCCATCAGTCACAGACTGGATTAAGAAAATGTGGCACATATACACCATGGAATACTATGCAGCCATAAAAAAGGATGAGTTTGTGTCCTTTGTAGGGACATGGATGCAGCTGGAAACCATCATGCTTAGCAAACCATCACAAGAACAGAAAACCAAATACCACATGTTCTCACTCATTGGTGGGAACTGAACAATGAGCTCACTTGGACTCGGGAAGGGGAACATTACACACCGGGGCCTATCATGGGGAGGGGGGAGGGGGTAGGGATTGCATTGGGAGTTATACCTGATATAAATGATGAATTGATGGGTGCTGACGAGTTGAAGGGTGCAGCACACCAACATGGCACAAGTATACATATGTAACAAACCTGCACGTTATGCACATGTACCCTAGAACTTAAAGTGTAATAATAATAATAATAAAAGAAACATAATTAAGCAACCCACAGCTGAAAACCAAAACCTACCAATGCCACTAAACAAGCTTTTTACCTTTCTGTATCTTAATTATTCCTCTTTAGACGATGTGACATATAAAATTCTTCTTAGCTCTAAGACAATTATGTGTTAACTAAAATTATTATGATATCCCTTATCCTGAGAACACAGTATATAATAACTAAGATGATCAATTTTCACTATTGACCAGGCTCATAAATAATCATTGAAGAATTATAGTTGAAAACATTCTTACAGGAAAACATGTTCTTTATTTACATGATGGGAGAAGGTATTTGCTAATGGAGAATTATCCTATATACCATACCTTGATGACAAAACTTTTAAATATTTAAAGGACAAACACATACTGAACAAACAGTGAAAATAGCATCATAGTTTATTCATTATACGTTTTCTAAACACCTCCTATGTGTCACGCACTGCGTCAGACAGTGGGAATACAAGATGAAATGGCATGGCCAGTGCCTTCAGGGAGTTCAAGTTCAGCAGAGGCAGTTAATTAAATGAATGCTTTAAACCATTATGAGTGTAAGAAGAAAAATGTGTTGAGGGGATGGTGACTTCACTACCTAAATATCCTTTTGTGTTTCAGAGTCATTATTTATCATTATGTAGTAGAGGGGAGAAGCACAGTTAAAATATAACATTAAAGAGAGATAGTTTAATATACAGTGTTAATTGTTTTACAAATAAATACAGTGTTGAAATTCAACAAAAATTGTTAGAAGAAAGACCTGGGCCTGTGAAGAAAATATTTATAGCCCCAAATCCTATAGCAGTTCCCTAATGTAATAATTTCTGCTTTAGATTCTGTGTTGCCAACACCTGTCTGTTTGCAAATAAACCTCTCACAATCATTTAAAAAAATTATGTTTATTAAATATATTTTATGTAATAGCTACCACACTAAGTACTTTATATGTCACATTTGATTGAATTCTCACATAGCTTCCTCATCTATCACAGATAAGGGAACTAAGGGTAAAAAGGTTTAAGTAACTTGCCTAAAGTTACAGAGACAATAATGACAGAGAAAGATTTGAATCTGAACTTTTTGACTCCAGAGCCTTACACTAAGCAGATGTTTATGAATTATTTTGCTGAATAAATGGTTTAAATAATATATTCTTAGCTTTTGATTTCTCAGTAACTTTTACTTATCATCTAAGCTCCTTTTTACTTCTAAACTTCTATCTTTATTTTCAATATATGAATATAATTTTCAATTATATTTCATCTTCCTGGATAAATGTCATTCTATAAAACATATGCATCTCACAAAATTTCAAGCGAAACACTTTGGCTAAGCAAAACTTCAAGGTACACCTTACTCTTCAATAGAAAGATTTACTGCTCAAGGTTAAAATTAAATGTCAGTGAAAAAGCTTATGGCTAACTTTTAAAGGGCAACATTTTTTGGTTAAGAGAACAATCATATTGTTTCCAATGCACTTTCATTTATATTATAACTTATTTTGCAATAAGACTGTGTAACAATCAGAGAAGTAAAATAACCTCTCCCTATACAGGAGCAGGAGGCAGTAAGTGATAGAACTGAGAGTGGATCTCAGGGAATTCCCACATTCTTCTCAGCTCAGGTTTCTTCCCAGGGCACCATCATAGCTATGCCCAGTAGTCTGGCTCCCCAGGCTCATGTTTGGCATATTGATTTGTCTTCCTTAAATCATATTAGAGTCCAGAGATAAAAATCTCATTGTGAAATGTGAAACTGCTCTACACACATCATAATTCATATCCATCATCTTTTGGCTGAAAAACATGATCAGTCTGTGTTATTAATAGTTCCAAACAGTGCAACAAAATATAAAATGAATGAGTATGTCCCACATATGTTCTCCTTACTATTATTTTCTACTTAAAGGATATGTCTGATGATACCAATGTTCTAAATTTCTCACAGATTCTTTCAGATCTGGTATTACTCTTTCTACTCCCCTCTGTAAAAGGCAGACTTTCCTTAGGGGAAATCAGAGGGAAAGGGCACTTTTTCATACTGCCTGGAAATAATAGGTAAGATTGCCTGTGAAACACTTTATCAAACAGTGCTGGACTAAAGTGAAAGCACAATTTGCTTACAGTTAAATTTCTGGTTCACTGCATCTTACAAACTATTTTATAATGGAAAACAAATGTGTATCAAATTTGAAACAAAGGGAGAAGTTAGAAACTATTTTCCTAATTAGAGAATGGTTATCAAACATGTGTTGTTTTTCAATGTAAATAAATTTGGAAGATACCTTACTGAGTTATATTGATTTGTCTTTGCATATCTTAGATGAATTTGTCTGTGACAAATAATGAAAAATATATATATATGAATTGAGCTAGACATTTTTATTTTTACACAGTGATAATTACGTTCCCTTCTCATTAACATTCCCATGAACTTCAAACATTAAGTGAGATTTTTGTTCCACTTCATCAGAGTTTTTCTACACATGGTATGGTCTTTGAAGTTAATTGGAGCCCTCCATGTTAAAGCAAGATGAGAATTAAGAGTGAAAGCAAGCCCTGGCATCACTATCACAGAACTTGTGATAACCTTGATTGCAAGACCAGACAAGTTCCAACCACTGTACAGAGAGCTCTGCCTACAGGTAACGCCCGAGGGACAATACACTACGAAAACAACAAAGCACTGGCTGCTGCAGACAAGCACAAGAACTTGAATGTGAAAAGCAAATTTTCTTTTATCTCTCTCATATCACTGAATATTTGACTGAGCAGTAGACATCAGAAGGCTTTTATTCACATTTAACCTACTGTGTAAATGACACCCATTAGAACAATAGTTTAAAGTGATAAGAGATTGATCATCCCAACTACCTATGTCTAAACTAAATATAAATAATATGTTCTGAGCACTGTATTGGTCACTGTGGATACAATCCTAAACAAAGCAAAAACAGAGTTTGTAGTCTTTCATCTTGGACGAAAAGTCAATGGCAATATTCCTGGATAAAAGTTATACTATAGTAATTTTTAGAGTTACTATATTTTGTAACACTTTAATAATGAAGACCCACTTTTGTTTTTATTACTATTAATTTATGAGTGCTTGTTATTGTGAAGAATCTTTCTTACATTATCTCATTTAGTCATTTTAACAACCCTAGGAAACAGGTGTCTTTCTTCATTTTTAGCTGCTTGAGAGATGGAAGATTAAAAGGTTAAGTATTTTGCCCAGGGTCAAATAATAAATGAGTGGAGAGTTCAAACTCAGATCTGCCTCACTCTGAACTTACAAACAACAGGCTGTAATGCTCTTTATAATGAGAAGTATGAGTTGCAAGACTTTCAACTCTCATATACATGGAGTCTTATTGAAAAGAAAAGAAAAGCATTAAGTAACTGGTACATGTCTAAGAAGTGCAGAAAAAGACTCTTCTCAGAATTTAATTTTCTTCTTGACAATCAGGGATCCCCACCAGACAGAGCATGAAGGTTGGTAGCAGCATATGGGTAGAGTACATGTTTTCTTTTCTTCAGCATTTAATAAAACATTGACTGCATTGAAGTTCTTTGTTTTACTGTTTGTTTTCGCTTTTTAAAAATATTTTGCTGATGAGCATTTAATAAAGTAGGTGTTTAGCAGGACCAGTGCAAGCAGATGCTGCATTGAGTCAAGTTTTCTAGCTGGGTGTTGCCTCATGCTCTGCCTTGCCCATCTCCACACTCTCAATATTGGCTACACAGTGTCTTCATTCACATGTTAAGGGAGCGGAAACTTTTAAATGAGTTTGAAAAAAGCTAATATTTTGCACCCAATTTCTGGAATTGAATTTACGTTAAGCCATGGTCAAAGTTATAAAATTGTTAAATTTTACTAGGGAGAGTTGTTGAGGAGGACCTACATTTAAAATAATTTCATGAGAATTTATTTTGAAGACAGTCTGAAGTGAAGATTCTTTGAGTATCTGGCTCATGTAATATGCATATACTCTGCATATAGTAAGTCAATATATTAAAGAAAATATATTGCTTTTAAACTCACACACCTAAATTTTTCCCCTGCTCATAAATTTTACGTGATTAAAAAGCAAAGAAATAGCACACAATTATAAATTAATGGTGTTCTAACTAAGAAAATTTGTTTTAACCATAAACATGCATAAGACCCATTTACGCATCTATATAGCACACAAATACTAAATACATAGATGTGTTGTTCTGATCCAATGAATCTGAATAAACTGCCACCTCATAAGCGGGTTATAGGTTTGGTGGTATAATCGTCTTATTTTCTGAGGGAAAAAATACAGAACCATCTCTTTCCTGGGTTAATGAGGGGTAGTACACTGATACCCCACCACTCTGTTATGGATTTCAAAGTTATCTTTTCAATACAAAAATTTTCTCAACTATTGACAAATCCATCTCATTCTCAAAGAATCAGTCAAATATTCCTCTTGTAAGTAAGTAAAGATAGCTAACTTTCACAGCAGAAATCCCAGTTAAATTTTATGTGTGATTGCTTCCTTATTTGATATTCTGTTTCCTCAGTATTCTAGACTCTCTTTGAGTTTGATAACAAGATGGTTTTGTTCTTTCACAGTTTATGCCTAACATGCATTAGGGGTTCAATAAATATCTACTAGATAAATAAATAAATTAGAACAAAAGATTTGAAAAATGATTTTTGTGTCTTTTCTAAGTTTAAGATTCTGTACATGGAAAGTTCATATGGAGCTAAAAAAAAAAAAAAAAAAAAAAAATGCCTGAATAGCCAAAGCACTTTTAAGCAAAAAGAACAAATCCCCTGACATCACATTGTCTGATTTCAGATTATACTACAAGGGTCTAGTAACTAAAATAGCATGGTACTGGTACAAAAATAGACACATAGATCAATGAAACAGAATCCAGAATCCAGAAATGAGGTCATATAACTACAACCAACTGATCTTCAATAAAGTGGGCAAAAGTAAACAATGTGGAAAGGACATACTATTCAATAAATAATGCAGATAAAATTGGCTAGCCATATGCAGAGGAATAAAACTAGACTCCTATCTCTCATCATATATAAAAATTAATCTAATATGGATTAAAAACCTAAATGGAAGACTTGAACCTATAAAAATCCTAGAAGAAAACTGAGGAAAAACTTTTCTGGACGTTGGCCTAGGCAAATAATTCATGACAATGACCCCAAAAGCAAATGCAACAAAAACAATAATAGACACGAGACCTAATTAAACTAAAAAGCTCTGCACAGTGAAAGGAATTATCAACAGACAATCTACAGAATGAGATAAAATATTTGCAAATTATGCCTCCAATAAAAACGAGTATCCAGAATCTACAAGGCACTCAAACAACTCAACAAGAAAAAACAAGCAACCCTATTAAAAATTGAGCAAAGAACATGAACAGAAATTTTTTAAAGGAAGAAATATAAGTGACCAACAAACCTATGAAAAAATGCTCAAAATCACTAATCATAAGAGGAATGCAAATTAAAACTACACTGAAATATCATCTTATGCCAATCAGAATGGTTACTATTAAAAAGTCAAAAAATAATAGATGTTGGCATGGATTTAGAGAAAGGGAATGCTAATATACTGTTGGTGGGAATGTAAATTCATACAACCTCTATGGAAAACAATATGGAAATATCTCAAACAACTAGAAACAGAACTACTGTTTAACTCAGCAATCCCACTTCTGGGCATCTACCCAAAGGAAAAGAATGTATTACATAAAAAAAACACCTGTACTCAGATGTGTATTGCAGCACTATTCACAATAGCAAAATAATGGAATTAACCTAAGTGTCTGCCACTGGTTGATTGGATAGAGAAAATGTGGTATACACACCATTGAATACTATGCAGCCATAAAAAAAGAATAAAGCCTTTGCAGCAATGTGGACAGACCTGGAGGTCATATGCTAACTAACTCAGAAGCAGAAGATCAGGCATCACATGCTCTCACTTATAAGTGGGAGCTAAACAAAGTTTACACATGGACATAATGACAGTGATAACAGACGCTGGGAATTCCAAAAGTGGGGAGAGGGTCCGGGGAGTGAGAGCTGAAAAATTATCTATTGGGTACAATGTTCAATATTTGGGTGATGAGTACATTAGAATCCAAATCCCCACCATTACACATTTTATTCCCATGTAACAAACAAGTGGGTGTACCCTCTGAATCTTAATTTTTTTAATAAAGGATTTGGGATTAAAAAAATTCTGTAGCACAAGAGTTAATAGAGTTATTGAGTACACTGTATCAAACACTCATATATCATTTAATTCAATCCTTACAACATCTGAGAGAGTAGTTATTCTTTTACCTATATTACAGATGAAGATATAGGTTGAGATAGATTACACAACTAGAAAGTAGTAGAGTTGACATGTGACAAAGGGCTAATATCCAGAACCTACAAAGAACTCAAATTTACAAGAAAAAAACAACCCCATCAAAAATGGGCAAGGGATATGAACAGACATTTCTCAAAAGAAGACATGCATACAGCCAACAGAGACATGAAAAAATGCTCATCATCACTGGCCATCAGAGAAATGCAAATCAAAACCACAATGAGATACCATCTCACACCAGTTAGAATGGCAATCATTAAAAAGTCAGGAAACAACACATGCTGGAGAGGATGTGGAGAAATAGGAACACTTTTACACTGTTGATGGGATTGTAAACTAGTTCAACCATTATGGAAAACAGTATGGCAATTCTTCAAGGATCTAGAACTAGAAGTACCATATGACCCAGCCATCCCATTACTGGGTATATACCCAAAGGATTATAAATCATGCTGCTATAAAGACACATGCACACGTATGTTTATTGTGGCACTATTCACAATAGCAAAGACTTGGAATCAACCCAAATGTCCATCAGTGACAGACTGGATTAAGAAAATGTGGCACATATACACCATGGAGTACTATGCAGCCATAAAAAAGGATGAGTTTGTGTCCTTTGTAGGGATATGGATGCAGCTGGAAACCATCATGCTTAGCAAACCATCACAAGAACAGAAAACCAAATACCACATGTTCTCACTCATAGGTGGGAACTGAACAACGAGATCACTTGGACTCAGGAAGGGGAACATCACACACCAAGGCCTATTATGGGGAGGGAGGATGGGGGAGGAATTGCATTGGGAGTTATACCTGATGTAAATGACGAGTTGATGAGTACAGCACACCAACATGGCACAAGTAAAAATATGTAACAAACCTTCACGTTATGCACATGTACCCTAGAACTTAAATAAAATAAAAGCAGAAAGTAGTAGAGTTGAGAGGTGACAACATGCTAGCAGCCGTCACTCTCACTGCCTCCTCGGCCTCGTCCTCCACTCTGCCCTTCAGTCTGCCACAGCACTGTGGGAGCCCCTCTCTGGGCTGGCTGAGGCCGGAGCTGGCTCCCTCTGCTTGAGGGGAGGTGTGGAGGGAGAGGCCAGGGTGGAAACCAAGGCTGCGTGTGGCACTTGCAGGCCAGCACGAGTTCCAGGTGGGCATGGGCTTGGCGGGCTTCACACTCAGAGTGGCTGGCCCATGCCCTCAGTGAGGGGCTTAGCACCTGGGCCAGCAGCTGCAGAGGGTGCCCCATCCCCGAGCAGTGCGGCCTGCCAGCATTGTGCTCGAATTCTTGCCGGGCCTCAGCTACCTCCCCATGGGGCAGGGTTCGGGACCTGCAGTCCACCATGCCCGAGCCTCCCTCTCGGTCGTGGGCTCCTGCATGGCCTGAGCCTCCCTGACAAGTGCCACCCCCTGAGCCGTGGCACCCAGTCCCATCCACCGCCCAAGGGTTGAGGAGTGCGGGCACATGGCATGGGACTGGTGGGCAGCTCCGCCTGCAGCCCCTGTGCAGGATCCACTGGGTGAAGCTAGCTGGGCTCCTGAGTCTAGTGAGGACTTGGAGAACCTTTATGTCTAGCTAAGGGATTTTAAATGCACCATTCAGCACCCTGTATCTAGCTCAAAGTTTGTAAATACACCAATCAGTATTCTGTATCTAGCTAACCTAGTGGGGACTTGGAGAACCTTTATGTCTAGCTAAGGGATTGTAAATACACCAATGAGAACCCTGTGTCTAGCTCAAAGTTTGTAAATGCACCAGTCAGTGCTCTGTGTCTAGCTAACCTAGTGGAGACTTGGAGAACTTTTATGTCTAGCTAGAGGATTGTAAATGCACCAATCAGCACTCTGTCTAGCTCACAGATTGTAAACGCACCAATCAGCACCCTGTCAAAATGACCAAATCAGTTCTCTGTAAAACGGACCAATCAGCTCTGTAAAACAGACCAATCAGCTCTCTGTAAATGGACCAATCAGCAGGATGCCGATGGGGCCAGATAAGGGAATAAAAGCAGGCTGCCCAAGATAGCCAGTACAAGGGTGCTCAGGTCTGCTTCCATACTGTGGAAGATTTGTTCTTTTGCTCTTTACAATAAATCTTGCTGCTGCTCACTCTTTGGGTCCACACTATCTCTATGAGCTATAACACCGCGAAGGTCTGCAGCTTCAGTGCTGAAGTCAGCAAGACCATGAACCCACCAGAAGGAAGAAACTGCAGACACATCTGAACATCTGAAGGAACAAACTCTGGACACACCATCTTTAAGAGCTGTAACACTCACTGTGAGAGTCCGCGGCTTCATTCTTTAAGTCAGCAAGACCAAGAACCCACCAATTCTGGACACAGAGTTACATTTCCTACTGAGGTCTGTGTGAATACTGAGGCCATGCTGACCCTTGTGGAGTACAGCCTCCGACATGTTGCTTGATTGGGACGTGTTCTGTAAGCCAAGCAGTTCTAATTATATAAGAGAACTAATAATGCTCATAAACCCCCAAAATATCAGGACTTTAAACTAGTTCAGATAATTCAAAAAAATAATCACTACTAGGCTTAAGACCAACCTAATGAACTGTTTGTCTTAATTTTCTTTCAATGATCTTAATCTCCCAAAATTCATCTAGTATTCTTCACCTATTAAGGAAACATACACTTGAGTTTTTCTGAGACAGTCCCAGTTTACGCCTATATTCCTGGTGATGTTATTAATAATACCTCCTTTTACTCACAGAAGTGTTCCACTTTATATTTCTGATCATCCTACCTGTCAGGGCTCTCTTGGTTTCTGCCCTCCCAGGATCCATCGTGCTTCTGTTGTTTGGGGCTCAAACTATGGAGTTCAACTTACTAGAAACTTTGTCTTCTCATTCTCTAGCAAAATTACCTGGCCAGAAAGCAATGCCCTCAGTCCTTACCTTTTAGGACCAACTGTTCTACTCCAAGCTCTGCCTGACGTAAATGTTCCATCCCTCGCAGGTGACACATATATTTTAAATGAAACTGCCATTTAGACAGATTTTTTTAATAACCAAAGTTAAGTTGACCCTTCTACTTAAAGCAGGTTGTAGCCATTGTCTTAATTCATTACAGGTTTTCTGCACCCAGCACTAAAACTATGTAAGCCAGTTTTACTTTTAGGGAAAGGGATTACATTTCCTCACCTCTGATAATGATCACTTCTTTGGAGTTCCTTCCACTTTAGGCTTATAAGCAAATATTGGGTTGATGCTTGGTAAATTCACTGGATTAGAGTGAAGTATTGCTCAAATTCTGAAAGTCCAATTAGCATGCTTCACTGATGCCTCTTTTTAACTAATGCTATATTGTACCCCTTCCTTCTACTCATCCCAGGGTTTGGTTCAACTTCAGATGACTCAAATCAACAAGATTCTATTATGATTTGCTGTGACATGGTAACTCATTTGACCCATAATATTTTTTTTTTTAATTTTACTCTGTGTCTTGCAGACAAAATAAGACAGTGAATTTGTTAAAATGTCAGAAATGTTTTGTCAGACTAAAAATGTCTTTATTATTTTAAAGGGAAAATTTTGCACTCAGTGATACAGTTTTCAAAAGTGAACACCTTGTTGTGTGGAATAAAACTTTATTGAGTTTATATTTGAAAAATGCTAATTTTAAAAATATACCTAAAATTTACTGTCACTTCAAAGGACAATTGACTTTCCTAATTGGAAATTTTATTGTTAATATGATAAATAACAGTGATTCAAAAGAGTTCTTACTG
Source organism: Piliocolobus tephrosceles (assembly GCF_002776525.5). Classification (NCBI taxonomy): domain Eukaryota; kingdom Metazoa; phylum Chordata; class Mammalia; order Primates; family Cercopithecidae; genus Piliocolobus; species Piliocolobus tephrosceles. The sequence goes on along the minus strand of NC_045436.1, from coordinate 45,603,719 downwards.
TCATAAATTTATTAGTATTTTCTCTTCCTTTCCCAGGACAAATTTGAGGATTTTTAAACTAAATTAACATCTTTTAACTCAAATTATTTTTCAAACTAGATTTTTAAATTTATCCTATTGTAAAAACTATATATATAAACTATATATATACTTAAAAAACTATATATAAACTATATATATAATTTTTAAAAGTGTATATATATATATATATATATATATATATTTTTTTTTTTTTTTTGAGATGGATTCTTGCTCTGTCACCCAGGCTGGAGTACAGTGGCGCAATCTCGGCTTACAGCAAGCTCCGCCTCCTGGGTTCATGCCATTCTCCTGCCTCAGCCTCCTGATTAGCTGGGACTACAGGCGCCCACCACCACGCCTGGCTAATTATTTTGTATTTTTAGTAGAGATAGGGTTTCACTGTGTTAGCCAGGATAGTCTCAGTCTCCTGACCTTGTGATCTGCCTGCCTCGACCTCCCAAAGTGCTGGGATTACAGGCGTGAGCCACTGCGCCCGGCCAAAAACTATATATGTTTTTGAAAATGGCAAAAAGTTCTCTCCTTGGGTTGCTTTGCTCCAGTTAGATGGGAGGTACACAAGTAAAAATAAGAGGGATCTGGAGGAGAGAAGGAGAAGTAGTTGGTATAGACTTTGGTATAGACTCAGAAGGTAGCATAAACCTGACTTCGGGGCCTCCCTTTTACTACTAAAAACTCAGAAGTGTGCCTCTTACCATTTGTTAACCGCAAAATCAAGTAAGAATTGACATAAGTCCATTGTTTCACCAGCATCATGTGGAAACCTGTTAGAAATGCAAATTTTTAGGCTCTATCCCAGACCAGCTGAACCAGAAACTCTGGGGATGAGAATTTGCAATTGTGCTGTAACAAGTCCTCCAGGTGATTCTCTTGTACCTCAAGTTTCAGAACCATTGCTTCAGGATAAAGATACCATGGACAGGAAAGGGGACCATAAAAACAGTTTCCATTCTCGATGAATTTACAATCTAGTGGGAGAAAATGTTAACTAGGTGGAAAGATTATTCATGATTCCGGCACAACTAGTGCTGCCTCCCAGACTGCACAGGGCCATAGGCAGAATAGAAATCCTATTTGGCTGAGTGATTGGGAAGGTGAGATTTGACACGCATCTTTCTGGTGGAAACTCCTAGCTATTCACAAAATCCCTATTTTATTTTGTTCATAGCACATAGCAAGGCCATATTCCCAGCTTTCTTTAGCACTACGTGTAGCCATAAGACAGCTTGTTCTATGAGCAGACGTGATATGTGCTGCTGCTGAGCTAAGGATTTCAGAAGCGGGTGTTTTCTTTTTATGCATTCTCTCTTTATCTTTCTGCTGGCTGCAATCAAGTGGAAATGTCAAGAATCTGGGAATGGTAGAGTTCCAAGATGGAAGAAGTCTGTGTTCCTGATTCATTGCATGAAAGAAACCTTTTTGGACTATTCAGTGAAAAAGAAATAAAGTTCTATTGAATTTTAGCAGTTATATATTTGGAATACAATACTAGAAGTATTATGAAAAGCAATGCTATTCTACTGAGAGAGAAAATATTAGTAAAGCCATGGAAATGTCAGGAGAAGGTGGCAACAGTCAGAAGTGGCTGCAGCATCAGCATGTTTGTGTGGACAAAATGACTGAGTTTGTTGGGTCAGGAAGGATTGAGCAGATTCTGGGATGTTATAGAAGTTAGACTCCTATGGCTGCAACTAACAGGTAACTCAGACTGGCTTTTAAAAAATAAGGCAGTTAGCAAAAGAGGAAGTTCCGAGGAGTCGGGCTCCAGGCATATTCACTAAGGCATCTTTGTGACGAAGTCTCTTGTCGCTTCCCTCTTCCACACGTTGACTTCATCCTCAGGCTTGAAACAAGAAGACTGTAGCCCTGCATCTTGTTCCAGATGAGTGATCCAGATCTAACATCACCCAGGGCCCAAAGGTCATTTTCCTCAAGATTATTTTTTGAAGACAGGACAATTTTCTCAGAATCACGTTCCTACATACACAGACTTCTCCTCATATCCCATTAAGCTGTCTGGTCTTGTGCTCATTCCTAAACCAGGCATTGACGAGGGGAAGTAGAATCACTGCCCATGGCTCAGACCACTGGGTTTCAATCCTGTTTGCATGCTGGAATCCCCCAGGGAGTTTTGGTAAAACCCTGATGCCCCAACAACTGACATTCAGTAAGGCCTAGGTCTTGGTAATTGAATCAAAAAATCTCCCCAAGATATTCTAATCTATAGACAGAATTGAGAAACTCCAACTTAGACGAATCATTGGAAATTGAATGGATTTGGGGGGAGTAATGACAGAGAAAACCATAAAGGACTTACTTTAATTTTAATTTTATTTTCTAGGCTGAGAGGAGCCATGGAAGGTTTATAAGCAGAAACCAGGGCCATGTTATCAAAAAGTGACCCCATAACCTATGGGCCACCCTACCCAGCAGAGAGCCTGTCAAAGCCCTCAGAAGGTGCTCAGTCACTATCAGTTAGGTGAATAAATGAACAGAAAATTCTGCAGACAGCATCCTGGTTCAGCCTTTGCATCCACTGGGTATGTAAAACACTAGAATAGGTAAAAGAGCCACCATGTATTCTGATTTTATCTTCTCTATAAGCAAATCTAAGACTGTTTTGGAAATCTAAATGTATAATCAGATTTTTAAAATAAATTTTAGGTAATTATTATTTTGATTTTTAGATAATTGCTTTATGTCTCTAAAATTCAGACTCTGAGTCTTTTAAATCTAATTCTGTTCTCATGGCTGCCGAGAGCTCCTTTGATTCCATTGAGGTGTGAAACAAATTTTCTTAATCCTGGTTCTCAACTAGGGGAACTGTTGCGCCCTAAGGTACATTTGTCATATGTCTGGAGACATTTTAAGTTGTCCCAACTGGGAAAATGCTATAGGCATTTAGAGGAAAGAGGCTAGGAATACTGCTAAACACCTTACAGTTCACAGGGGAGACCTTCATAACAAAGAATTATCTGGCCCAAAATGTCCATAGTCCTGAAGTTGAGCAATCCTGATCTAAATATTAATCAAGCTTATTTTTATAAGCACCCTATACTGAATGCTGCAATTATTATGAAACCTCCTGAGACTTCAGGGATTTTAAAAGACAAGTTGGTTAATAATAGCAAAGACTTGGAGACTAAATCTTGACTGTTTGGGGTAGATCTAGCTTTTTTGTAAACCCTCAAATAAGCTTTCCCAAGCTTTGAAGACCCAAGACAGGGGACTTATGCAGGCTTCCCTCATGGGCTGGCGCCCTGTTGGCGATGTTGTACACAGGCAATGCCAGCCAGATGATTTTATCCTAATCAAGATTTGTAGGGACATGACAGTTTGTTTATTCTGTTGCCTTTTTGTTCTTCTGATTCATAAACAGCAATAGAGTGGAACAATTATCTCTTCTTTTTGCAGACACAGATGTGTAAATGCATGGAGCTTTATATGAATCCAGCAATGCCAAAACAATTCATATTATGCTTCATCTACTGCACTGTAGAATTTCAGACTGAAAAAGTGTGCAAAACACTGTAATCCTCTTTATTTATATCCAAATGGGCTCAGGAGTGGCCCCCTGGCATTCTGCGTAGGCACAAAATTTCAACACTCATGCTACAATCATAGAAAATGCTAGTCCTAAAACCAGATTACAGTTTTTTTAATTTAACCTCAGTAGATTAGGTCCGTTCAGATAGTAAAATTTAAATTAATAAGTTTGATCCAAGAAACTTCATTTCTTATATTTCCAGTTTTTCATCCTCTGAAGCTAGGAAGAAGGGCAACGTTTTGAACACTTAATTTGTATAGTTAAAAATAACAAATATAAGAGCTGCACAATGCAATCTAGTGGAGATGCATTTTAATCTATCATCTAAGTCAAGGAAAAGCAAACTTTCTGCAAAGGGCCAGGGATAAATATGGCCTTGCAGGCCATACAATGTCTTTCCCAATAACTCAACACTGTTGTTACAGCATGAAAATAATCATAGACCCTATATAAGCGAATGAGTATGACTGTGCTCCTATGTAACTTTATTTGTGGATCTAAAATTAAAATTTCATATAGTTTTCATGTGTTGCAAAATATTATTCTTCATTTGATTTTTTTCCACTATTTTAAAAATAGAAAAAATAATTCTTAGCTCATGGCCACCAAAACAGTCAATATGTTGAATTTAGCCCACAGGTCATAGTTTACCGACCCCTTCCCTAAAGGACATGACTATATAAGAAAAACATAAAACATAACACCAATCAGAAGGAAGATGATTATAAGAAAGACAGGAACCTACTTCAAATTTTCATCTTTAGCCTAAAGACATGTTAAAGAAATTATTCTAATTTAATAATGAAAATAATTTGAGATTAATAAAAAATAAATGTAATAAATATGCTATAATGCACCAAAATTGAACTGAATTTTTTACAAGAAGGCTTAACATCTACAGCAGTATTTAATTTTTTGATGGGAATTATAGTGGCTTTGGAAAAGAGTCTTAGGGAAATTTTATTAGGAATGTTCTCCACAAATCTTAAAGTCTGTCCTTCATATTTTCCTTATGTACTGTGTTTACATGAATTTGGCTTATGGAACATCTATTGTAATTAAATATAAGTAGAAAATTTACTGCTAAACCCATTTACTTAAGTGTAATATTACTCATTATCAGGCATAGGTGGTATTTCAGTGAAGAGGTATAGTCTACCTAAATCAGTTGCATATACTTTAAAATATAAAAACTCTCTACAAGTTCAAGAAATGAGTCCCACATGATGGGATATGGCCTTTCTTCTCTTACAAAAAATCCTGAATGTACATCTCAAAGAAAATCATTTGAATGCGTACCCTTTTGATCTGAATGGACTTGCCTTAAGAGGAAACATTAAAATAAGTGAGATTAGTTCTTCACTTCATAGAAAACCATCTAATCTCTTCTTCTAAACGAATATCCCTCTTGCTCCTTCCCTTGGCTGAATCTTGAAAGTAGTAGTTAGTGAAACCCAATATTACCTGATTCCAAAGTTTGTGATCCCCACGATTCTATTTGAGATTGTCAGTTCTTTTCACGTTTCATCCTGCTGCTCTTCTGCCTAAATGCCCTTCTCATATTCAATAATAACTCAAATATAATCTCCTCTACAAAAATTTTAGGCACTCTACCTCCACATTCTTCTACTACAGAGATATCGATCATAGTGTACAATTTTGTGCACTGACCGGTTTATGTATTCCAGCTCCCTATATTGTGCTGTAAGCTCTTAGAAGGCAGAAGCTTTCATACTTCAGCATCTAATGCTGGGTGTAGATTTAGAGTAGATGTTAACTATTTAGGGTGTTCTTGATCATTTAAAGGCAATCAGGAGGTTTGCTCTTACTGTCTCTTTCTTGTTTTATCTTAGATATCCACAAGAAGGTAGGTGTCTTCACTGAATCTCTGAACTGCCTAAAGAGCCCCTTCTCTTCTGGAGCCCAGGAGATGGCACAGAGCACACCCCATTTTCCCTAAAACCACAGGCAGCTCCAGAATGCCTGCACTGAAGCAGGTTAAAAGTGGAAATATGACAAGAAAGTAAGAGTAGGAAAGGGACTTAAGATTGTGTTTTAAAAGTCATAGTTGCAGACCAGGAACACTATTTTTATTGTGTGCTTATTTGGAGTGGCACATAGGGGTTTTCAGAGATAATAAAACATGCTAAAGCATCTCCTGCCAGCTCTGTATACTACTCACTGCTCTTGCTTCTCTGTCTCTTTTAAGCCCATCAATATAACATTCTGGGCTGCAAAATATAAACATCTTGTCCTCTATGGCAAGTGAAATCTCAGAAGGACATAAAGACATAAGAGAAACAAAATTTCTACTTAATTTGGATTTTCCCTTGCTTTGCACCAGGAGATCTGACAAATTACAGTCAAAGAGGAACGTTTTTTGCCTTTTCCCAACCAAATATACACACCTACATCTATACTTCTGATGGTTTTAAATTTTCTCCAAAAATTCTTTGAATTTCCTCTTTGAGAACAAAATCATTTCTCACTACTTGAACATGGTTGTATTTTGACTTGTTTCTAACAAACATAATATGGTGGAAGTCACAGTGCATCATTTTGGACTTGCTTGTGGAAAACACTTTGGCCTTCTTCTTGCCCTTTCTTGGACAAGCTACACTTGGAAATACTCAAGCAGTCCTATGGAGAGGTTCATATGGCAAGGAACTAATACTTTCTATTAACACCCATGTGAATAAGATATCTTAAAAGTGGATTCATCAGCCCCAATCAAGCCTTCAGATGATAGAAGCCCTGGCCATGAGCTTGACTGCAGCTTCATGAAAGACCATGAGAGAACTATCTAAAATACTGACCAGCAAAAGTGTGAGATAATCAATGTTTGTTGTTTTAATCTAAGTTTTGTGATAACTTGATATAGAGTAATAAAAGATTAATACAGTACTTATATTATCTAATCCTCCTATAAAATGCTGAAAAATCAACAGCATTAGAGTGAGAAAAGATAGCCTGCGATTAGTAACATTTAATCTAACAGATCAGTAACTGAGTTTGTACTTAGTTCCTGGATAATTACTTGGCAATAGAGTCACATAGGTGAATTGAGACTTCTCCTTTTAGTTTCAGACCCTATCTAACTGTCTACATCATATTTCTACTAGGATGCCTCTGGCAGATTCCTTTTGAAGATTTTTCCCATGGCAACAATTTTTCCCATGATCCTTTGCCCTGTAACCATGGTGTGCCTAACAAGAAGTAGAGTCTTTTGTCCTTTACCTTGAATCTAGGCTGGTCTGACTTGCTTTGATGAATAGAGTATGGTAGAAATACAATTATCAACTCTTGTCTTAAGAGGCCTGGCAGTCTCTGCTTTCATTTTCTTAGACTGTTAACCTGAGAGACTTCCATGTAAAAAGCCAGTCTAAGTGCCAGCCATCATTCTACATGCTCCCCGAACAAGATAATGTCCTGCACTCATGTCCCTTCTCATGGTGAGAAGACAGTCTAACCTACTGGAGGATAAAACACCCAAAGGAAAAGCCAACAGTAGGTACCAACTTTAAGATGTGTGAATGAAATAGTCTCATATCTTCCAGATCATGAAATGCTGGCTGAATGCAGCAACATAAGTGAGGTCAAGTGAGACCAATGGAAGAATCATTCAACCAGCCCACAGAATTGTAAGAAATAATAAATTGTTTTAAGCCACTATTTTGAAATGGTTGGTTACACAGTAAAACATAACTGCTACAGAGTCTATAAGTATCTCAAACTTAACAAGTACCAAATTTAACTCTTTATTCCCCTACCCAGATCTGATTATCATCCTGTATTTTTCCTCTCAATGCTACCCAGTTGCTCGAACTGAAAACCTTGGTATCAATTTTATTTCCCCCCCTTTAAATACCTTTATCCAATTTGTCAGCAATTTCTATCAACTTTCCCTCCAAGGTATATCCTAAATATGTCATTTTTACCAATTTGAATTTTTTGACTACTATGATCCCCTAAAATATCACCAACTTTTGCATAAATTCTCAAAGTAGCCTTTTAGGGGATGCCCCTGTTTCTCCCTGTTTAATCCATTCTCTCTACATTAGCCAATATGATCTTTTAAAAAAGATCATGGCACTTTCCTGCTTCGTACCATCTAATAGTTTCCTATCACACATATTATAATCTTCAAATTATTTGGCATAAGTTGGTTCCTACCAACCTCTCTAATTTCATATTGTACTAAAAGTCTCCTTTTTTGAGTCCCAATGTGCAAGCTCTTTTGCCATAAGATGTTTTCACTTGCTAGTCTTCCTCCTTAATTCCCTTCTTTTGGCTGTTCTTAGGCTGATTCTTTCCAGTGCTTCAGGTATCAGCTCAAATTTTCCTCAGAGACGTGATTCTTGACCACACAACATAAGCAGTGCCTTATTATAGCCAGAATCAATTGCAAAAAGCAAAAATTACTCTTGCTATAATAAAAGAAAAGCCATTAGATACTTACCAAATTATTGGAATGACAGGCTAGGAGGTTCCATGTTAGGCCTCCAAAATAATTATGAAAACATCTACCAACAGACTATTATTTTTGCTACATTTTGGAAACTGGGTTATCAGAAAGCACACTCTGAACTTCTGGCTTCAAAATCACACTATCTTAGCCATACATCCAAGAACCAGAAAGTGAATACTGCAGTTGTTACCTGCAGGAATGTACCTGACATAATGTTGGCTCAAGAGTTACTCAGCACTTAATAGATCCTCAGCAGCAAAATTTGTTGCCTCTTGGTCACTGTCTCATGCTTAACTCATGTCTCAATTCAAGTATTTTGTAAGTACAAAGATTGGCAGAATCTATATCACATCCAGAACTCTACTTCAAGAGAGTCTAAAAATAAAAATTTTATTTTTTTTGTCTTTGCAGCCAGAAGGAACAGTGGAAGGAGGTTGGAATAGATGTTCTGTGAACCACTTAGCCAAGTCTGCCATTCTCCCTTACCACACTCCTGCTATCTCCTAATGCTCCCTATTAATCCTTCATAAAATGTATTACAATTTAAAATCACACATGTACACACACACCTGTGTGTGTATGTGTAAAATTTTCGTGTTGTTTTCATTATATTGTGAAAAAACGTGCCCATGTGTGCAAGGACATTGTCTTGTTTCTAGCAGCACTTAGAATGATGGCTGGCACATAGTAACTCTTCGATAAATATTTGTAGAATGAAGGAATTCTAACCAAATAAACAAACAATAGTCTTTTTTTAACAATAAAAAATAAAAACAGTCATTTTATGATGCAGACATTCTAAGGGATGATGTTACTGTCAATGCTATGTTCCTTTCTGACCTGACTCTCTAACCCTCAGGTTTAGCTCTGTTTACAAGCATTCCTTCTTCCAGTCTCTTAATATACACCCCACCAGCACCTCCATCCCTTGCCCTCTTAAGAGGGTTATTTCACCCCTTGGTGAAAGTTTTCTTCAGTAACATCCCATGTGTTAGCAGAATAAGAACTGATGTTCACCTGTATTCAGTGTTAAAATTATATATGAGAGAAAACTAATGGTGGTAAGTATTGGCTCCAGTTCATGAGCAAAAATAAACATAGGACTCCTATTTCTGCTTCAATGTCCCTACTAACAAGGAGTGTGAACATCCTTGATTCTTACAAAGACTCATTTTGTAATCTTTTAAAGATAAGCATTATTTACCATTTAGTCAACAATATATTGAAGACAGAATATTTCTCTAATTTGCATAACTCTAGCCCTTCCCAATAAATTTCACAATTTCTTATATGCTCTTATAAACTCTGTGTCTGTGGAGAGCTCTGTGTCTGTGGAGAGCCCAGTGGTACGGAGAGCCCTGTGAGTAGTATCAGGTTGTTTCCTCCTTTCTCTGGAAACTGGTGGCATCAACCAAGGGCTACACTGACTTTTAATGTCTTCCTTCTTTGTTAGCCAGGGCATGAAGATAGTTCTGACTGAATTATTTTGTTGTAGTCTGGTAAATTTGTGGGGATAGGAGAAATTGGGTGCTGCCATTTCTTGCCAGAACACTAATAAGGGTGGTCAGAGGTAACTAGAGTTTGTTCTCTCTAGATTACTTTGAGCAGTAATAATACCACTATTATTTTTCTCTCGTATATAACTTTAACATTGACTACAGGTGAACATCAGGTTGGCCATTCGCTCCCCAGCCTGTAGGATCTTGGTCATTTGAGAAGCATCAAGGAAAGTAAAAGATGATGACCATCCCTCTGTCTTTATCTAACTTCAGTTAGGTAAATGGGTTAGTTCCTCATTGGGTATCATCTTGTCTACCCTAATTACAGGCCAATTTCATCTTAACATATTGGATAAAATGTGTTCTCTCTTCCCTCTGCTTAATGTTTAATGGAGTATTATTCCATGCTCCATGAACCTAATCTATGAGTGTAGGCCATGGAAAAAGAATAGAAGTACAGTAATCAGGTGGTGTGCTGAAGAGAAATAAAAGGAACTAAAGTTTTAAAGAAACTTTGGAAGACTGAGCACACTATTATCTCAGGCTCTGCAGAAACAAAAGTGATTCTTTCCCTTGAACAAGGGAATTGTAGGTTGCAATGAGCCAAGAACACACCACAGCACTGTAGCGTGGTGACAGAGTGAGACTCCATCTCCAAAAAAAAAAAAAAAAAAAAAAAGATTCTTTCTTCCTAAATTATGGCTGATCTTACTTTGCAAATAAGTTCAGATGAGAATAGATAATCCTCATCTATGATTTGGGATGGGGAAAAAAGAATCAAGATGAACAACTCACCTTTCTAATTGATATATGATGCAAATATGAGGATGATCATCTATCCTGAGAGACAGAGAAAAATAGTTATAATAGATCCAACACGTACACCTTAAAGAAAGAAAAAAAATTACTTGTAATTTCTAAAAAAGTTGAGAATGCTTATTACTCTTAGCAAAAGTGAAGCTGTAGCCCAGAGGTACTAATTTCAACTTCATGTGAAAATAAGTTGAATGCATTAAAATGGTTCATATCTCATGGTGCCATTTTGCTTTTCATGGACCAGTCCTAGGTCTAACTGTTTGAAATATGACAAGGGAACTATAACTGCACCAAGAGAAGTCAAGGTCTGCAGTGCCATCTCTATTCTAAAGCAGTCAGAGAGAACTACAGGAATGAGGGCTTCCAAGACTTAGGCTTTGGTCAAAGTGGGTAGATGTTAAAATAAATGTTGATCTTTGGGGTTAAAAGGAAACTCGGGAGCTTACTATACAAAACCAGGAAGAGTCCTTGAAGCATGCAACCTCCTTTTCAGAGTCTAGAAGTCACACATATGAGGCTTTAAGTTTACTTTAAAGTCTTCAGCCTGTGGTGGACAATAATGTGGTTTCTGTTTTTGCTTGCTAGATTGCCTGTCTGTGTTTATTTGCGGGTTGCAGCTAACTGATCACACACCGTATCTGTTCCATTGTGGTAGACCAGCGCTATTTGCTTTGTTATTTTCCTGGAGGTTGTTTGTAAAGTGTTTCCAGACGTCAAACAACTGGGCTATTCCAAGCGCTCTTGTTTTCTAAGCATTTAGTCCACCTCTTCCAGTGACTTAGGTTGAAACTTTGAACTGTTAATTTAGGTGGCTAAAGTAATTAGATGGATAATGAGTGGAGAGGTAAAAGATAGATAGATAGATAGATAGATAGATAGATAGATAGATAGATAATAGATAGATGGATAGATAGATAGATGATAGATAAAATTTCTTTAAAAATAATTTCTGTTTATGGAAATCTTGAGAATTACTTTGAGGGTTGTACATTAGGCTAGAGGGACAAAAAAATAGATAACTAGTGCAAAATAACATAAAAGGGAGAGAGAAAGAGACAGAGACCAACAAACAGAGTGAAAGTCAGTTCAAGTGGGTGACTATAACCTCTGGCAAGAGATCAGAGAAACAAGTTCAACCCAAAGTCAATTTAACTTTATTGGACCACACTGTCTCAGGCAATTAGAAAAATATTTGTAAAACATCAGATGAGAAAAAGGAACGTGGAGCCCAATAATGCCAAACAATGTTTATAAGAAAGAAATCATGAAGTGGGAAGAGTAAACACAATTATTCTATCAGCACCTCCTGTTCTTCTAAAGATTACTTAACTTACATGTAGAGAACTCTGAACAAACAACCAAAATAGTTTCTTGCTAACATACTCCTACCTCCAAAGTAGTCAGTTTTAAGAATTTAAAAAAAAAAAAAAAAACTTGAGAAATTTTCAATTTTGAGGAATTAGAAATAAATGAAAGTATCCATTATTTTTAGGCCATCTGATAATAGCAAGCCAAAAAGAATAAAAAATGTCTTTATGTTCCCATTTGCCCTTTACTTTTCACTTTGAGTGAAAAACTATTTGATAATGGACACAAATGATAGCCCCAAGTTGAGGCTATAATTATAGGCTTATTTAGAGAAGAGAATGCACTTTGACTCTTTATCCAGCCACGTGAACTTTCAAGGTTCTTCATAGTGCATGTAAATTTAATTCAACTCAGTGGTATTGGACAGGTTAGCTTGTTTTTACCAATTTTTACAGCTTATGAAGCTGACAAACATGAAGCCCTGAAATCAGTTTCATCTTGTAGCTCATACAACACCACACACACACACATACACGCACATGAGAAATATTCATGGTCTTTCATGATGTGTCCAATAAACAGTAGTTCTGCATGTAGTATTTTCCTCCTCCTAATTCCTCTTTTCAAACCAGGCCCCAGTCTCTTTACAGAATGATCCTTGTCACTCCCTATCCTTTATCTAATCCTTCCTCATCACCAAATGCTGTATCTTGATTGGAAAAATACCGGTCATACACAATATTCTCCTCAGATCACAATAAAATATACTATCTATGTGAAAACAAAATGGGACTGAAGGTTGCGATTCATTTCTGTCATGGATGTTCCAATTAATGATCACTAAATATGTCAACCTTCAAATAAATTCTGCTTCTCTGGAAAACCAATATGCATCAAAATCAATACCAGATCCTCCTTATTTAAAAAATACTATAATGAAATGCACATATGTATTTTTTATATATGGTGATTTTTCAAAAATTATTAGGTTATAAAAGTTCAGATATCTAAGATTTCTGATACTAATTCTATTCTTCAACATTTCTAGTCTGGGACTTCATTTGTGATCATTATTCTTTGAAATCCAATGAGCCTCTTAAATTTTAAAAATGTTTTTAAAGAGGAAAGAACCACAATAAACTATTATAAGTTTACTGTGATGACATACAATTAGAAAAATTTGAGGATAGCTACATACCTAGAGTAAGAAGATACTGTTCAATCAGAAATACCAACTAAAGAATAAGCTGATATCTATGTATATCTGTGTGTGTATATCCATGAGTCTGTTTGTGTTGGGGGGAGTGTTTCCTTATGTATCCTTCTGCTTTAAGTTGTTTTAGAATGTGGAGCATTTATTATGCCCTCTAGTCAAGACCACGGAAGAGAGACATTTCCATGGTCCCCTGGTCACTTTTTAAGCACCATTATTGAGTCAGTGTTCTTGGAAGAGACTGATGTGGTAAAAACATTTCTGTTAATTTCCCCTGAAGAATGTCACATTGGGTAATGTTCTGTGGGTGGTCATGTAATGAGACACTGGTGTCTGTCTATGGCACATACTGTATATGAAAGGAGATACAGATAAAGGTAACTTAAATTCCATCCTTCTCTTTGTTTATATGATGCTTATCACCATGCTATCTAGACACCCAGACTAGAATCTTTCTAACAAGTACATTTTCTACCTTCATTCAACTGAAATCCATGAACAATGAATCTGGGCAGGCTCTTGAAGGGTTAATATTCACACATGCTTCTGGGTAGTCAGAGATGAAAATGGACTGACCCTAGCAGCAAAAACTTCCTGATTTTCAATAATGTAAGCAACTGCTTTAGTGGGATACCACTGAAAATGAATTTTCTATGTTATAAACATATTCTAAGTGCATTTGCAAGCATGTAGCTATTTAAACTGTTTTTACCTAAACTAGTGACTTTAAAAAAAAATAGCTATTCACAGTCCTAGTTTATTTTGAAGATGAACAGCATAAAAAGTTTCAAAGGAATTATTTTTCCTGTAGAAGAGAGCAAGTGTTATAGCAACTCTGTATGTGTGTGTGTGTGTGTATAACTTATATATCTATATAAAATATATATATATAACTTATATATATAAAACTTTTAACATAAAAGTACTAAAATACTTTATTCCTTTTATTAAATGTAATTTTTAATAACACTAACCCCTAGATATTATCCTCTCTGTCACATCATGGAATTGACACAATACAGCGTGTTAAGAGCAAACATTACTAAGTCCAACTGGACTTTTTACAAAGTCAAATTATAACAATAATGAGACTCTTAGAACATCTGTATTTTCTTTTCGAGAGTCTTTCACTTCCTTCCTCTTTCTAGCCTCTAACTTCCTTTGTTTTCTTTTAGTCGTGAACTGTAACCAGGACATTCTGGAATGTAGATTTATTCACCTTGACCTCAGCTGTGATTAATCCACCCGAAACAAAGATCAACTTCTGGCAAACACTAGTTTCCTTTCCCTTATATCAATAATGCTAATTCACCTAGTTGTTTGCAGTATCTGGTTTAGGTGTGGTTGAAAAAGAAAATCCAGAGAGCAAAGATGCAAGAATTACCAGTGATTCATTTAACAAACACGTTATTGGATATTACTTATGTACAGGTACTGGATAGGTAGTCTATTTGATTAATGGATATTAATTCTACTGCACTTGAAACTCTAAAATGAAAATGAGATTGAAGAGGATGATGAATGGCTTACAGTCCACATTTGTAAGCCTTGTTTTTGTTCTACCACCATATGGTATAGAAACAAAATTATTATTCTCTTTGGGTGGGAGGAGATACTAGTGTAGATTAATCAAATACACTGGCAGCTAAGATGAATGAAACTTTAGTTACTACTAAAACCTCATTGGAACCATTAGTTCTGAACTGTTTATCAAAACTTTTACCAGGGCTGCTAACAATTAACAAAATTGATGAATCTGAGTTTCAGTCTTATGCTTTTCTTCTACCAGCCATTTGTCAATCAATAGCTTTTATTGAGAAATTACCATATACAGGACAATATGGAGGCTTGGAGCCTCCAAATCTGTTGAGGGAAAATAACTTAAATAAGTGTTAATAGACTTACTGAGACAAAGTTTTCACTTTTAGTTCAATGTCACTATTAGTTCAATGGTTAAAAGACAAATTTCTTTTACAACAGGCCTTCTCAGGGTCTCTAATCTTCTAGCACATTGTTAATATCCAAGAAGAGCATTTAATATTCACCATTTCCCTTTATTATCCTTTGTTGTCCAGGCACTAATTAATATTTCCTAGAACTCACGTTCCACAAATCTCAATAAATAGAAGCTGTGGTCTTTGCTTTCTGGGATGTTAATCCACTATTGTAGAGATTATTTGAACCATAGAGTTGTAGAATAAAAAATCATAGGGATTACTTAACCCAGAGTTCCCAATTCAAAGTGACTATTAAATTTTACTTTAATTCTCAAAGTCTGGCCCTCCTTCAGGCTTACTGAGTTAG
Organism: Piliocolobus tephrosceles; assembly: GCF_002776525.5. NCBI lineage: Eukaryota > Metazoa > Chordata > Mammalia > Primates > Cercopithecidae > Piliocolobus > Piliocolobus tephrosceles. The sequence goes on along the minus strand of NC_045436.1, from coordinate 45,588,525 downwards.
AATTTGGTAGGATAGAACAAAAACTTTCAAGGTCCTGCATCAATTTTGATGATGAATGGGCCAAGTGTGGTTGCCCAGAACAAACCAATCAATGCCCAAGTGAGGACCAAGCCCTTTCAGAGAATCTTTGGGCCTCAGTGCAGAGGTGGCCCTGTTGGATGGCAGACTACTTCACTTCCCTGCCCTCTCTCCATGTGTCAGAGAGGCTGACTGGATCCACATGCTGGCAACGCTAAGATCAATAGTAATGCAGACCATCCTACAATGATGAGCCACAACAATCCATTACTCTTTGTCAGCATTTTGCATTAGAAAACAGAGTTAATGGAGTCCCTGGGCCAAGGGATCTAGTGTTGAAGAGGCACAGGAAAAAGTCATGAGACAAATTGGAACTATGATAGTTATGCAAGTTAAGAAGAGGCGGAAGGTAGGAAGAAACAAGGTAGAAAACAAGGTAGCAAATGAGGTAGAAAAACAATAGCAGAATACACAGAGAGAACGAAACCATCCCAACATTTCTAAAACTATAGCATATACATCATTTGCTACCAAACCAGATGACCCTGGTGGTATACACCATGGCAGTGTACATTCAGCCTGCCTGGCTTTTTTTATCTGTGATTTGCAGTCTTGACTCATCTCTAAAGTTCATTCAAAGTAGAGTAATTTCTCAGGCAGTGGTTCTCAACCTTGGCTGCACATTGGAATCACCTCGGGTGGCTTTGAAACTACTGATGCTCAAGCCTTCCCACAAAGCAATTAATCTCTGGGGGTGATTTACAGGCATAAGTACATTGTTTTTAATCATCCAGCTGACTCTAATATGCAGTTAAGGCTGGAACCTGCTGCTAGGAGAAAGAAGACAGAGAGGAACCTTCATCAAATTCCCTCCCCTCTATCAAGATGAAGATGGAAGTGAGCCATAGGCCTAGGATGCCGTTGTATTCAATTTTCCTGTTTAGTAAGGCAAATGTATCACATTTTTTTCCATTTATGGTAATAAAAATGTAGTGTCCTTTAAAAATTATTTTGTTAAGGTGAAAACAAAAAGTGGGTTGCTTTTTAAAAGATATTAAGTGACTAATAGAGCAGTTGGTAATCTGACACGGCAAAAATTGTGGTGGTGGAACGCAGATGAATGAGGTTTTGTAAATTCTGAGCCAGTCAGCACAAGAAAGGAGCAAATATGCTGAGGATAGCTGAGACTCAGAAGACCCAAAATCCTACTGCTCAAGTTCCTAGAGTTGCTGTTTTTCCTTTGTTTAGTTTTCCCTGGTTCCCATACAAAAGAACCCAAATGACTACCCTTCTCTCTAATACTTGTGATAACTTGAATGTGCAAGCAAGAAAACTTCCTTCATATTAAAACAATAAATGAGGCCATATGGTTAATAAATGTATTTATTGTTCTCTTTTAAGTTGGGATGATTCCAATTACATCATCATGCTCATATTTATCTACATATATTAAAAAAAAAAACCATGGGCTTTTGGAAACTTCTGTTTTATAACTGCAATGTATAGAGCATATGCAAATGTGCATTTTTAAAGTTTAAATAGATGTCTGATTGCTCCTTCCATTTCTGAGACTACTATGATGATGGGCTGATTATACAAGATCTAGTTTGACTTCTAGAATGGTACTTCTGCACACAGTCTACAGTAGAAACATTGCTGTCCTAGATTAAAAAGGAAGCTAGGCAGATCCTACATGAGCACCTATCATGCATGTACACACACATTGTAAAACAAATATGAGTGTAACTATACTGCTGTACCCAATTGAATAAACAATGAATAGGTAAAATTTCTTACCTGTTTGAAAGATTTTATGGAACAGGAATAAAATAAATAGCACCCACAAAAGGGGTAAAACAGATTTAGTGAATAAAATGGGATTGGGGACAAGACTTCAGGGAAGGGCATAAACTTAAGGTAACAGATGAGTGAGCAAATGAGGAGAATGCTCTGCTTGACTGAAAGAAGAATGGGAGAAAAGAGCACTGAATAAGGAGACATTTGTTGGTAAGTGCCGATGTAACATCCATGACTCAGATTTTCAACGTGCTCCAAGAGCTAGTTGGGGAAAATATTACCATGCAAAAATATCGCTACTTTATAGCTAACATGTATTTAATCATATTCCATATAATACATATAACATGTATTTAGTCATATTTCTGAGTACTTTCTACTCTGTGACTCATTTATTCGTCCCAGTACAACCACAAAGCGAGGACGACCTTGTGCCCCAATATGCAGGGGAAGAAATGGAAGCCCAGAGATATTAAGTATTTTGTCCAAGGTTGGTATTGTTAAGGCTTGGATTTAAACACAGACCTTAATCCTTAGGCTATAGTATAAATATTATAAATATTTTTGAATAGTCTACTAGATGTGAAGGAGAAAGAGAAATCAAGTGGCCTCATTAATCCGTTTCTCTAATCTTCACATTTCTGTTTTGCAAGAGTTAATTTTTTTTTTCTCATTAGAGTTGATACAATATGTGAGAAGAGAAATTTGGAAAAGAGCCTAGAGGTTGTGAAAACCCACTATAGGAATTTAGAGAATCTGGGGTGTTGCAATGATTAGAAATGCGTGTTTTATAAAGCATATTAAAACTGAAAATGTTTATTGTTTAGTTATATATTTACGCTTTAAATTGATAAATGCAGCAAAACACTGGCACGAAGTACTGTTTAAGCACACTCCTAAAAACTTTCAAATACCACGTCTTGTAAGAAAATATATAACTAAATATTTGTATTGTGAAAAAAAAAAAGACTAAAAAAATAGATGCCAATCAATTTCAAATCAATTTATCTTTTCCAAATGCTTCATAATCAGGATAAGGGAATATATGTGCTTAATAAAATTCATTTTCTTAAAGGACCTAGGGGATGGGGAGGGTAGAGGAGTTGGCTCTTACAGCAGAGGAAACATTGATTTAGTAGAAAGACACCCACAATGATTGGAAGTATTGTTAGGGTGAGAACTCTTTAAGATTGGGGATGATACCCACCTTCTTGACAAAAGACATGGAAAGATAAAGTATAGGGAAAGAACTTTCTAGCTTAAGCATCTATGATTCTTTCTCAGTTCTATCTTCATTAATCTATTCTGATCTCATTGATCTTGTCTAAGGTTTTGATTACATTTTATTGAGTAGAAAATAAGTGTCTAGAAATATTTTTCAAATCATATATATTTTTGCTAATTTGCATCTTTGTGTCAATGGAAACATACAAAGATTCAGAATCTCTCTTCTCTTTTTTGAGCGAAGGGTAAGTTTTCCAGATATTTTTATTCTGGGTAATAGAAACTTTAAAAAATAAATAAAAGAAAACAGAGAGAACAGACATTCTCCGAGAGACTATTTCGTATGATTTTGGATGATTCCAATTACAGCCTCAAGCTCGAATTTATCTCTCCATACTGAAAAGCCATGTGCTTTTGGAAACCTCTAAATAATATGCTATATATAATCACAATTATATAATTATTCAATAAAAAATGATTACTTAAGTAACATTACTGGTTAACTCTGGTAATTACCTGTACATGGATATGGGCAAACAGGCATTTTTACCATAGAGGACAACTTTGTTTGGAAATATTTTTATGATGAAATTGTGGCAGTCCTGCCCCAAGAAAACAAAAACCGCTCAAAACTAAAAAAGCACAGCTTTGATTGCTTTGTCTATGAATAAACTTTCCAGAATGCTTTTCAGAATTGGAAAGAACAACGTTGCAAGCTAACGAATCAAAGACAAATTGCTGACAATTTGTGTTGGGTTCATAAATAATTCAGCAGGATTTTTTAGGCTTGTCTGAAACTTTAAACAGGAGATCATCTAAATGAAAATAAAGTTGGGGAGCTAGATATGTGCACAAGTAAAAGCATGCTTGCCTTAACTAATAATAGGGTTATATTAGCCAAGTTAGATTCTCCGGAATCACTGTCTCCCAGAAACTGGAACTGGAACAAGAACAGAGACATGGAGAGAGAGAGAGCCCAGAGCTCTTCACTAAAGAAACATCACATACCCAACTCTGACAAGAAACTCCCTCCAAAAATATTTAAATTGTATAGATTTCACCATAGGTTGTATAATCTACTTGGTTGATTTAGTTGAATGAGGCAACTAAGCTATTTAAGAAATTTTTCAAGAAAAGAAAGAAATGTAAGCTCATCAATTTGGTGAAAAATTAGTCGAATGATTTGACTGAATAGACTTCTGTTAGTGAAAGAGGGTCCAAATTGTTGGTTGGGGAGATAGACACAGCCAAAGAACAACTGGGGCAATTCCATGCACAATTTCCCTAATGTTCTACTGATGACTTAACATTATGAACATTACCTAGTTTACAAGAGAAGTCAAATCAAAGTAAGATAGATAGATAGATCTGCCTTTGGCATATATATATATATATATATGTGTGTGTGTGTGTGTGTGTGTGTGTATGTGTATGTGTGTATATATATAATGTGTATATATGTATATATATATATAATGTGTGTGTATATATATACACACACATACACATACACACACATATATGTGTGTATATATATTGAATATATATTCTATATGTATATATATTCTAAATGAGAATAAAGTTGGAGAGCTAGATATATACACCAATAAAAGCATGCTTGCCTTAATAATAGGGCTACATTAGCCAAATTAGATTATACATATACACACATACAGAAAATAAAATATTGATGGTGATTATATGTTAAGAATAAACTCATTCAGTGGAAAACTTCATATGCTTTTAAAATTATTTTTTCTGTTTTATTTTGCTTTTCATATAAAAACCTTCCTCGTAAAATCTTGCTCAAAATTGAGTTCTGTGTACTTTTCTCTTTGCTTCTAAACTTGTTAAAGAGATGTACTGCTCTACCTGTAACTGTCAATATAGATCAATGCACAGTATCCAATAAAATGAATTTTATTGATTGAATATTGGCCAATTTTTCTTATTTGCATCTTTGTCCTCTGATCTATCACAGATTTCTTTTAATTTTTCAGCTAAAAATGCACAATAATCTATACTTTTAATGAGAATATTTATTTGTAATGAATAAATGAAAATTAAAGATAAGGTAAGTATACCAAAAAGCAAATAAATAAAATTAAATTTGGCTGAAAAGACATTTCTAAAATTGACATTCACCCCCAAACTAGCCTTTAAATTACTAAAAAATACGTAAATGCAAACATCACGTAGAGTGAATTACCAACACTGAGTGTCAGTTCTTTCTAACTGCTTAGGTGTGTGGCAATGAAATGACCCACGGACAAGTAAAATACACATGTTGGTTCTGCAATGTGCACTAAATAATCTGAAGCAGGGGCAGCCACACAAGTTCTAACACTTGTGTGAACACACAGGGATTCCACGGAAAGGGGGTTAAGAAGGCACAAGGGGATAGACTAATCTTTGGGGGAAAATAAAAAAAATAAAAGAATGAGGTTTAAAATTCTCCAGATACCAGCAAATGAACTTCATTCCTCGCCCCCGTATCCCCCCAAGGAACAAAAGTCAAATAAAGGCTGTCTTTGTCTTACCACTAAATACAGGTATGAATCCCAGAAGATAAAGAAAACCAACAAAAGCTTAACTGGAATGTTAAGGGATATTCAGCTTTCTCTTTGATAGTAGAACATTAATTTCTTTAAACTTATTTTAAAGAAAAAGTAATGCCTGGTTAAAAGGTATTTATAGGAAATTTTTTCATGTTGGTAGGTGAATAATAAAACTTTGATAGAAGATTTAATGTTTAGTTTTTCCAATGCCATACATTATTTAGTTTTCCAAAGTTTTGAATTATGATGGCAATGTTTTTGGACAGGTCTGATTTTGTAAAATTGATGTTTAGTAATGATGATGGCCAGATTTAAACTTAGCTTGAAAAGGAAATCTGTGTGTAGTAGAAGTCTGCAGCAAGATCAGATTAGATTCATGAAATGTGTTACACATGAATAATGATGACCTGTTTTCTTACAGTGCTTTATAGCTTTCAAACGTTGTCGCATTTGTTACTTTCTGTGCTGCTCACAAACTCTGTTACATTAGAAAAGTGAATTATTTCCACCTTACAAATGAATGAACAGGTTCAAAGAGGCTAAGTGGCTTTTCTCCCTTCTCTGGTATCTCTTTTTAGAGTCCGGTGGTCTGTGGTTTAGTGTCGGGACATGGACAGGAGGCATGGATCTTCTCTGTCACTAGTCAGGCCTCTGGCCTACCTTGGTCATTTGGAAGCCACTGTGGGTTACAGTTCTGTTACTTGGCCTGTATTGTGTATAGTCTTTGGCCCGAGAGTCATCATGGAGTGGAGTAAAGAACATAGGAACAGTCTGAGCTTAGATGAGGTGGTACTGCTTAGAACCTAGACAGAGATATATGGATACCAAGAGGCCAGAGGAATCAGCCTGAAACACACAAATTGAAATAGAGAGATTGTGAGCAGGTCAGAATAGAAAGCATGAATCTGAAACAGAATGAGGAGAAACTGTACGTTGGATGTAAGAGAGTTTTAGTTTTTGATAGTTTAACCCTCTGAATAGAATTATTATGTGTTAATTCCATCTGGAAAACACACAGTCATGCCTGGTCTTCTAACCATAGTGCCCGTGGTATGCTTGTTTACATTAGGAAAAAGAAAGCTTTGGGTTGAAAACGCTTGGTTATTTGAAAAACTTTTCATTATGAAAAATGTCAAACATAAACAAAAATAGACCTACTAATGTTAAAAATATCCATGTACCTGTGACCCAGCTTCAACAACTACCAAGTCATGACCAAATTTGTTTCAGTTATACCTCCACCCACTTCCTTACCTCCTGTAAATATTTCAGTGTGTATCTGTCGAACATATGCCTTTTTATTAAGTGTTGGACACTGTATTAAAAAAATCCAAAGATAATTGAAGTCTAAGATAAATTCCTCAGAGAGGTTTTATGTTTGCTTCTGAAGAAACAGATTTAGCCAGGAAAAGTGGCTTTTCCATGATTATAGAGTTGGAATTTAACCTCCAGTCCTTTGACTTCAAGCTTAATCCTCTATTAAATGAGATTGTTTGAAAGAAGAAAGAAAATTTGCATTTATTTTAGATTCATGATCTATTGTAGCCACTGGGCTAAGTGTTTTATGTGTTTTATCCATCATATATGTCTTTTTGGAAATGGTAATTAAATAAAGTACATCTTTATCCTAACTAACCCTGTGATGCAGGTAATTTCCTTTTTAATTTTTTTTATGAGGAACTCTCAGAGAAGTTAGGTAAATTGACCATGTAAGTAAATCTTACAGGGCTACTAAGTTACCACTTAAGATTTAACAATCTACCATAAAGTCTATTATTTCCATTATTGATTATAATAGTGTTTTCTTAAAAAAAAAATAAGCTGTAAAAATACATTTCTGGCCCGATGTGGTGGCTCACACATGTAATCCTAGTACTTTGGGAGACTGAGGGGGGCAGATTGCCTGAGCTCAGGAGTTCGAGACCAGCCTGGGCAACACAATGAAACCCCATCTCTGCTAAAATAAAACAGAAATTAGTCAGGCGTAGCAGCATGCGCCTGTAGTCCTAGTTACTCAGGAGCCTGAGGCAGGAGAATTGCTTGAACCTGGGAGGCGGAGGTTGCAGTGAGCCGAGATCACTCTGCTGCACTCCAGCCTGGGTGACAGAGCAAGACTCTGTCTCTAAAAATATCTGCATTTCTTGTGGATCTGCAATGCATTGTATAGTTTGGTGTGTATCTGTGTGTTCGCATGTATTACACTATTTCTATAAAAAAGTGTGTATGTATTCCAATCTTGAAACAACTCTCCTACAAACAGAATTTTAGGATATGAATCACAGTAAACTGAAATACCAGCAGGGAGACAGAGGCACAGGAGGTCACTGTGGCCACTGCAGGCAGGCTGGGAGTTGCCATTTACTTAATGTAATAGATTCTACCTTGCCTTGTCCAGCCCAACTTGCTTTCTGCTAAGCTCATGGTTTCATCATTCTCAGCAAACTATCTCAAGAACAGAAAACCAAACACCGCATGTTCTCACTCATAGGTGGGAATTGAACAATGAGATTGCTTGGACACAGGAAGGGGAACATCACACGCTGGGGCCTGTTGTGGGGAGGGGGTTGGGGGGAGAGATAGCATTAGAAGATATACCTAATGTAAATGACAAGTTAATGGGTGCAGCACACCAACATGGCACATATATACATATGTAACAAACCTGAATGTTGTGCACATGTACCCTAGAACTTAAAGTATATACAAATAAAACAGAACAAAAAATGACTCATGGTTTCATTGTACATAACAGTTAATTTTTAAAAAGTCATTTTTATTGTTATCTTTTAAAAAATGATTTAGAGAACTATCCAATGCCTCTGAAATGAGATCTCACCAAGGGCATTCTTGATGAGCCCATCATGTTAAACTTGTTTGAGCCATGGACCATGTTTTTTGCCTAATAAGGCCCAAAGCATGATTTACTGAATAGCTATGCATCTGTGTCACATCTCAACAAGGTTCAGTGGCTCTGGAATCAAATTGCCTTGTATTTGATTCTCAGGTAAGCTACTTGCGAGTTGCGTGGTTTTTGGTATTCAGCATCTCTTTCTTCCGTTTCCTCTTCTGAAAAATGGAAATGATAGAAAATGTCTACTTCATAGTGTTTTAGATTGCATAAAATAATCCACATAAAGAATTTAATAAATGCATTTTAATATTAGCTATTATTTGGGAGTTTTTTGGAGATACAAGCAAAATTCTTTATGTGCAGAACTTAACCACATTCTAACTTATTCCCTTCCGGGCCTGATGAGGTCCTGTCCTTTAGCCTCTGCCTGTCACCTGAGCCAGGAAGGATTAGCCATGGACCTAGATGCACACATCATTTCTGAGGGATACTCCAGGTACTCCAGGGTCTGCTGGCATGTCTCGTTCATGCATTCCCTCAGAGTTGGTTCTTGTTTTGTTTCTCTATAATTCTACTGACGTATCGTGTTCATACCATATAATTTACCCATTTTAAGTATTAACTTCAATGATTTTTAATAAATTTATCAAGTTGTAAAACCACAACCAAATCTAGTTTTAGAACATTTTCATTACCCTAATTTGATCCTCTATACTCATTGTCAGCTAATCACTGTTCCCACACAAGCCCCAGGCAAACTCTATTTACTTTCTTAGGTGGATTTGCCTAGTCTAGGTATTTCATTTAAATGGAATAATACAATAATACTATATATGGCCTTTTTAATCTGTCTTCTTTCATGTAGCATAATGTTTTCAAGGGTCACCCATTTTGTAGCACATATCAGTACTTTATTCCTTTTTACGGTTGAATAATATTCCATTGTATGACTATACCATATTTTGTTTAATCATTCATCAGTTGAAGGGCATTTGAGCTATTTCTACTTTTTGGCTATTATGACTAATGCGACAATAAATATTCATGTGTAAGTTTTTGTGTGAATATATATTTTCAATTATCTTGTGCATATACTTAGAAGTAGAATTGGTAAGTCTCATGGTAACTCTATCTTTAAGTTTTCAGGAACTACCAAGTTATTTTCCAAAGTGGTTGCGCCATTTTACTTTCTTTTTTTTAAAGAGATAGAGTATTATTGTGACATTGAGGCTGGAATGCAGCGATGTGATCATTGCTCACTACAACCTAGACTCCTGGGCTTAAGAGATCCTCCTGATCTAGCCTCCCCAGTACCTGGAACTTCAGGGTCGTGCCACTGTGCCCAGGTAATTTTTTAAAAAATATTTTGTAGAGTCAGTGTCTTGCTATGTTTTCCAGGCTAGTCTTGAACTCCTGATCTCAAGCAATCCTCTTGCCTCTGCCTCCCAAGGTGCTGGAATTACAGGCGTGAGCCACTGCGCCCAGACTCACTTTATATTCTTACCACCAGCGTACAAACATTCCAGTTTCCCTACATCCTCATCAATACTTGGTATTGTCCTATTTTTAAATTATAATTAGTAGATGTGAAGTAGTATCTTATTGTGGATTTGACTTGAATTTCTCTTACATCTAATGATGTTGAGCATTGTGTCATGTGCTTATTGGCCATTTTTACATATTTTTTGGAAAAACATCTATTCAAATCCTCTGACCATTTCTAAAAATTGGGTTTTATTTTTATGGTTCAGTTGTAAAGGTTCTTTATATGTTCTGGGTACCATTAATAGATCCTCATCAGATATATTACTTGAAAATATTTCCTCTCATTCTGTGGGTTATCTTTTCACAAAGAACTTCATAGCATTTTTTGATTTTTAATTTAAATTTTAAATTTTATTTTACTTTTTTATTCTTTAGTACACTCACAGACAAGCAAAGACTTAATAGTGTTTTTAATTTTGACAAAGTCTATTTATTTTTTAGGTGTCATATCTAAGAAGCCATTACCTAATTCAAGAACACAAGTATTTACACATAAACTTTCTCCTAGAGGTTTTATAGTTTTAACTATAACATCTAGCTGTTTCCTCCACTTTGAATTCATTTTACATATTGTGTGAGGCAGGAGTCTAACTTTATTCATTTGCATGTGGATATTCAGTTGTCCTTGGAATTTTCTTGGCACCCTTGTCTAAAATTAATTGACCATAAATGCATGGGTTTATTTCTAACTCTAATCCATTTTGAGTTAATTTTTGTGTATAGTGTGAGAAAAGTTTACCTTTTTGCATATAGCCATCCAAATGTCCTAGTGAAGTTTTTTTGGCACCTTTGTTGGCAACCAATAGATTTTAAATATAAGAGTTTATTTCTGGACTCTCAATTCTGTTTCATTAATGTATATGTTTATTTTGGGGGTTGGTTATTTTAAAATTTTGTCAGTAGGCATGTATGAAGACAAAGCATGTTCTACTCACATTGATAACTAATGTCACATTTTCCCTTCATGAAAATAAAGGAAAGAGAAATTAAATTTTAAAAAAAGTAAATCACAGGCTAAACTAAATGACACACTACTGGAAGAAGAATCCTGGAAATTACAAGAACTAAATATAAAGTTTAGCTGGCAGAGTGTATTACAATGGGAATCTCCGGCAGATAGCTTTACATTTTTGCTAAATGAAGAAAGAAGATTGATGATAAACATTTCAAAAAATAAATGGTACAAGGGCAGGGGCTGGCATAGGGACTACATAAGTACTAATACTAGATTGTGTCACAAGCTACGCCCCTGAAATTGATTTTCCTGCCACAAACTACAACATCTTTATTATTCCCTTAGAGGTGGGCTAAATTAGAGAGCAGGGGAAAGGAAAGAATTGTTGGCAGATTTCTATGTGCAGTCAATGGTAGCCAGTGTCCCAGGAAGGAGGACTCACGGAACATTACCATTCTTGATGCAATGCACATGCTGTACTCAGGAAGGAATGCAGAGAAAACTCTTGACAGTCAAAATAGGATTTGCATATGCTGCCTTAGCTGATGGACATTAGTCTCCTTAGTCTCCTATACCCATCTCAGGCATCTAACTGTACTTGTGGTCAGTCTTAAGAAATTCTGCCTAAGGGATAAGGGAGGCTTAGAAAAAAACAAAACAAATAAAAAACCTGAAGAAAATGCAGCAGGAACAATGCTCATATGCTCTTCTTAAATGGATCTGTTCTGATTCAGAAAATGTTGGGAGAAACAGCTGTGGAGGAGATGGAGAAATAGATCCCATTTCTACCAGTCCTGGTTCCATTTCTAGTCATTTTATTTAATGTTACATATAAAGAGAATAAACATACTAGAAAATGCCAGTTGTATCTAGAAACATTTAGTTCAGTAGCAGAAAGCAAAAATAAGGAAGAGGTACATTCTATACACTGAAGGTCAAGATAATGACATTTGCTCCCATACAGAGCAGAAGAGTTCCCAAGAGCTTTGTGACTGCTTAACAAACAGAATACTTTTTAAAAACGCTAAACAAACAAACTTCTAGAGGCAGAAGAATGGAGTTGTTCAGAGAATGTACATCAGGGCAAGAGTTCCCAGATGTGAATTTCAGATCTGCCACTGACTAGCTCTGTGAACTTGAGCAAACAATTTAAGCTCTCTGGGTCTTCATGGTCTCTTCTGTAGGAGGAGAATTAATATTGTAACTACCTCACAAAGTTGTAGTAAAGATTAAATGAGTCATTATGCATAAAGAACTGATGAATAACTGGAAATGACTACGTTCTAGGTAGATGCCTGCTAATATAATACCCCTTATTATGTTTTATTATACATACTCTTCAATTCCAACTGAAAAACTAGGATGTCATTTAAAATATAAAACTCTATGCCTCCCACTTTTGCAAAAAAGTTAGTATATATAGTAGTATTAATGTTATTTGATTATAAGTAGTAAGAAATCTAATTTGATCTTTAATGAGGTATTAAACATGATAATTACATGGTGTTCTTGATTCATAATAAAATTAGCACTTCTGAAATGAGGAATAAAAATCAAATAACAACTCTTCAAAATGAAAAATAATCTATATTATTTTAATAATATAGGTATAGATGATAAATACATATCATTTTTGAAATGTGTGCATATAAATGACTATTTTTATTAAACAGTTTTTACTCAAGTAAATAGAACAGAGAAAGTTAAGTTTACATTATTTTAATGACAGATGCATTGTTGAAAAGTTAGGTACAAGCAGAATATTTGGAAATTTAAGAGTGTTAACTATCCCTTTTGTGAAATGAGAAATTCTTATTGTAATGTGAATTACCTTGCAAATTTGATTTGCATACGTATGTGTTTAAAATTTAAAGTAAAATCAGAATATACTTACATAAATGTAGGTTAAGGTATAGAAGCACTTTCAGTTTCTAGATGCATTAGCATCTCTAGATGATTAGGAGACTCAATGTTTCTTTTCTTTGTGGTCATTAAAGCCTTTGGATATGCTACATGAGAAATGGATGCCCTCCCAGGCTGTGGCCACGATTAAGGTCAAGGTATTACATGGGACTACACAACGTGGTCCGTGGAATTTGCACTAAAGAAATTCTCTCCTCTTTTATGTAGCCTTGAGACAGGCTGTCAATAGTTCCCTTGTGAGATGATCCCATTTCATTTAAGTGAATGCAACTGAGGTCTTCAAGACTCTGTCTCAGTTTTAACTTTACCTACAGTTTAGTTTTTCAATTTTGCCCTCATTTTTTTTTTTCTTGTCTTATCTAAATCTACAGAATTCTGTGTTTCATAATCCTTCCTAAGGTGATTTCAGCCTCTTTGCTCTTTTCTTCAATTCCTCTCTCCCTATTTATTTCAGTAAAATCAATTTGTACTCACCACCCTCCTAAACCTGATTGCTATAGTCTCTCCCGCCATCCTGTCAGAGTTTTATGGTTTGTTTGCACCTGAGGTATGTAGTGCTTCACTGTTCACAGTGATTACCAAGCAATGACATGTTTTAGCCCCCAAGGGAATTCCTATATTCACAAACACACTCATTCAAGAAGGTCATCCTGAAGACATCTGTCTTCCCTTCTGACCTGCTGCCGAAAAGCAACAGCTGTTCAGCCATACTTAGCTCATATTGTATCTATTGTCTACCACAATCACTACATTCCAAGAAATCCCATGCTTCTTACAGGGTGCTATAATTGTTCTGAGATGCCAACCTCACCAGCTGGATCTATTTGTGGGCAGAATAATTCTCCCTGAGGAGTTGCGGTTCCCCACAGTCCTGCTCCCAGGAATGCTATCACCTGGGAAGCACTTCACTCTGTGCCATCCCCGGTCACCCTTGCCCACAGTGCCCATAACAGTTCATGCTGTCCTTCCAGCAGCTCTTCTCAGGGCCCAAAGGAATCAATCCCCAAAGCCATGCTTGATGCGCAGTGCCCACCAAAAGTTCCATTCTTGTCATTCACTGTCTAAGTCAAACAGATGTGTTAGCCTATTAATATGCCTGAGTACTGTGCCTCATGCTACTTTGGTTCACAATCTGCTTGCCTGTGTAGCATCCTCTTCCTCCCCCGGTTCCTCCCCATTTGCCTCAGCCTAGTCATCCTTCAAAATCAAATTCGAGTCTCACCACCTTCATGGACACTGCTTCCAACAGACCCAGCCCTGGGAGATTTAGCCCACTCTCATTTTCCTTTAGGATTTTCTTTTTCTACCACTGATTGGATCACTATCATATTTTTTTTTTTATAGAAGTCCAATATTTTAGAGTTGGAAGGGATCTTACATAATAACTAATCCGTTTGCTCTTTCACACAAGTGATTAACTAAGGCCCAGAGAATTGGAGTGACTTTTGCAAGGGCCCACCCTCACTTCTTCTGAACCTCCTCTGAAAAGATTTGAAACTCTGCTCTTCGAGGGCTGGGGTCTTGATGTTAAAGAATATGGCACTGGCCTAAAACTTTAAAGTGCAGAGGAAATGGAACCTAAGTCTGATTCCTGGTTAAAGGAAGGCTCAGGAAGACCAAAAGTTTTAATTCCAAGGGAGTAGGCCAAGACCAATAATCAGCCACCAAAGAAAGTTCTAACCACTAACCATAGGAAGCAATCCCATTTGAGTGGCTAGTTTTAGAAGCTAAGCCAGGGAGCATTTACTGTGGCAATGATATCCAAGGGCATTAGAAACCTTGGATGCCATTTAAAAATATAGCAATTAGAGAATAAGACCTTAGGGAAGAAGCTACTGGGAAATGCACACCAGTTCATATGCATGGCTGATATAGTGGCAGTGTATAAACATATACATATATGTGTGTATATTTACTGTCATGTGTATATATACATACACATATATATGCACACCTTTATGCATATATACACTGCCATATACATATAACTGTATATCTATATATGTGTATGTGTGTATATATGTATGTATATGTCTTATCTTGTACTTTATTGTGAGTTTCTTAAGAGTCATGACTATTTTCATCATGTTGGTATATGGAGTCTGGCTGTGCCTCATTCACAGTAGGTACACAATAAAAGTTGATTGTCTATGATGGTGAGTTTTATCTGGCTCTTAGGAAACTTTTTCAAGTAGCTATGTAAGTCTTCAAGTCACAAGATGAGGGCCTTCACAACTTGCTAACTTTGTTAACTCCCCTGAGACTCCTTTCTACCTCAGAGAGTTTTGTTTTGCTATACTCCCATCCTATAGTTGCTGTTTGGATGCCACAAGAAAGCAAAAAGTATATAGGAAAAAAAAATCTGACCCTATAATGTTGATATCTCACCACTCCCTGACTTGTAAGAGGGTAGTCAGGCCAGTGACTGCCCAAACGTCCAGTTATCTCTGGGGCCTTTGGAAACTCTATCTGGTGTGGTGGACTGCTGGCAAGGGAACTGGCACAGTTCTCTTAGCTGACTTTCTGGGATAGGCCCGTGTTGGGCCTACCCTAACTAGTGCAGACAAGTTAGGTGTAGTTTAAATTTTTTAAGGGCTTTGTAATTACCATACCAGAGCTATTCAGAAAGAATGATGTAACTTTCAGAGCAAGCCTGTCTGAAGTCATTGTCACCACCTCTCTCACTCCCAGGATTCCCCATTTTTCTCTTATCTCCTTGCAGTCTGCAGCTGGTGGTCTTTCTGAGCACACACTCTTGACCCTGCCTGGGCAGAGCTGCCCTGATGGCATTTTCAACTCAGACCCATTTTTCTTCTGCCAGACCTAGCCTCCTCCCAGGCTAAAATCCAATGACAAAAAATGCTTTGAATTAAGTGGGAAGCAGGCTCTCTACTGATCAGAAAGGAACAGCAAGACCAGACGCGTCCTGAGACCAGATGAACTTTAGTATGAAGGAAAAGTGAAATTTTAGCACTCACACCTCTTTTAGAAAATATGCCTAAGAAGACGTTTCTATTCTGAATAACAGTGGGGTGCAAATGGATCATTACGGAAATTTGATAGCCATGAGAAAACATTTCCACTGCTTCTCTGACTCCTGACATTCTGGTCTCTCTCTCAGACCCCAGGAAGTGGTCTGACTCCAGCCAATTGCTGCTTATCCATGAGGTTGGGGGAACATGGCTAATGAAGGTCCTTTGTGAATTCTCATGCCTCATTTTAGTCATCAATTTCACCCTTCATTCCCACCACACCTCTGGAGCTGCTAAATGGCTAGCTTGGAGTTTCACTTTCCAGCCCACCCTCCACTGAGGTGCTAACTGAGCTGGGAATAGAGGTCTCAGCTCACATCCAAGGACCACAGTAAATTAACAAACAGAAACCCTGAAAGACTGTTGAGAGTAAAAAGATTCCCATCTCCCTAGAAAAGCCTATGGTAACTGAAAGGAGATGGAACTGTGCCTGCCAAAAGTGGATCACCTTATGTGAAGATTTGAGTGCAGGTATTTAACCTAGGCTTGATGTATCCTAGGAGTCCCTACCAGTTTGCTCATCAGCAGAAGTGCCCTTTCTCTGCTCCCAAATTATAGTTACATTCATCCTTTGGGTATAACTAATGCTGACGGAAGAAGAGGAGAAGAGGTATTTATTTATATGAATCAGAGCCAGGGAGAAAACCTGAGCAGAAGAAAGAGTCTGAGCTGAGACCCATAGGGAAATGACCCATATTGTCAGGTTTGGTGTTTGCCAGGGTTGGTGTTGAACAGACTCTGCCTCTAGAGTTCTCTGTCCACTTTGGACAGCAGTGCATGAAATGCTCAAAAACAAATCAACAAATCCCTTGCATGTGTGTTAGATTTTCAGCATCCTCAGCTGGCACCACAGTTGGAGGTCTTCAGATGTTATCAGTCCTACTATACCCTGTCTCCCAACCCTCTTAATAATAGATACTTTTCATAAGCAAAAATGAACTTAGCACTAGTGTTTAGAAAGACGCTTGCTTTTCTCGCAGCTGCCACTTCCTAAGTCGAAAAGCTGACTTTGTGGGGGACCAAATGATGTCATATTAGTCACGGCATCCTTTTCCAAGGGCCAACAAAACCCTCCCTCCACCTGCAAAAATAAAATTGATATAGTTCTCTATACATTTTTATATTGTGTGTTAGGAAAAAGAATTCACCACCCAAACTCTTGACTGGATATCACTTTATCCAGTGGTTGAAAAATGATGCTATGACTCAAGGACACTCATTCTCCCTCCCATAAGAGACTGCGATTTAAAAAGAAAGGACGTCTATAAAGACATGCTCTTCCCATACACCTTCCCCAAAGAGCAATGCCATTTTTAAGTGAAACACTGCAGATAATAATACTTAAAATCCCTTCCAATCTTGCTCACAATTTTAAAAGCTTCAAAATAATTCCCTCAAAATATGAAACAGCTCCAAAATGTTTATGTCACCCATCTTTTCCATGTTATGTAACTATATGAGGACAGGAATGATGTATTTTCCTTGTTTTAGATAGTGCCTTTTATGTCAGCTATGAACTGATAATCATTTTAAAAGCATTGACAACAATCCTGCAGTTTATTTTGTTGATGTAAAGTATTCCTTATAGTTACAACGAATGTTTCATTTATTAAAATATGGAAAGGGGGAAGATTTTCTCAGGATCCATTCTCTTTTCCAGTTGTAAGTTAAGCAGGGACCAGGCTAATTCCAAGGGCAGGTAATATCATAATTAGGTGCAGACTGGTTATCTCACTCTGGAAAATTGGCCAGATGTGGTAAGCTTAGTTTTGGCAGTCTTAAGAAAAATATTGGAATAGAATATCAAAGTATTGATAAATGGAAGCTTTTCATTGTTTATATGCAGACAAGGGTGGGTAAAGAACTTTGAAATTCCAAACCACTGGTACAAAAACTGGGTTAGAAGGAATAGTCTAGGCATATTTTAGGCAGCCTGTGGTTGCTCTGGTTAAAAGCTCACAACCAAACCACCACGATTTTACCAAGTTCACAACAGATTTTCAAATTCTGTGTATTTTGAAAATACACAAAAGTCTTCTACATAGACATTTTAATTCACTGATTCAATTAAGAACAAATTAAAATGTGTAGTTTCATGGCAAACCAAATCCATATTTAAACCAGTTTGCAGGTCTTTTCACAGAATAATTTTGGGAAAATAAATTAATGTTTCTTTGTTTTTTCTGTATATTGTTTATTTCTGTATTCAAGTTTGCTCCTAAATGACTCTATCTGTCCTCAAATACAATTCCTCTTTCATTGTACGTGCCACCATATTCCTGGCTGGACAAAGGTCTTAGAAGATCCCAATTTTTCCTTTACAGTTTTAGCTCTGAGTACAGAACAATTTGAGAGGCATTCAAGGGTATAAAAGAGTAATTTTATTTTCAGAGGAAAATAACAGATAAATCCCAATTACGTCCTCAAGCATATCCAAATTGGTTTTATATTTGGGGCAGTACTAACAAAAATCTTATCAAATGGCTCTGTGATTTCACAGGAGAAAGCAACAATTTTACTAAAATTATTCACATGTCCTCCAGCTTGTCAGAGGAGTTACAAAAGATGCAAATTTGTTAAATGAAGATATGAAGCAATTCTCTCAGTATGACAGATGTTAATGTATCAGTATGTACAGTCGTTAGGATCTCTCCTGTCCACATATAAGACACACCCTGTTTCAGGAGAGTCTTTGTGCAAAGTATATAAAGTAAAGCTGCCGCCTTGCCCACCATGGCTCTTATGTAGGCCTGACTTTTATAGTCTCCAATGTGCCTAATCTTTTTTTTTTTTTTTTTTTTTGAGACGGAGTCTTGCTCTGTCGCCCAGGCTGGAGTGCAGTGGCCGGATCTCAGCTCACTGCAAGCTCCGCCTCCCGGGTTTACGCCATTCTCCTGCCTCAGCCTCTGGAGTAGCTGGGACTACAGGCGCCCACCACCTCACCCGGCTAGTTTTTTTGTATTTTTTTAGTAGAGACGGGGTTTCACCGTGTTAGCCAGGATGGTCTCGATCTCCTGACCTCGTGATCCGCCCGTCTCGGCCTCCCAAAGTGCTGGGATTACAGGCTTGAGCCACCGCGCCCTGCTGCCTAATCTTTTCTAAATTCCTTTTCACCATTAAAACTCACCTGCCCTAAGTCTTCCTCTCTTAAGGTCTGATAGAGAATTACGGCTTTACCCCTCATACTTTAGCACTCATATCTCTTGGAAATTCTGCAGATTTTGTCAGAAAACACTAGAGCTCAGTAAGAGTGTACGTCTTTGAGCCTTTCCTTTCTCTAAACTTTCAAAGATGGACACTCTTCATCACAAACATAACCTTATTTATAGATTCAGTGTGGCTATAATAAAGCATCAAAGGTGTGGGAGCTACTTACTGTACTTCTAAAGTGACTTTCCAAACCCATCCCTGATCCACTTGCAGAAGACTTCCTTACATAACTTTCAGAAGGAAATCTATTTCTTTTACTTAGAGAAAGGCTTCACTGTGACCTTGCTTTCCAACACCAATCCTCCATGAACTAACTATTTGGAGTCTGTTAGGAATGACGTTTAAGTATGGGGTATGGCCAAGAAACTATTTAAAGTTAATATGCATTTGCCACTAATGAGGAGACTAAAATATCAACAGTAGTTTGAACTCGATAACCTTTAAGATCCTTTACAAATGTGAGTATCTATTAATAATTCTAAAATGCTCTTTTTTTTTCACAAGCTTAAATTCTTTTCTGGTAATTTCATATATCACACCAGATAAGGCCTTATAACAACTAACTCATAATCTGGCACAATCTCATTTTGAGGAAAAAACAATTGAATGCATAAAGTCCCACAGCTGGTAACTCAACCCAGATCTATTTTTGGCACATATACTTGACATAAATTTATTGCACCTGCATTTCACTCCTCTTTTCTGAGATGCATCTTTTTTTCTTCTGAAATATATTTTCTAGTGTTTGTTTGTTGGTTTAGTAGGGGTCTGCCTGTGAGTGATAAAAACTCTTAGTGCTTATCTAAAAAGGTCTTCATTTTACCCTTATCAAGTGATAGTTTCATTGGGCTTAAATTCTTAATTAAAATTTACTTTCCCTGAGAACTTAGAAGATAAAGTTGTATTGTCTTTTATGATGTAAAGTCTGCCATCAATATAAAGGACATCTTCTTTTTAGTATTATTATTTTTTTCCATAAGTTATTGGGGTACAGGTGGTATTTGGTTACATGAGTAAGTTCTTTAGTGGTGATTTGTGAGATTTTGTTACACCCATCACCCAAGCAGCAGTATACACTGCAACATATTTGTAGTTGTTTATTCCTCTCATCCCTCCCACTCTTCCCTCCAAGTCCCCAAAGTCCATTGTATCATTCTCATGCCTTTGCATCCTCATAGCTTAGCTCCCACACATCAGTGAGAACATACGATGTTTGGTTTTTCATTCCTGAGTTACTTCACTTAGAATAATAGTCTCCGATCTCATCCAGGTCACTGTGAATGCTGTTAATTCATTCCTTTTTATGGCCATGTAGTATTCCATCATATATATATATATGGAATACATATATATATATGTATTCCATATATACATATATGGAATACACACCAGTTTCTTTTTCTTCTTCTTTTGAGACAGAGTCTTGCTCCGTCACCCAGGCTGGAGTGTAGTGGTACCATCTTGCTCACTGTAACCTCCGCCTCCTGGGTTCAACCAATTCTCCTGCCTCAACCTTCTGAGTAGCTGGGATTAAAGGTGCCCACCACCACACCAGGCTAATTTTTCTATTTCTAGCAGAGATGGGGTTTCACCATATTGGTTAGACTGGTCTTAAACTCTTGACTTTGTGATCCACCCACCTCAGCCTCCCCAAGTGCTGGGTTTACAGGTGTGAGCCACGGTGCCTGGCCATACCAATTTCTTTGTCCACTCATTGACTGATAGGCAATTGGGCTGGTTCCATGATTTTGCAATTGTGAATTGTGCTGCTATAAAAACGCATGTGCAAGTACCTTTTTTGAATAACGACTTCTTTTCCCCTGGGTAGATACCCAGTAATGGAATTGCTAGATAAAATTGTAGTTCTATTTTTAGTTCTTTAAGGAATCTCCATACTGTTTTTCATAGTGGCTCTACTAGTTTGTATTTCCATCAGCAGTGTGGAAGTGTTCCCTGTTCACTGCATCCACACCAACATCACTGTTTTTTGTTTTTTTTTGTTTTTTTTTTTTTGAGACGAAGTCTTGCTCTGTCACCCAGGCTGGAGTGCAGTGGCTGGATCTCAGCTCACTGCAAGCTCCGCCTCCTGGGTTCACGCCATTCTCCTGCCTCAGCCTCCCGAGTAGCTGGGACTATAGGCGCCCACCACCTCGCCCGGCTAGTTTTTTGTATTTTTTAGTAGAGACGGGGTTTCACTGTATTAGCCAGGATGGTCTTGATCTCCTGACCTCGTGATCCGCCTGTCTCAGCCTCCCAAAGTGCTGGGATTACAGGCTTGAGCCACCGCGCCCGGCCCTGTTTTTTGATTTTTTGATTGTGGCCATTCTTGCAGGAGCAAGGTCGTATCACATTGTGGTTCTGATTTGCATTTCCCTGACCATTAGTAATGTTGAGCATTTTTTCGTATGCTTGTTGGCCATTTGTATTTCTTCTTTGGAGAATTGTCTATTCATGTCCTTAGCCCACTTTGTAATGGAATTGTTTGTTTTTTCTTACTGATTTGTTTAAGTTCATTGTAGATTCTGGATATTAGTCCTTTATCACATGTATACATTGTGAAGATTTTCTCCCACTCTGTTGGTTGTCCATTTACCCTGCTGACTGTTCCTTTTGCTGTGCTAAAGCTTTTTAGTTTAATTAGGTCCCAGCTACTTATCTTTGCTTTTATTGCATTTGCTTTTGTGTTCTTGGTCATGAAATCCTTACCTAAGCCAATGTCTAGAGGGTTTATCCAATGTTATCTTCTAGAATTTTTATAGTTTCAGGCCTTAGGTTTAAGTCCTTATTCCATCTTGAGTTGACTTTTGTATAAGGTGAGAGATGAGGATACAGTTTCATTCTCCTACATGTGGCTAGCCAATTACCCCAGCACCATTTGTTGAAAAGGGTGTCCTTTCCCCATTTTATGTTTTTTTTTTCTTTGTTGAAGATCAGTTGGCTGTAAGTATTTGTGTTTATTTCTGGGTTCTCTATTCTATTCCACTGGTCTTTGTGCCTATTTTTATACCAGTACCACACTATTTTGTTGACTATGACCTTATATTATAGTTTGAAATCAGGTAGTGTGATGCCTCCAGATTTGTTCTTTTTGCTTAGTCTTGCTTTGGCTATACGGGCTCTTTTTTGGTTCCATATTAATTTTAGAGTTGTTTTTTTCTAATTCTGTGAAGAATGATGGTGGTATCTTGATGGGAATTGCACTGAATTTGTAGATTGCTTTTGGCAGTATGGTCATTTTCACAATATTGATTCTACTCATTCACGAGAATGAGATGTGTTTCCATTTGTTTGTGTCATCTATTATTTCTTTTAGTAGTGTTTTGTAGTTTTCCTTGTAAAGGTATTTCGACTCGTTGGTTAGGTATACTTCTAAGTATTTTATTTTATTTTATTTTTTGCTATTGTAAAAGGGGTTGAGTTCTTGATTTGATTCTCTGCTTGGTCACTGTTGGTGTATAGAAGAGCTACTGATTTGTGTACATTAATCTTGTATTCGGAAACTTTGCTGAATTCTTTTATCGGTTCTAGGAGCTTTCTGGAGGAGACCTTAATGACAGTTTGACTTGGGGCTTTACCTATTTGGATGCTCTTTATTTCTTTCTCTTGTCTGATTGCTCTGGCTAGGAATTCCAGCACTGTGTGGAAGAGAAGTGGTGAGAGTGGGCATCCTTCTCTTGTTCCAGTCTTCAGAAGGAATGCTTTCAACTTATCCCGGTTATTATGTTGGCTGTGAATTTGTCCCAGATGGATTTTATTATATTGAGTTATGTCCTTTGTATGTCAATTTTGCTGAGAGTTTTAAACATAAAGGGATGCTGGATTTTTGTCTAATGTTTTTTCTGCATCTACTGAGATGATCATGTGATTTTTATTTTCAATTCTGTTTATGTGGAGTCACATTTACTGTCTTCCATATGTTAAACCATCCCTGGTATAAAACCAACTCAATCATGGTGGATTATCTTTTTGATATGTTGTTGGATTCAGTTAGCTACTATTTTGTTAAGGATTTTAGCATCTATGTTCGTCAAGGATATCAGTTTTCTTTTTTGGTATGTCCTTTCCTGGTTTTTGTATTACAGTGATGCTGGCTTCATAGAATGAATTAGGGAGGTTTCCTTCTTTCTGCATCTTGTGAAATAGTGTCAAAAGGATTGGTACCAATCCTTCTTTGAATGTCTTGTAGAATTCTGCTGTGAATCTGTCTGGTCCTGGACTTCTTTTGTTGGTAATTTTTTAATTATCATAATTATCATTTCAATCTTGCTACTTGTTATTGGTTGGTTCAGGGTA
The DNA here is from genome assembly GCF_002776525.5 of Piliocolobus tephrosceles. Taxonomy (NCBI): domain Eukaryota; kingdom Metazoa; phylum Chordata; class Mammalia; order Primates; family Cercopithecidae; genus Piliocolobus; species Piliocolobus tephrosceles. The sequence continues at coordinate 45,565,119 of NC_045436.1, read as the reverse complement.
GATAGCCTGAATTGGATGAATTGGATGATTCTTCCTGATTTAAGCTAGGAGGTTTGTATTTTTCCAGGAGTTTATCCATTTCTTCTAGGTTTTCTACTTTATGTGTGTAAAGGTGTTCATAGTGAACCAGGAGTTTTTTTCCTGCTGATGGGTTCATGGTCTCGCTAACTTTGAAGAATGAAGCTGCAGACCTTCACAGTGAGTGTTACAGCTCAAAAAGAGTCCATGGACCAGGAGAGTGAGCAGCAGCACAGTTTATTGAACAAAGCCAAAGGAGAGCCCCCACGTGGTGGAAGGGGATCTGGAAGGGTTGCCATTGCTGGCTTGGGTGACTAGGGTTTATATCCCTGTGTTACCTCCTCCCTTTTCTTTCCTTTTGTCCATTGAGAGTGGTTCTTTTTTCAATCCTCCCTTTGAGTGGTTAATTTTGAATCCTTCACTCAATTGGTTAAAAACTCAAAACGCTGAGTCACAGGGATCTCTTGCAAAAGTCCCTGAACTGGCCCAGGAAGTCCTGCCAACTCCACCCTTCAGTAGTAGCCTTGAATAATCTTTTGTATTTCGGTGGTGGTAGTTGTAATATCTCCTGTTTCATTTCTCAGTGAGGTTATTTAGATTTTCTCTCTTCTTTTCTTGGTTAATCTTGCTAATAATCTAACAATTTTATTTATCTTTTCAAATAACCAGCTTTTTTCATTTATCTTCTGAATTTTTGTTGCTGTTGTTATTTGTTTCAATTTAATTTAGCTCTGCTCTGATCTTGGTTATTTCCTTTCTTCTGCTGGGTTTGGGTTTCATTTCTTCTTGTTTGTCTATCTCCTTTGGTGTGACTTTAAAATGTCATTCTGTGGTCTTTCAGTCTTCTTGATGTAGGCATTTAAGGCTATGAACTTTCCTTTTAGCACCATCTTTGCTGCATCCCAGAGGTTTTGAAAGGTTGTGTCATTATTGTTGTTCAGTTCAAATAATTTTTAAATTTACATCTTGATTTTGTTTTTGACCCGATGCTCATTCAGGAGCAGGTTATTTAATTTCCATTTATTTGTGTCCTCTTGGAGTTGATTTCCAGTTTTATTCCACTGTGATCTGAGAGAGAGCTTGATATAATTTTAATGTTCTTAAATTTATTGAGGCTCATTTTATGACCTATCATATGGTCTATCTTGGAGAAAGTTCCATGCGCTGTTGAATACAATGTGTATTTTGTAGTTGCTGGATGAAATGTTCTGTATATATCTGTTAAGTCCACTTGTTCCAAGGTATAGTTTAAATCCATTGTTTCTTTGTTGACTTTTGGTCTTGATGTGTCTGGTGCTGTCAGTGAAATATTGAAGTCCCCGACTATTATTGTGTTGCTGTCTGTCTCATTTCTTAGGTCTATTAGTAATTGTTTTATAGATTTGGGAGCTCCAGTGTTAGGTGCATATATGTTTTGAATTGTGATATCTTTCCTGTTGGATAAGGTCTTTTACCATTACACAATGTTCCACTTTGTCTCATTTAACTGCTGTTGTTTTAAAGTTTGTTTTGTCTGATATAAGAATAGCTATCCCTGCTTGCTATTGGTGTCCATTTGCATGAAATGCCTTTTTTCACCACTTTAAGTTTATGTCAGTCCTTATTTGTGAGGTGAGTCTCCTAAAGGCAGCAGATAGTTCGTTGGTGAGTTCTTATTTATTCTGTGGCTCTTTTTCTTTTAATGGGAGCATTTAAGCCATTTACATTCAATGTTAGTGTTGAAATGAGAGTACCCTTGCTTTCATCGTGCTCTATATTGCCTGTGTACTTTGCTTTTGCTTTCTTTTTTTTTTTTTTTTTTTTTTTGCCTTTTCACTTATATTTTTGTTTTATAGGTCCTGTGTGATTTATGCTTTAAAGAGGTTCTGTTTTGGTGTGTTTCCAGGATTTGTTTCAAGATTAACAGCTTCTTTTAGCAGTTCTTGTAGTGGTGGCTTGGTAATGGCAAATTCTCTCAGGATTTGTTTGTCTGAGAAAGACTGTATCTCTCCTTCATATACGATGCTTAGTTTTGCTGGATACAAAATACTTGACTGATAATTGTTTTTGTTTGAGGAGGCTGAAGATAGGCCCTTAACCCCTTCTAGCTTGTAGGGTTTCTGCTGAGAAATCTGCTGTTAATCTGGTAGGTTTTCCTTTATAGGTTACCCAGTGCTTCTGTCTCACAGCTCTTAAGATTCTTTCCTTTGTCTTAACTTTGGATAACCTGATAACAATGTACCTAGGCAAAAATCTTTTGGTGATGAATTTCCTGGATGTTCTTTGTGCTTCTTGTGTTTGGATATCTATGTCTCTAGCAAGGTTGGGGAAGTTTTCCTCAATTATTCCTCCACATATGTTTTTCAAGCTTTTAGAATTCTCTTCTTCCTCAGGAACACCAATTATTCTTAGATTTGGTTGTTTCACATAATCCCAGACTTCCTGTTCATATCTTCTTATTCTTTTTCCTTTGTCTTTGTTGGATTAATTCAAAGACCTTGTCTTCGAGCTCTGAATTTCTTTCTTCTACTTGTTCAGTTCTATTACTGAGACTTTCCAGAACATTTCACATTTCTAAAAGTGTGTCCAAAGTATCCTGAACTTTTTATTGTCTTTTCTTTAAGCTGCCTATTTCCTTGAATATTTCTCCCTTTACTTCTTGTATCATTTTTTGGATTTCCTTACATTGGGCTTCACCTTTCTCTGGTCCCTTCCTGGTTAGCTTAATAACTAACCTCCTGAATTCTTTTTCAGGTAAATCAGGGATTTCTTCTTGGTTTGGATCCATTGCCAGTGAACTAGTGTTATTTTGGGGGTATGTTGAAGAGCCTTGTTTTGTCATATTACCAGGGTTGGTCTTCTGGTTCTTCTAATTTGGGTAGGCTCTATCAGAGGGAAGGTCTAGGGCTGAAGGCTGTTGTTCAGATTTATTTGTCCCATGGGGTGTTCCTTTGATGTTGTAGTTTCCTCCTTTTCCTATGGATGTGGCTTCCTGTGAGCTGAGCTGTAGTGATTGTTGTCTCTCTTCTGGGTCTAGCCACCCAGTGAGTCTACCCGGCTTCAGGCTAGTACTGAGGTTGTCTGCACAGAGTCCTGTGATGTGACCCATCTCTTGGTCTCTCATCCTTGGATACCCACACCTGTTCTGGTGGAGATGGTAGGGGAGGGGTGCAATGGACTCTGTAGGGTTCTTATCTTTGGTTGTATAATGCTCTATTTTTGAGCAGTTGGCCTCCTGCCAGGAGGTGATACTTTCCAGAGAGCATCATCTGTGGTAGTATGGGAAGGAACTGGTGGTGGGCAGGCCCTAGAACTACCAAGATTATGTGCCTTTTGTCTTCAGTTATCAGTGTGGGTAGTTAAGGACCATCGGGTGGGGGCAGGGCTAGGCATGTCTGAGGTCACACTCTCCTTGGGCGGGTCTTGCTGCAGCTGCCTTGGGGGATGAGAGTGAGATTCCCAGGTCACTGGAGTTGTGTACCTAGGAGGATTATGGCTGCCTCTGCTGAGTCATGCAGGTTGTCAGGGAAGTGGGGAAAAGCCAGAAGTCACAGGCCTCACCCAGCTCCTACACAAACTGAAGGGCCAGTCTCACTCCCACCATGCCCTGCCAACAGCCCTGAGTCCGTTTCTACATGGAGAGCAAGATGGGCTAAAAAGCCTGCCCCAGGCTATCTGTCTCCCAGCATTGAAAGAAAAGAGCTTGCTTTTTCACCCACCTGTGGAGTCTGTACACCCTATTTGTGCCCTTCCCAAGTTCTGGCTAGAAGGCTTCTCATCCCATCAAATTGTTCAAAGTTCAGCTAGTGATTTTCTTCTCCCTGTGGAGTTTTACTCTCTGCCACCCTAGCTGCTCTCTGGATGTATCCTTGTGCTGCCAGGCAGGAATGGCCTGCTAGGGAACCCAGTGAACTTCCAAGGCCTTTCTGCTGCTTCTTCTACCCCTGTATTTCACTAGGCTCCCCAAATTGACTCAGCTCCAGGTAAAGTTGGAGACTTTTCCTGCTAACAGAACTTCAGCTTCTCCAGTGGGAGTGTTTGTTTAGGAGAGTAGGGTCTCCCTTTCCCAATTCCACAGTTGGGGTACTCACAGTATTTGGTATGTCTCCTAAGTCTTGCAGGAGCAGTTTGTTTCCTTCAGAGGGTCTGTGGTCCTCTCAGGATTTCTGGTTTGTTCTTGCAGTTGATCAGGAGCTCAAATTCACAATGCAAGCCTCCACATGCTCCTCTGTGTGGAGCTGCAATATAGTCCTGCCTCCCATCCACCATGATGATCTCTCTCCTCCCCAGCACCTTTTTTTGTAGGTGATTTACCTTTTCTCTCTGTTTTTATTTATTTATTTTTTTCCAACTCTGTATCATGCTTACTCATTATCTCTTTGAATATTGCCTTCCCAGATTCTCTACATTCTCTACCCTTCTGAAATTCTTTCTAAACATAAGTTGGATTTGATCATTCTGTTATTCATGTTTATTAGCATCTCTTTCACATTCTCTATATTTTTGTTTCTCTGTGCTATTTAGTTTTTTTAAATAATTTCCTAAGACCTATCATCTAGTTCACTAATTCTCTCTTCAGCTATGTCTAATCTACTTCTTTACTCATTTTATAAGTTTTCAGCTTCAGTGACTACACACTTTTGTAAAAAATTTTCTAAATGTTCAGTTTGGTTCTATTTCAAATCTCTCTTTTTGTTTTTCATACAGACTAATTATTCCATCTTTGTTTCTATTTAATTTTTACCTTTACCATAATTTAAGCAAACTTAGCACATAATTGTTTATTGGGGGAACCCGCCCCCAATATTTCAACATTGGTTCTTTCCATTTTCCATAAGTGTCGGCCTGCTGACAAATAAAGAGAAAGAGTATAAAAAGAGAAATTTTACAGCTGCACCACCGGGGGTGACATCACATATTGGTAGGATCGTGATGCCCACCTGAGCCTCCAATCAGCAATTTTTTTATTAAGGGTTTCAAAAGGGGAGGCAGTGTAAGAACAGGGAGGAGGTCACATGCTTCAAAGGGCAAAAAGGAGAACTATTGATAAGGGTCTATGTTCAGCAGTGCACATATTGTCTTGATAAACATCTTAAACAACAGAACCCGACCTGACCACAAATTTACCAGGGCAGAGTTTTTTCCCCACCCTGGTAAGCCTGAGGTACTGCAGGAGACCAGGGCATATCTCAGTCCTTATCTCAATTGCATAACACAGACACTCCCAGAGTGGCCGTTTATAGACCTCCCCCAAGAAATGCATTCGTTTCCCAGGGTATTAATATTAATATGCCTTGCTAGGAAAAGAATTTAACAATATCTCTCCTACTTGCACATCCATTTGTAGGCTCTCTGCAAGAAGAAAAATATGGCTATTTTTGTCTGACCCCACAGGCAGTCAGACCTTATGGTTGTCTTCCCTTGTTCCCTAAAAATCACTGTTATTCTGTTCTTTTTCAAGGTGCACTGATTTCATATTGTTCAAACCCACATGTTTTACAATCAATTTGTACAGTTAACACAACTATCACAGTGGTCCTGAGGTGACATACATCCTCAGCTTACAAGATAACAGGATTAAGACATTGAAGTAAAGACAGGCGTAAGAAATTATAAAAGTATTATTTGAGAACTGATAAACGTCCATGAAATCTTCACAATTTATATTCCTCTGCCACGACTCCAGCCAGTCCTTCCGTTTGGGGTCCCTGACTTCCAACAACAATTGTTTACAGATTATTCTATACCATCTTGTCTATTGAATGTGTTAATTTTCCTTCATTGTTATTAACATCTTACTGTGGTTGATACATTTTTAATGTGAGCTGTCTCTCTCCCTTTCTCTCTGTCTCTCTGTCTATCATCTCTATCTCTATCTCTTTTTTCCAAATCTGTGAAAGTCCCACACTCTGGGTTGTGTGAATGGCCCTAGAAATTGTTTTCAAGATTGTTTTACCTGATCTGGTAATTTCATATTTTACATTAATTTCTTATGTATTCTATTTTACATTATTTCTTTTTAAGTATATATTTTATATTATATTTTGTCTTGAGACTCAACTCAATTATGAGAGTATTATTTCAAGTCCCTAAGCCTGACCGGCGTTGCCCTTTGGTTTCTTATAGGTATTTTTTTTTTTTTTTCCTTATCACATTCTCAGATGGCTGCCTACATTGTTGAATTCCTGGGAAGTGGGAAAACTTTCCTTCCAGGTTCAATGCCTGGAAAGTTTTTGGTTTTGTGAAAGAAGCTTAATTCCAGCTCCCTACATCTCTTGGGCTTAAGAACACATCAATCATTCCCTTAAGGTTGTGAAAACCCACAGTATCCAGTGTATAGGGCTGAAATTCTCATTAGAAATTTGAATTTTTCTTGTTGGTACCAGGAGATTTATTCATTTATTTCAACTTTATTTTACTGTTATATTTAGTTAAGTTTTTAATGTGATTGAGCAATAAAGTGGTCATCCATATATGTGTTGTCAAACATCCTACAACAACATTTAAAAGAGATTTTCAGCAGATTGTTTCCATACCTTTTCTCATTCTGTTTTAATTTTGATGCTGAGATAATTTGTTGATGCTGAATGTGATAGAATCTAAGAAAATGAAGAGACTTTAATTACCAACTGGCTCAATAATCTTTTTAGTTCTTTTAACATTGATTCTAAAACATCAGTAATATAACATCTTAGAAAACAGTATATTCCATCTTTAACTGTAGTTTTCTCCATGGGAGATCAAAACTTTGTGAAGTCATGTTGTCTGGGTCAAATCTTGAAAGGCAAATCTCTCCCCAGGCCAAGAAAAAAGGGTATTTTTGACATAGAGAGGAAGGTGAGTACAGATATGAACATGAAAGGGTACAGCAAAATCAGAGAATTGAAAGTAGTTCTGTAGGACAAAATTATAAGATATGTTTGAGAATAGAAAGAGGTAAAAGTCTTGAGAAGTAAAGACAGGGAGGTTAGTAAAAGGCCAGATCTTGGTGGTTCTTTATACCATGCTAAGAAATTTGTACTTTTTTTCCTATGGGAAATGGTAAATAATTATAGAGTTTTAAGCTTATTAGCTTTGTGCATTAGTTTGCCTTAAAGACCGTAGTGGGGAACAATAAGAAAGACACAAAGTTGGAAGCAGAAAAGTAATTAGGAGTTCATTGCAGATTAGGAGAAACTAACGGGGGAATACTGGGAATGAAGAAGAAATAGACAAATACAACAGATATTAATGAGCAAGAATCGTTTGGATTTTGTCATTGCTTGAACAACACCATCTACCATGAGTTGAAACAGAGAAACAGATTTGAAGATACAATAATTAGTGCACTTAGATATATTGATTTTGAGACACCTATGAAACATACATGATGAGAGATCTCAAAAAAAATATCTGGCTTAAGAATATGGATCTTGATAAAGTCAGGAAGTTCTTACTGAATTAAAATCTTTCATGTAGCTTTTGCTGAAGAAGAGAATGAGAGAAGGAATCAATTTCTTCAATGATTCCTTAAAGGGCATTAATTCATTGATTCATTCACTCAGTATTTATTTAGTACCTGCTCTGTTTTGGGCCCTTCACTATTCACTGGAGATCTCACAGTGTGTTGGAAAAACATGGTTCGTGCCACTTTCCTACCCTTAGTGGAGCTTATATTCAAATGGTAGAGAAATAATAGAGCAGTGAACAAATAAATAAACCAAAAATACGGATCAAGATAAAAAAATCCATAGAGTAAGTAACAAGGAGTTATTTATAAAGAAAAAGAGTCTAAGGACTAATTTAGATATAGTAATTATGAAAGACCTCTCTTTAGAAGTTCCATTAAAGCTAAGAGACCTGAAAAATAGAAGAGGCCAAACAGAAGGCCAGGAATTTTCAGGCAGAGGGAATGGTAAGTACAAACACCTTGAGGAAAGAAATAAATTGGTGTAGTCTAAAGATATCAGTAGTCCAGTCAGTCTGGAATATATATAAGACAATGGTAGAGAAATTGGGTATAAAAAAAGAGTACATAAGAAAAGATTCATAGATGCTTTATCATTCTAGAGTTTATAGCAGAAATAAATTCCACAATCATAAAAATTAAGTGTATACATTAGAAATTTCTCTATTCCTGATTTTATTTTTATTGTCAAGAGTTCATTTCCTTTGATGGTACAACATTTAATCTTGACAGTTCAAGCCAAACCTTGTCAATTGAATTTTTCTCTGGTAATAATCTATGTTATTGAGTAAGTGGAGTAGGTGGAGGTGAGGAGGAAAGTATATATGCATGTATGAGTATGTGTGTGCGTGCATATAAATAGTAATTATATATACCCCAACTTGCCTGCTGTGACTTTGGCTTATTTCTTTGTCCTAGGCTTCAAACTGGCTTGGTATTATTCCAAAGTTTTACATTTTAATGAAGTATTATAAATGATAATCTTGTAAAAATAATATGAAATTAGTTTGGCAGAACTGCCCTTTGCACTTGTAGCTTCTACTTTGGTCTCCCACTTGTGACACATGTGCAATGAACAGAGTTCTCACTTTACATTTGACAAATCTGAAAGATGACCAGTAACAACCTGCTTCTGTTTTATTAACCTTTCCCAGACTGAAGGAAACTAACATATCCCTCTTAGTGTGTGAGGCACTTACCACAAAATGAAATGCACTAAGTCATGAGCAATTAGGGAAGGTAAGCTCATTTATATCTCAAGTGGTAGTAAGGAAAGTATTTGCCCCTGCTGGTCACATGGTGTAACAGCCAGTTGACCAGCTGTTATGCACACAGCCCCTCAGCTCAAAGCACTGGAAGCAGAATGGAAAGTGTGAAAAAGTGTATACATTAAGTATCATGTAATATGTGCAAAAAATAGAGGTTGAGCATTCTTGCTATAGAATATGAAGAACATTCTGATTGCTCTTGCCATGGTGGTTTTGCTATCTATTGTACATTGTAAGTCTAAAGCAAAGTATTTAATGTATTATTTGGTATATTGTCCAAGAAAAAGATACCACACCAGTTATCTGAAGAGGTATTTAAATATAAACATTTGCTAACTAGATGTATACAGTTAACCAGGTTATTGAAAAGGTTAAAAAAAAAATAACCCTATAAGATAACATAGAGGTAGCTACTTCAGAAAGTAGGGAAAATAGTTACCTAACCTAAGACTGAAGGAACAAAGGGAAATAGTTGGAATTGTTAAAACTTAGAAACATAGGAGAGGCCCCAATGCAATGAAACTCAAATTTCTGAGAAGGAGGGCCTTCTCAGCTGGTGATGGTCAATAACATTCAGTTTATTAGAAGTTCGGGTCATAGGGTTCTTGATGTATTTACCTATAGCAGAGAGCATGGATTTTCTTCCAAACCCAGATATTTGTGATGTGATTCTTCCAGAGCCTCCACATAGCCTCCTTATTTGCCATAAGACAATCTAGATATCAAAGGTGCTGAATTGTGAGGCTCAAGTGGTAAAGCAGCTTGCATTTAGGTGTGGACTTGCTGCAGCTGCTTCTCTTGCTCTGGTTTCTACTTAGAACTGTTCGTGTTATAAATTACTTGGCTAATTAGTCAGAATCTCACACTTAAATATGGTGTATGTTGACTTCAACATTTAAAATATCCAACCATATATTGTCCCCTACTTTTAGCAGAAGATGGCACAAGAAAAAACAAATTATCTTTCACTGGGGAGAGCATATCTAGACATGTTTCAGATTCCTGGACCTCCCCAAATTTCTCTGAGGAAACAGCTTTCTTTGAAAGCTGTTTAACTTTCTTAGAGTTAATCCTCCATCCTTTGTATTACATATGTGTAATTAAGGCATCTAAGTAACTTTTTACTTCCTTTTCATTAGATGAATTCAGAATAATGGCATCACTGTATTGGGCCAGTGGGCTGTTCTGTGGAATGTAAAGATGATCAAGATCCATGCAGAGTAAAGTATTGTAGATAGTAAAAAGTTGATCCAGCCCTGTGGTAAGTAAGGGCATGAGGAGATACTGTTAGATATGCCAGGTAAAAGAAAACTGTCTCTTGAGTTCTTGCACATTGGTATAGAGAAAAGAGCATTTCCTAAGAAATAGCTTCATATGAAGTGCCAGAGACTGTATTGATTTGTTCCAGTAAATACATTAAATCTGAAGCATAACGACAATTGGTGTGATCAACTAATTAAGTTTGCAACAGTCCACAAACATCCTCTAAGATTTATCTGCCTTGCTCTCAGAAAAGATGAGCAAGTAAAATGGGACTATGATAGATATCACCACCATGGATCTTTTGGGTCTTAGGTGCTAGCATTCATCGTTGCACCCAGGGATGTGATAGTACTCTTGATTTACTGCCCTGGTAGGGAGAAGAAGTTCAAGACCCTCCACTTGGTTGTTCCTAAGTCAGGGGTATAATGTAGGAGTTCTATCAGTTGTCAAGTGTATGTATTCCAGTTACACATTCAGAAACTGGTGAAATAACCACAGGGTGGCTTTGTGGACCTATTACATCCACTGTGATTCACACTTAGGCTAAGACTACTTTTAGTCACTTGATCACCATAAACTCCTATTGTAATTAATGAACTAGAGTGGTGTTTTGAATTTTAAGAAATAACCATTATTTCAAAGTTGGTATATAATAATCAATGAAGGATATATATTTTTCCTTTTCAACCACACTAGTAAATAGCTGAAGGTTCCTTAGAAGGTAACTTACAGTATATAATTGTAGCAATGTTGCAGGTTCCTTGCTCAAAGAAATAAGCTTTCTCATCAAGGAGAAACACATGGGTTTATATGCTGGCATAGGTCTAGAAACTGGGAAGAGGTCATTGAGTCTCCAATGTAATGACTGAAGTTAGATTTTGGTTACTAGATCTGGAGTCTTCCCTGTTATATACATGAAGAAATATTTTAGAAGGCTATAAATATATGTATATATTTGTATTCTTAGAGAAACTGTGACAAATTAGTTAATTCCAAAGATTCCTGTAGTAAAAACATTTTCCTTATGCTACAACCCTCATTCCCTTTATTGTAAATATACCCACTTTGTCTTTTGCTTTTAAGTTCTCTTGACCTCTGCTACCCTTGGATTGAGATCAGGGTGCCCATTTTGATGGCAGCATCCCCCAGTATCATATCTAAACAACAGAGAACAGATACCAGACATCTTTCCAAGGGTGCAGGTGCTTTCCTCAGTGATTATTTTTCTCAAAGTATTAGTGAAAGAGGCATTCACTGGGCCTTTTTATAGGATAGAATTGAGAAGTAGAAGTGCAGATTGCACATAATGATTCCACTCTAAAATTTTAATCTCCCTACACCCTTGAATTTCTTCATCTACATTAGACCAGAGGAGTTCTGGCGTGGGCCACTGTTGGGTCTAAAGTTTAGTTAACGAAGAGCCAAGACGGCCCACTAGATGGAACCAAGAAGAGTTCGTCTCACTGAGAGAGGTCAGACTATCAAACAGACTGGTACACTCCAAACAGATCTTTGGAAAGAAGGCATTGAGAGTGGATGGAAGGAGGATGTAGACCCCAGGCTGAAAGAAGATGAAGCTTAGAACCCTGCACATGGTTGTCAAGTACCAGGACTCATTCCTGGTCCCAAGCAGCTCCTAGGGAAGGGGTGAATAAAATGGGCATGGAGTGGTCTGCTCCTGCCAGGAACCTCTGGGATTCTAGCTGCAGAAGACCCCATGACTCCCACAAACATTTGAGCTGGCAGGGAAATTTGTCCTGACAGTTGACAGAGACAGAACTCTAGCCTGTGCAGAGCCCAGAGGGTTTGGTGCAGGAATGGTTGCAGTGGAGTATGGCCATGGACACCCATCCCCCAAGTCTCGCTATACTTCTTTGGGTACTTTTAGCCTTTGTTAGCTGCCAGACCCAGACAGATAGGGCTAACTGATCTGAGCACCTCCCTGTCTGTCAGCCTCTCCCAGGGTCCCTTCCTGGCTACACCCACTTGCAGCTCAGCCTCAGCTGTCCAGCTGAAGCACTTGCTTCAGGCCTCCTCCATAGCTCTTTTGCCAGCAGACGCTGCCTATCCACCAGAGTGCTTTTGCAGACAGACCCCTGCCAGTGCACACCTGCTGCAGATTTTTCCCACCAGTGCACACTCATCTAGAGCCTCACCCCTGTCACCCTGCCACCATGCACATGCATGGGGACCCCTGCTATCCCACTGGAACACTTCTGTCAGCAGCCACCAGCCAAATTGTTGTTGCCAGTGGATTGTGAACACCTAGTCCCCTCCAGTGCAGCAAATGCTTAACCTTGAGAAGCTAGAAAACAAAGCTGGTGACCTACTCCCAGCCCCCTAGGTTAAGAGCACATATCTAGGAGTGCTGAGCTGTGCTTTGGCCCCCTGAAAGCATTCAGAAATGAAGCCAATAGACTAAACCCAACTTATACCACAGTCAAACCCTCAAGGGCATCAAAGAATATAAAGGCAAAAAGCCTCATCCAAGGCAGCAGCTTCAAAGATTAAAGAATATCACACGGATGAGAAAAAATCAGCACAAGAACTCAGACAAGTCTAAAAGCCAGAGGTTATTCTTACCTCCAAATAACCACATTAGCTCCCCAGCAATAGTTCTTAACCACAATGAAATGGCTGAAAGAAGACACAGAATTATGAGTCTGAATGGCAAGGAAGCTCATGAAGATACAAGAGAATGTTGAAACTCAATCCAGAGAAAACAGTAAAATGGTTCAAGAGCTGAAAGACAACATAACCATTTTAAGAAAGAGCCAAACTCACTTCTGGAAATGAAAATTTACTACAGGAATTTCACAATGAAATTGGAAGCATTAATAACAGAATAGACCAAGCTAAGGAAAGAATCTCAGAGCTCAGCGACCACTCCTTCAAACCAATGCAGGCAGACAAAAATAAACACAAAAGAATTTTAAAAATAATGAGCAAAACCTCCATAAAATTAGGGTTATGTAAAGAGACAAAACCTACAACCCACTGGCATTTCTGAAAGGGATGGAGAGAGAGCGACCAACTTGGAAATCATATTTGAGGATATTACACATGAAAATTTCCCCAACCTCGCTAGAGAGGCTGACCTGAAAATTCAGGAAATCGTGAGATACTGTAGAAGATGGCCATCCCCAAGGCACAGTCATCAGATTCTCTGAGGTCAACATGAAAGAGAGTATTTTAAAGGCAGCTACAAAGAAGAGGTAGATCATGTACAAAGGGAACCCCACCAGGCTAACAGCAGACCTCACAGCAGAAACCTTATAAGTCAGAAGAGATTGGGGGCCTCTATTCAGCATCCTTAAAGAAAAGAAATTTCAACCAAGAATTTCTTATCCAGCCCAAAGAAGCTTTATAAACAACAGGGAAATAAAATCCTTTTAAGACAAGCAAATGCTGAGGAAATTGTTACCATCAGACCTGCTTTACAAGAGGTCCTTAAGGAGCTGCTAAACAGGAAAACAAAAGAACATTACCTGCCACCACAAAAACCCACTGAAGTACATAGCCCACTGACCCTATAAAGCAAGTATACCATCAAGTCTACATAAAAACTGTAGCTAACAAGACAATAACAGGATCAAATCATCACATATCAATATTAAGCTTGAATGTAAATGGCCTAAACACCTCATGAAAAGGCAGGGTGGCAAGTTGGATAAAGCAAGACCTAACTGTATGGTGTCTTTAGGAGACCCATTTCACATGCAATGACACCCATTAGCTCAAAGTAAAGGGATGGAAAAGGATCTATCAAGCAAATGGAAAACCAAAAAGAACAGGAGTTACTCTTCTTATTTCACACAAAACAGACTTTAAGCCAGCAATGATCAAAAGGGACAAAGAAGAGCGTTACATAATGATAAAAGATTCAATTCAACTGTACTTAACTATTCTGAATATATATGCACCCAACATTGGAGTACCCAGATTCATAAAACAAGTTCTTATAGACCTACAAAGAGACTCAGATAACCACACAATAATAGTGGGAGATTTTAACAACCCACTAATGGTGTTAGATCATTCAGGCAGAAAACTGCAAATATATTCAAGACCTAAACTTGACACTGGAGCAAATGGACCTAACAGACATCTATAGAATATTCCACCCAACAGGAACAGAATATACATTCTTCTTATCTGCACAGAGCACATGCTCTATAATTGACCACATGCTCAGCCATAAAACAGTTCTCAACAAATTCAAAAAAGCGAAAATTATACCAATCACACTCTCAGACTGCAGCACAAATATATAAATCAATCCCAAGAAAATCTCTCAACATCATACAATTACATGGAAATCAAACAATCTGATCCTGAATGACCTTTGGATAAAGAATGAAATTCAGGCAGAAATCAAAAAATTATTTGAAACTAATGAAAGCAAAGCTACAATATACCAGAATCTCTGGGACACAGCCAGAACAATGTTACGAGGAAAGTTTATAGCACTAAATACCTATATCAAGTAGATAGGCTGAGATGATGGGTTTTTCTAAATATATGATCATCTCATCTGCAGAGACAATTTGACTTCCTCTTTTCCTAATTGAATACCCTTTATTTCTTTCTCTTGCCTGATTGCCCTTGCCAGAACTTCCAACACTATGTTGAATAGGAGTGGTGACAGAGGGCATCATTGCCTCGTGCCAGTTTTCAAACGGAATGCTTCTAGTTTTTGCCCATTCAGTATGATATTGGCTGTGGGTTTGTCATAAATAGTTCTTATTATTTTGAGATATGTTCCATTATTACCTAGTTTATTGAGAGTTTTTACCTAATGTAGATGATGGGTTTGTGGGTGCAGCAAACCACCATGTCACATGTATACCTATGTAACAAACCTGTGCATTCTGCACATGTACCCCAGAACTTAAAGTATAATTTAAAAAAGTTAGAAAGATCTCAAATTAATAACCTGACAGCACACCTAGAGGAACTGAAGAAACAAGAGCAAATCAACCTCAAAGCTAGCAGAAGAAAAGAAATAACCAACATTAGAGCTGAACTGAACAAAATTGAGAAGCAAAAATGCACAGAAAATATCAATGAAACCAAAAGTTGATTCTTTGAAAGAGTAAATAAGATTTATAGACTGCCAGCCATATTGGCAAAGAGAAAAGAGATGATCCAAATAAACACAATGGGAAATGACAAAGGTGATATTTCTACCAACTCCACAGAAATAATAATAATAATAATAAACTCTCGGAGAGTATTACAAACACCTCTATGCACACAAATTAGAAAATCTAAAAAGAATGAATAAATTCCTGGAAACAAAAAACCTCCCACAATTGAACCAGGAAGAAATTGAAATCCTGAATAGGCCAATAACATGTTTCAAAACTGTGTTAGTAATAAAAATTTACCAACAGGAAAAGCCCTGGACCAGACTGATTCACAGCTGAATTCTATGAAACATGTAAAGAAAAGTTAGTACTATACAGTTTCCTCCTGAAACTATTCCAAAAGATGGAGACAGAGGAACTTCTTTCCAATTCATGCCAGCACCATCCTGATTCCAAAACTTAGCAGAGACATACACAGAAAAGACACACACATATCTCTGATGAAGGTAGACACAAAAACCCTCAACAAAGGTATTGCTAATTGAATCCAGCAGCACATCAAAAAGCTAATCCACCACAATCAAGTAGGCTTTACTACTGGGATGCAAGGTTTGTTCATATACACAAATTAATAAATGTGATTCATCATGTAAACAAAAACCACATGACCATCTCAATAGGTGCAGAAAAGACTTTAAATTAATTCAATATCCCTTCATGTTAAAAACTCTCAACAAACTGGGCATCCAAGAAATACTTCAAAATAATAAAATTTGTCTATGACAAACACACAGCCAACATTATACTAAATAGACAAAAGCTGGAAGCATTTTCCTTGAGAACTGGAACAAGAGAACGATTCCCACTCTTTCCACTCTTATTCAACATAGTACTGTAAGTCTTAGAGCAATCAGGCAAGAGAAAGAAATAAACTGCACCCAAATAGGAAGAGAGGAAGTTAAACTATCTCTCTTTGCAGACGATACGATTCTATACCTAAAAAAAACCCGTAGTCTCTTCCCAGAGGCTCGTAGAACTGATAAATAACCTCAGTGAAGTTTTAGGATACAAAATCAGTGTACAAAAATCAGTAACAGTCTTATACACCAATAACATCCAAGCTCAGAGTCAAATCAAGAACACAAACCCATTCACAACAGCCACAAAAAGAATAAAAGACCTAAAAATACAGCCAACCAGGAGGGTGAAAGATCTCTACAATGAGAATAATAAAACATTGCTGAAAGAAATTAGATATGACACAAATGGGAAAACATCCCATGCTCATTGATAGGAAGAATTAATATTGTTAAAAGTGACCATACTACTCAAATTTATACTACTCAATTTATACTACTCAATTTATAGATTCAATGCTCTTCCTGTCAAACGACCAAAATAATTTCTCACAGAATTATAAAAATCTAATATAAAATTCATATGGAGCCCAGGGGTGGTGGTTCACACCTGTAATCCCAACACTTTGGAAGGCTGAGGCAGGTGGATCACTTGAGGTCAGGAGTTCAAGACCAAGCTGGCCAACATGGTAAAACCCAATGTCTACTAAAAAAAGAAAAAGAAAAAAGAAAAAATTAGCAAGGCATGGTCGCATATACCTGTAGCCCCAGCTACTCAGGAGACTGAGGAAGAAAATTGCTTGAACCCAGAAGGCAGATGTTGCAGTGAGCTGAGATCACACCATTGCATTCCAGCCTTGATGACAGAGTGAGACTGTGTCCAAAAAAAAAAAGGAGTCCAGATAGCCAAAGCAATCCTAAGAAAAAAAGAACAAAGCTAAAGGTCTCACACTATCTAGCTTCAAACTATACTACAGGGCTATGGTAACCTAAACAGTATGGTTTGCTACAAAACTGGTACAAAATCAGACAAGTAGACCAGTGGAACAGGTTAAAGAACCCAAAAATAAACTACTACCTACAACCATCTGATCTTCAACAACATTGACAGGACAGTAACAAGCAATGGAGAAAGGATGCCCTATTCAATAAATGGAACTGGGATAATTGGCTAGCCATATGCAGAAGATTGAAACTGGACCCCACCCTTTCATCATATATGAAAATCAACTCAAGGTGGATTAAAAGCTTAACTGTATGGCTTAAAAGTATAAAAACCCTAGAAGAAAACCTAGGAAATACCCTTCTTGACATTGGCCTTGGCAAATAATTTTTGGCTAAGTCCCCAAAAGCAATTGCAACAAAAACAAAACTTGGCAATAAGACCTAGTTAAACTAAAGAGCTTCTAACACAGCAAAAGAAACCATCAAGAGTAAACAGACAACATATAGAATGGGAGAAAATATGTGCAAACTATGCATCTGATGAAAATCTAATATCCAGAAACTATGAGGAGCTTAAACAAATCAAGAAGCAAAAAACAATCCCATTAAAACATGGGTAAAGGACATGAAACAGACAGTTCTCAAAAGAAGACATACAAGCAGTCAACAAACATGAAAAAATGTTCAGCATTGCTAATAGTTAGAGAAATGCACATCAAAACCACAATGAGATTCTGTCTCACACCAGTCAGCATGGCTATTAATAAAGAGTTAAAGAATAACAGGTTTTGGCGAATTTGCAAAGAAAAGGGACCACTTTTTCACTGCTAGTGGGAATGTAAATTAGTTCAGCCACTGTGGAAAGCAGTTTTGAGATTTCTCTCAATCCAGCAATCCTGTTATTGGGTATATATCCAGAGGAATATCAATTATTATACCATAAAGACATACGCACTTGTATGTTAATTGCAGCACTATTCACAATAGCAAAGACATGGAATCAACCTGAATTGCCATCAAACGTTGACTGGATAAAGAAAATGTGGTACATATACAGCACAGAATACTATGCAATAATAAAGAAAATAATGAAATCATGTCCTTTGCAGCAATGTGGATGCAGCGCAGGCCATTATCCTAACTAGTTTAACACAGGAACAAAACTCCAAATACTGCATTCTTTCATTTATAAATGGAGCTAAACATTGGAATATGCATGGACACATAGAAGGAAATAATAGACACTGGGGACTACTTGAGGGTAGAAGATTGTGGGAGGGTAATGGTGAGGGCTGAAAAACTACCTATCAGGTATTATGCTCACCACCTGGGTGACAAAACAATTTTTTGACCAAGCCCCAGCAACACACCACTTACCCATGCAACAAACCTGAACGTGTACCCCCAAACCTAAAATAAAACTTGAAAAAGAAAACTTTGAAAGTTTAGTCAACTAGACAAATAAATGGCTAGAGCCATTTCCATATGCATTAGTATATCAATGCTTCAATAAGAAAAACAGAACAAGTAGGAATGAAATTCAAGATATGAGATTTATTATAGAAACTTGACCTTAGTGAATTGTAGAAATAAATTAGTCTACATGTGACTGTTGCTTCTACATCTGGTGCTGGTCCTGATGTCAACAGGGAGGAAGTTGGGAAGAAAAGATAAACACTGAAGCAGAGATGAGCACGAAAAAGTTGGAATCTCTGAGAATGAGTTGGAACCCATGTTGGTTTCTGTGGTAGATACAATAATGGCACCCCTAGACATGTTCACATCTTAACTCCTGGACCCTTTGACTATGTTACATTGCATGGCAAAAGGGAATTAACTTTGCAGGTAGGATTAAGATTGTTTATCAGATATTAAGATTGAGAGGTGTGATGGGAAAAAGGCAGGAGAGATGAGGCATGAGAGGGCCTAGACCCACTGTTTTCACTTTGAAGATGGTGGAAGAGGACCGTAAGCCAAGGAATGAGGGAAATCCCTTAGGAACTAAAATGACTCTCACCTGGCAGCCAGCAAGGAAATGAGAACCTCAATGCTATGATAGCTAGGAGCTGAACTATGCCAACAACCTCAATGAGTAAGGAAATACATGCCTTTAGAAAATAATGCAGTCCAGTCAGTGCTGTGTTAGACTTCTGACCTATAGAACTGTAAGACAATAAATTTGTGTCTTCTTATTACACTAAGTTTGTAGTAATTTGTTATGACAGAGATACAAAAGTAATACACCATCACTTCTAAGCTTTCAGCTTTGATTATGAGTATAATCACAAAACGTTGGTGCCCTTTATCATGGCAACTGATCTAAAATTCAGAGAAGCTAAAGGAGAAGATAAAATAGAAGCTAGAGGAGCTGTGGTCAGGCTACCATCACACACCAACAAGGTAACCCAGCAGATCAGTGACAATGTGAGTGGACTGCAGTAGCACACGGTGGTCTGTACAAAACTTCCTAGCACAAAAAGAAGATGGCTGCTAGTTCACCTCCATTTTACCAGTCTCATAAACATGTGTCTTGTGGCCCACACTAAGTCCCAGAACTCTCCATGAAAAGGAATTCTGCTAAATGTAGTTCCAGCCTAGCTAAGCTTGCATAGTATAAGTCCTCCGTAAAGAGCTAATACATTCAATCTGGAATCATTCGAAAGTAAACCTGTATAATTAAATTTGGCCTTATCTATTGGTATATTCTGTCCTGCTTGGTCTAACACCTTGAGAATTTATTCCCACATATATTTCCCATGTTTCTGCCAACATAAAATTTCTTTTGGTATATAAATTATTTCCTCCTAGGTCATCTTTTTCATTTTTCCTGGAGCACAATGAAATCTGGCCCTAGATATAAGTACAGTGGCAACCAGATAATTTAGATAGGTCTTAAGCAGACCGAGAATCCTCTGGCATGACAAGTTCCCAAAGTGAAGTCATAGGCTTTTCAAACATAGGGAAGGATATTATTCACAGACATGGGAAGCAAGCTATTTCCACAGACAAAGAAGGCTCATGGTTTGGGAATCCCTAATCAAGCTTCATCTAGCCAGATATTCTTTATTCCAAATTTTAGGTTCTTCTTCTGCCCAATCAATGCCTTAACTTTGACATAATGTATTTGGAAAAGTTGTGAATTTAATTGACATTGTAATTCTGCTACCTACAAGGTTAAATTTTGAGTTTAATTTTCCAACATTGGCCATGTTGCTGTAAAAAATAAGTTATTTCTGAAAAAAAATAAGAGAGCTTTGAGGGCTACTGGAGAAACTCTCTATCAAAAAATAATAACAATAAAACCTTAATCTGAGAACTGAAAGACCTGAGCTTTTACTTATATACGTTTTCTATTTTTATTTATTTTTATTATTTTTATTTTTTTGTGAGATGGAGTTTCATTCTTGTTGCCCAGGCTGAATGAAGGGCAATGTGCCATCTCGGCTCACTGCAAGCTGCGTCTCCCAGTTCAAGTGATTCTCCTGCCTCAGCTTCCTGAGTAGCTGGGATTATAGGCATGCACCAGCATGCTCAGCTAATTTTGTATTTTTAGTAGAGACAGGGTTTCTCCATATTAGTCAGGCTAGTCTCAAACTCCCAATCTCAGGTGATCCACCCACCTCAGCCTCCCAAAGTGCTAGGATTACAGGTGTGAGCCATCGCGCCCGGCCTCTTTTTATTTTTAAAATAAACGCTCCTCTGCAATCACCAGAATCCTTTCCACACCACAAACTTTATAGTCATCACTACTGCCATAATGGTCAAGTAAAGCAATCATTTTACCTTTAGATTCTTATTTCAGTAGGAATAGTGTTACAAATAACCACAGATTGATTAATTTGATTGCCACTACTTGCAATGAATTAATAGTATCCCATTTCACATTGATTATGGGCTCAATATTTCATTCAAGTCCATAAACACAGCCAAACTATTTACAAAATCCCATCTTTGGGGAGCTGCGACCTGAGTCCACTCCTGATAGTAGTTATTGTACTATTGTACCAGTCAAGATCCAATCAAAAAGCAGAAACCACACCAATCATTTGAATAGAGGGAATTTGACATAAATAATTTGTATCTAGGTATAAGGACATTGAATGAATCATTGAGTGTGTAAAATGAAAACTCTAAGTTAACTTAACAAGCAAAGGGAACACTAAGGTATCATGGAAATAATTCGTAAGGAAGCACCCACTACCCTCAAGGTTAGAGAATGAATCTGTTTCTTCAAATGCTGGAAAAATTGCAAACTAGATTCACCTGCTGCTGTAGAAAGACACTTCTTTTGATGAAGATGCCTTGCTAAATCAAAAGCATGCAGAAAGCCCACAGAAAATGCAGACAAGAGAAGTTTCTTCTTCTTCTAACCTTGCAATCTTCCTCTTACTCTCCTTGTTACTACAGCCTAACAAGGAGCCAACTGTAAAAATTTGGGTTTACACAATCCAGGAAAAACAGTTCGCAGTTGAAAATGAAATAATTTGAAAATTATTGAAAATAATTTTCAAAAGTTTTCAAAATAATTGAAAACTGATAAATGCTTAATTTTTTTCTTTTGCAATAAGCTTTTTTTAGAACCAATAGCATATGTTTAATCAATAATTACATAGTAAATTTCTATTTCTTAAGAGAGTTAATGGCAAATATATAAATTGCACAAAATATTTTTGACTTTATGAAGGTGTATCGGTATTACTAATCACATAAAAGCTGGAAGAAACAAATATGCTGAAGATACCACATACACTTAAAGGTTATTGACTATTTTTAGAAACCTGGACCCAAATATATCAATTTCACAGGTACATCTGCAGAAAGTGTGTATATGTAGAGAGAGCTTTGAGGGCTCTCTCTCTATATATACACACTTTGAGGGCTTTGAGATACATATATATATATTTAGGCCTATTCAAAGATATTATATATATATATATCTTTGAAGATATATATATATCTTCGAATATATATACACACACACACACATATATATATATATATTTGAAGTAGGCCTTTTTATTTGGATCAAATAACTGTCCTTCTAATTTCATTCACTTTTGGATCTGTTTCTTGTGCACCCATGAATAGTGAAGTGATGGCTGTAATATGTTGTTTTTACTGGCAAGGGAAAATGTTTTAGTCTGTTTGGGTTGTTATGAAAAAAGAATGCCATAGGTTAGGTAGGTTATACACAACAGAAATTTAGTTCTCACAGCACTAAAGCTGGCAAGTCAAACATCAAGGCACTGACAAATTCAGTGTCTGGTGAGGGCCTGTTTCCTGGTTCATAGATGGTGCCTGCTGGTTGTGTTCTCACATGGTGGAAAGGGCAAGGCAGCTTACTGGGGACTCTTTTTATAAGGGCAGCACCTTATAATCTAATGGCCCCTGAAGTCTCCACCATGTAATGTCATCCAATTTGTGATTAGTTTTCAGCATATGAATTTTGGGAGATACAAACATTCACACTATAGCAGAAAACATCTGTAACCAGTTAAAGAATGCCATTTTGTAAAAGTGTAATCAGGTGCTACTCATAGAAAATCAGTTATTTGTATTATTGGTTAGATTTTTTTCATCAAGCTCATGTAACAATCTGTTGAAGATGAATCTATAGTATTTTCAGTTAAAAAGTTCAACATTAATATACAAATTTTTGTACTACTAATATGAGTACAAATATGGCAGAATGCAGCATATCATGAATAATATAATGGTCTTACTAAATTAAGACATATAGAGAAAAATATTATTGAGATTAGCTGTGGTAACTATAGCCACCAAACTGCAGTAATCTATCTGTTGAAACAGAAACTGTAGATATCAAGATTTCTAAGCATTAAAATAACTGACTACAAAAGCGTTATGATAAATTTTATGTTAAATACAAGCAAACAAACCTTTTGCATGACCATATGTGCTTTCTCTCTTTCTGTTCATCTTCAGTCAGATTTTATAAATGTTTCTGCCTTATGGAGACCTACTTTGTAAGTCAACCTGCAAGTCTCCATAATGGCTCTGCACATTTTCTTAAATAACTCTGCATTTAAAAATAATTGACTGGAAATCTTTTATCAAACTCTTCAATGAATTGGAAGCCAGAAATCTTCCAAGTTTCACAATAATTACAAACAAAAGAAAATGTATCCCTACAAAAGCAGGGAGATGAACAAATTAAATGATGAGACCTCAAACAGTGAACAAGATTTAATTTTAAAATTCTGTAAATGCCTTTGAAATGATTTGTAGGAAAAAATCTTTTGATCAAACTCGTTTCTTTTTGTAATTGGATTATATTATGTACTGGAATGGAATGAAATTGAAAGACCTAGGATTTTGCAGCATCTATTTGGCAAAACATTAAAAAGAATTATAAATAGAGAAGTTATGAGTTTTGCCTTTTAAAATATTTGTGGAAAAGAGAAACTCTAAATTGAGGCCAAAAAGACAGTACCTATAAAAATATATGCACATTTATACATTTCATAAAAATTAGAATTGAGACTATCCTCCAATTAATAGAATTTTCTCTGAGCTTACTAGGTACATCGGCACCCATAAATAGAATATTTTCTCAATTAAATTGTTATAGACTACAGAGAAAAGTAAACATGTGTCTATTTAAAATATAGTCATATAAAAAGTAACTTTAAGAAGATTACAGGCAATTTTTGAAAAATTAAAAAGAATAAAAGTAAAAAGAATCAGAGCATATTGAAATAATAATACATTATTGCATATAAAATCATATTACAGAAAAATATCAATGAATCAGTTTTAGAGAAAAATGTGATTTGTGCTATTTTAATGTCCAGATAATCTATATAATTTTTAATATTTTGCATTAATTTACAAGGAAATATATGATTTTATTTTTTAGAAAGAATTTTATTTTAAAAAATAATTTTTGCAAAAAAGCTTATTTTAAAAGTCAGCCCATATAAATATTATAGCCAATTGGTTGTACAAATAATTCAACAGCATAATTCTGATTAATTTTAATGTCTCCTTTCTTCCCCCCTACCCTGGCCCCCTTTCATTCTCAAAAGTGTTTTGGCTCAGTGTCTGAGTCTACTTAGGTTGCCATAACAAAATACTATGGATTGAGTGGCTTAAACAACAGAAATTAATTTTCTCCCAGTTTTGGAGCTGGAAGTCTGAGTTTAGGATGCCAGCAATGATATGGTTCTGGTGAGGGCTCTTTTCCTGGCTTGCAGATGGTCTCCTTCTCACTGTGATCTCACATGGTAGGGAGAGAAAGACCAAATACTCTGGTGTTTCTTCTTACACCATGGGATTAGGGATGAGCCCTAATCCCATCACGTAGGCTCCATCTTCATGACTTCATCTAACTCTAATTACCTTTCTAAGGGCCTGTCACCAAATACCATCACATTGGAGGTTATGGCTCCAACATATGAATTTGGCAGGCGGGATACAATTCAGTCCATACTACTTGTACTACTTCGACTACTATTTTTTGTTCCATATTTAGGAATCTTATTTTCATTGAGTAAGAGGCATCTGGTCCATTGCCGTTGAGTTCCAAGATGTGCCGTCCTTGGTTATGTTTGCTTGTCAACACCTAGTTCCATAGCATCCAAATCAAAATGTATGTTTCCCTTTAATCTCTGTTTTCTAAGAATAGGTCATTCTTTATTCTCCTCTCCCTGTCTATGAAGGATTTCTCTTCTGGCCCTCTCTTAGCCACCTCTGTATTTCTCTTGAGGGTGTAGTACCTCCTTTTCATCTCGCTAGGGGTTATGGGATTCTGTGCATTTCACCTAAACAGTTCACTTCACAATTACTACTCTACTGCTTAGATGCCATGATGAATACTGGTTTACTCTGTGAGGCTTGCAGCCTCCTTGGGAAGCTGGTCAATGCTTCCTTGTGGCCTGGGATACCCCCAAAATAATTTTAGGTTTTTCATTGTACAAAGTTTTAGATACAGATGCTTTCTGAACCACATTCTGTCCAGCTCTAGGATCCCAGTCTCTTAATCTGTCCTATGAGACACCTCCGCATTTTGGCAAAATGGTGTGAATAATATCAGAACTGTAGGAAAAACAGATCTAAAACCACAATAAAATAAGACCACTGCTATATGTATATACAAATAAGAATTTAATGATCTTTTTAAGCATGAATTTATTCCTATGGAACACTTAATTTTTCCAGCTGGTTTTGTCACCTAAAGCAGAATTTTGATATCTGAATGTTACCAATTCATTCTTGCTCTATCTGTGGTCTGTAACATCAATCAACAATAACTAATGTTCTAATCTTAATAAATGCAGGCTGCAAGAAGTAAATGAATGTTGATTGTCTTATTATCTTAATAGGAAAGTTATTAATATTTAATTCAGATTATACAGTTTTGTTTCACTGCCTCCACTATTCATTGAAACCCTCTTAAACAGTAAGATCTTAAAATGAATTTAATACACACAAAATCTCATTTAACAGCTCAAAGCAAATTCTTCCATTTTCATAAACTTTTCGTCTGTAAAACAAAAAGTAAATAAATCTGTTAAGGATATCATTACAATTTTAGGGTCTGAGCATGGTTTTTTAAAAACATATGGAAATACAAATGAGAAATAATAGAAAATTTAGTGCAAATGTAAAATAATTTACACAATTATTTTCTGTAATGCTTTATCTTTGAAATTTATAATGGTGTTTTGCTTTTTAAAAAAGCTACAATACGTTGTATATAATCCAGAAAGCATGCATAGCAACTCTTTTTAGAAAATAGGAGAGTACCATGTTAAAAAAAAAAAAAAAAAAAAAAAAAAAAAAAAAAAAAAGGCCTCCGTTTAGTGAGCCCACTCACCAACTAGGGGAAAATGTTAACATTTTTTAAAAGGAGGATTGAATATGGAGTTTTTACTACTGCATCAAACAGAATTTTATGTTCTAAATAGTGCTCAGTAATTAGGGTCTTAGAATAATTATTCAATAAATTTACTCGGTAGGTTTCTAATTTGAAAATTCAATGCAACATAACTTTCCTAGTTTTTTGTTTTGTTTCGTGTTTAAGGTGTGGAGTTTATTTTTCTGACATGATGGGGCAAAATAGAGAAATAGTAACAATAATCAACCTTTACTTTTGCAATCTGTTCTCTAACTTTTATATATTTTTTTGCATTTGATCCTAAAAACCTTCTGTGGAACAGAAGACATATGAGGAAACTTGTACCCCAAAATATAAATGACTAGAACAAGTTCACACAGCTTAATTGAGACAGAGCCTAGATAAATTATCTGAGTTTTCCCACTCTCAGATCTTTCTGTATTTTCACTTTTCTTTTAGATGACACTAGTTTTTAAAGTTTTTAATCACTGCTGTGAAGCTGCATGTGTTAAATAACATTATTATAAACAGTTTACCCATTGTCTTGTGGAAATGGGGGTGCTGAGAAGATCCCTAAATCCTCTCAAGTTTCCATATCTCCCTTCCTGGTATCATGTGGGTGTCCTCAAGCTGGATGCATGTAAAAATAAACCCATTGGCTCTCTTCTGGGAACCTGTTTCCTGCGTCTCACCTGGGTGAACCTGGCACACTGAGTTTTCCCTTAGCCAACAGAGAGCTGCAAGGGAGGACACAGTGCAGGTCTAAGGTGAAGGGTCACATGAGAGGACAAGTTATTGCCCCAGTTGTTAGAGCTTTGCCAACAACAGCAGGTTCCCTGCCTGCTGCCAACATGGATCCAGTATTCTCTCTGCTCTGTCTCACTCATGTGGCATCACACTCCTTTTGAAATTGTCCTCACAGGGTTAGTGAGAATTA
Source organism: Piliocolobus tephrosceles (assembly GCF_002776525.5). Lineage (NCBI taxonomy): Eukaryota > Metazoa > Chordata > Mammalia > Primates > Cercopithecidae > Piliocolobus > Piliocolobus tephrosceles. The sequence goes on along the minus strand of NC_045436.1, from coordinate 45,538,455 downwards.
CAAGCCAGGCTTTAGGCAGAATTACAGTTAGGCATTGACCAGGGTGCACTGGTGCACTTCAACACACTTCCATGCAGCTGCTAACTAAGCAAGAGTCACGTAGCACACTGACCACCTGCTCCCCCATTGTTCCTATGGATAGAATCTCTATCTATAGGCTGGACCCTTTTACCCAAGAATTGCTTGAGGTGTTTTTCAGACCTAGATTCCAGCCGAGCAGCAGATGCCAACTGGCCTGAAGACCCCGTTGAGGAACTGACTTAGCACAGGAATGTGGTTTCTTCTTCATCTCCCTGTGTTATGACTTTACCCCTCACTTCTCAACCAATCAGCAATCCCCACATTTTAGCTCATCACCTGTCCAGACCCCTTAGAAGGCCCATCTGCAAAATTCTCAGGGAGGTAGATGTGAGGTTTCCTCCTGTCTCCTCATTTGGCAGCCCTACGATTATTAAACTCTTTCTCTGCTGCAACATCCAGTGTCTTGATACGTTGACTCACTGTACCTCAGGTAACAAAACTATTATGGTTATGCTTTAACTTTAAATCTCACCTTCTGCATGCTTCTTTTCCCCTTCTAATCCCCTGCATGCAGGGTTCCTCCTGACCCAGCTTTTCCTGGTATCAAACGACTGTTTTCCTGGTAAAAACCGCTCCTTTAGCCTGGACCCAGGACCTCTTCCTGGCAGATCACTGCATGACTCTGGGTCCCTTTGGTTGGCTCTTGAGGGCTGGAGAGAACAAGGCTCAGTTTCTCCTTCCTCACTCTCCACATTTAATTAGTTGCCTAATGTAACTCTTTCCATCTGAGAGAATCAATACCATCATTCTTTCCCATCACTTCACGCTTCAAACCCCCATTTTCTCTTGCCCAGATCCACTCCTGGAGCAAATATAAGTAAAAACCACCATTTTGCTTCATGACATATGCAAAGGAGTGCAGGTTTGGGTGATTACCGGAAATAATATAACCTCTTTGATAGCAAATTATGCACATACTCTGAGTTTAAGGGAAATAGGAAACATTTCCTGACTTTTCCCACTGGGTATCTTTTTGACTAGAGTCCACCTCATAAACAAGAATTCTCTCCCTGCTTGGTCCCTTCCTTCCTTTCCTTCCCACCCCAACACTCTGTTTCCACCTTTACCCCATGCCTTACTCTACTCAGAAAGGTCAAAAGCCAGAGTACCATTTTTATGCTTTTGTGGCCAAAGCTGACTGAACTTCTTGCCCTGAATTTTTGCACTTTTCTGAATGATGCTCTCACACAAATTCTCTTTTGCTATTGTTAATCACTAGGTATTGCATAACTTTTTAATGGATTATTATGCTAAAATAACATATATCTGCAGTCTGAAGCTTCCCCTTGAACTATACATTCATCTAGCCCACTTCTGTCTCAACATCTGCATTTGAACATTGTATCAGTCAGTTTCAATCACAGAGGCAGAACCAGTAGGAGCTATATATTAAGAGATGTATAGGCCTGGTGCGTTGGCTCACGCCTGTAATCCCAGCACTTTGGGAGGCCAAGACAGGCAGATCACGAGGACAGGAGACCATCCTGGCCAACATGGTGAAACCTCATCTCTACTAAAAATACAAAAAAAAATTAGCCAACGTGGTGATGGGCGCCTGTAGTCCCAGCTATTTGGGAGGCTGAGGCAGGAGGATGGCGTCAACATGGGAGGCAGAGCTTGCAGTGAGCCAAGATCACACTACTGCATTCCAGCCTGGGTGACAGAGCGAGACTCTGTCTCAAAAATAAATAAATAAATAAATAAATAAATAAATAAATAAATAAATAAATAAAAGAGAGATGTACTGCAAAGAATTGGCTTATGTAGTTGTAAGGGCCAAAAAGGCAAATCGGAAATCCACAGGGTAGGTCACCAGGAAGGGCAGGCTGGAACTTTCCTATGAGGCTGAAGTTGCAGGACAATGTAGAGATTATTTTCATCAGGAAAGTCTCAGCAATGCTTTTAAGGTCTTTCAACTGATTGAGTTAGGCCCAGTCAGATTTTCTCTGATAACCTCCCTTATGAAAATCAGTTGGTTATAGACTTTAAGCACTTCTACAAAATACCTTCATAATAACACTTAGATTAATGTTTAATTGTGATGGGGTGCAGCCAACACTACCCCGATATATGGCACATTGGCATTCTAAATATTTTAAGTTGAAAAAAATTGAGTAAACCACAGAAACAGAAAGGTCTTTCTGACCTTATCCTACCCTCTTTCTCCTGAAGCAAGCCATAGAAATTGAAATTCCCCTCTCTCCTTTTTCCCTGAAGCAGGCTGTAAAACCTAGGTAGGTCACTCTCTGACAGTCTCTCTCCCTGCCCTATTCTACCCATACCTGGAGCAAAGGAATGTCACACAGAGAGGCCAAAAAGAATCTGCACAAACAGGTCTTGCTAAGTTCCCCCCAGTTTATTACCATTAGATCATACCCTTTTTTCTTCCAATCATACTTCTGCATGACTTTGCATAAACATGCAGTTTTTCCTCAGTCATTGGGATCTTCATTTCTGAAGGCTCCCATGTCACATAAAACTTCAGCAAATAAATTTTTATGCTTTACTCTCATTCATCTTCTTTTGTTATAGAGATGTCAGCCAAGAACCCTTCGATGGGTAAGGAAAGAAATCATGTCCGCCCTACAGTTGAATAACTGAGGGCCTAACCCGGCCATCCCATCCCAGCCTAAGACCATCTTAGATGTGTCACATATACATCTCAAAATTAACACGTCCATGCTGAACACCTAGTCTTCCCTCCACTCAGCCCCCTTCACAAACTGGCTTCACTTGCAATTGATACAGCTCTGATGAGTGGAGGAACACCAGGGCTCTTGTCTCACATCAAATTAGATAAGACAACATGAACACATGTGGAATGGTTTTAAGAAGCAGAGAGTTTAATAGGGAAGAAGGGGCAAGAAGGAAGGGGGAAGGAAGAAGTTCTCCTGTACAGAGACAGAGAGTAGGGTGCTCCAAAGCCAGGAGAGGGAACCCCACCTGCTATGGATACCAGCCAGGTATATATACAGAGTCTGGAGGAGGTGGTGTCTGATTTGCATAGGGCTCAGTGGATTGGTTTGACAAGGCATGTCATTCATGTAGCCCTCAGAAAGCTGGCCCTCCTACCCTAGCCTTTTAATATGCAAATACAGGGCACCATGATGTTCTACACACGTGGGGATATGTGGGGGCGGCCGTGTTGCCAGAAACATGTGGGGCAAGAGCCAGAAGGCCAGGGGAATCGCCATGTTGGGTGCACCCAGTTTCTAACAGCTGGTATTTGCATATTAAAGGTTGCCAGCCTGGCTCTAAGAGCCAGGGCTTTACAAGAAAAGTTTCTGGAGCAGTTTTTAAAATGAAAACTTTCCAAGGACCCCTTTTCCTCTCTATCTGCCTAAAATAATTTCTTAGTAACTCCTACAACAGAATGGCAAATCCATCATTTCAGTTGTTCAGGACAATAAAACATGAAATTAAGCTCTCTTCCTCTTACACTCCACGTGGTAGACTAAATAATGGCCCCCCAAATATGTCCACACCTTAATTTCCAGAACCTTTTTATGGCAAATGAAATTTGCAAATGTGACTATAATAAGATAGAGAAATTATCTTGGATTATCTGGGTGGAGCCAGTGTATCACAGTAATCTTTGCAGGAAGGATACAGGCAGAGTCAGTCAGAGGAAAAGTCAGTGTGATGATGGAAGGAGGGACCTGGGTGATGTGCTTTGATGATGGAAGGTGGAGTCATAAACCAAGGAATACAGGTGGCTTTTAGAAGTTGAAAAAGGTGAGGAACAGATTCTCCACTCAGCCTCTAAATGAAATCAGCCCTGTTGACACATTGACTTTAGCCCAATAAAACTGATTTTAGACTTCTGACCTCCAGAATTGTAAGATAATAAGTTTATGCTGTTTTAAGCCACAACATTTGTCATGATCTGTTATAGCATCAATAAAGAACTAATACACTCATTTCCAATCTGAGCAAATATGCTGTCATAGACACTACCTTCAACCTGTCCATGGTGGAATCACTGTTTACCATCTCTTCTACTACCACCTGTTCCTAGCCTTCATTACCTCCATTCTGAATGATTTCAATAGTCTTCTACCTGTTCTTATCCAGTCTTCTCTATTCTTTTGCCTTGTCCACCTAGTCAGCTACTGCTACGTTTGGCAGCTTTTTAAGAATTAGGAAAAGGTGCCTCTTCCTCCAGACAGACACAATGCCATGACAGGGTACATAGTGGGGCAAGCAGAGTTGAGATTGAATGTCACCATATAGAATGCAACCTCCATGGTTGCATGTAACATCCCTGCCCATGGTTTTTTCCAACAGCAGTCTGAATAATGCCTTTAAAATATATGTAAGTCAGATTACCTTGCTGCTCTGCTCCAAACCCTCATGACTCCGCATTTCACTCAGTCTTTACAAGGGGACTTCCAGCCCTTTGTCACCTGGCCCTTGTTACCTCTCATATCTCATCTTTATTCTTCTCCCCCTCACTCACCGCTTATTAAAATCAGCCTTCTTGCTGTTCTTTAAACATGACAGACACGTCCTCACCTCTGAGTCTTTGCTCTTGCTCTTTCCTCAGGCCACAGTGATTTGTCTGCAGTATCCAAATGGGTGTCTCACCCCCTTGAAGTATTTAGTCAAATGTCCGTTTCTCAGTGACACTTACTCTGACTATTTTGTTAATATTGGCAACCCACACCTCTACCTCCACACTTCCCAATGCCTTTATTCTGCCTCAGTTTCTCCTATAACACATAATCCTCTGGCATTCTATATATAAATTATTATATTTGTTATGAGAAGGTAGGGGTTTTTGTTTGATTTATTCACTCCTGTATCATCAAATAATATATAATATTTAGTACCTGCCCAACATTTGAACGAATGAATAAAAAAAGCCCTTTTTATCTCAGTTTGGGCCTTCCTGGAAGTGGACCCTAACCCAATGATCCAGGTGCAAGTAATTTATTTGGAAAATGATCCCGGTAAACATTGCCAGGGGAATGGGGAAGCAAGACATGAAGCGAAGGCAGTCTATGACGAGTGTTTTCAAACCCTCATGCTTAACCCCACCGGGGGTCCCTGGGAACCAGTGAAGATTACAAGCCTCAGAGCTGTCGCCCCCAGAGGCTAGAGAGTCTGGATTTTTATCCACCAAGTCCTTAGAGGGACATTTATTTTCTGGCCCTGCCTTTTTGCCATGCACACAGGGCGTAACAGACTCCATCCTCCAAAGTCTTCAGTGAAAGAGAGCACTGCCAGCAGCAGAAGTCAAGCCGGTTCCCATGGAAACCGTGAGGCCCAAAGGCACACGCGTGGGACGTCAAAAGCATCTGCTATGCTTCCCCGCAGGAATGAGAGGAGGAACCCCTATGTGCCACATAAGTAAAGTTATGAATAGGGCAACTTGATAATATTATACTGTTCGTGTTGTAACACCCATCTTATCTGTTGGGGGATGGAGATGGAGAGTCGACAGAGGAGATGCAGGGCACTTCGTAGCTGTCCTGTGAGACTCAAGAAGGGAACAGCTTCTTTCCAAGAACTGAGGAGAAGACTGAACCAGGACCCAGTAGAAGAAATGGAGAATATTTACTGGGAACCCCCTGAGTTGCTGTTTGCCTGTTTATAGACAGCATCCAAATTGGTCAGTGCTGCTGACAATAGATACTGCTAACTATTTTGAATATTAACCTTTAGAAGGGGTCTATTCACTGAAACAGACCTGGAATATCAAAGGGTCACCAAAGCACCAAGGAAGCCCTGGGGCAGACATGGGGATCTGGAATGCAATAAGAAGCATCAAAGAGCAGGGAGTAGTGGGTTGAGGGGATGAGAGGGTGGGTGGTCTGGGTAAATGCCTAAGAAGAGGACTGTTCTCTTTCGATGCTTTTATGTTTTTCCGTAGCATGATGTGTTGATAGATCAGATAGTTTAGGGGGCCTGGGAAAGGGTACATATGTACGACACCTTATGGGCAGGACAGCCTTACGATGAATTCTCTGATCTTTTTATCCACCACAGTTCAGGTACATTCAGAATCCACAAGGAGAAATCTTCCCTAGTGACTATGATGATGCAAGTTCCATCTACAACAGGTTGCCAAAGATCCCTGCCTATTTCCTATTTAGAAATTGTGGGTGCCTCAGGGGTCATATTGTACTTTTGTCTGACCCCCCCAAAAGCATCTCTTTGCCATGTAAAGAGAGAGTCAGAATTCTCCCCTTCCCCAGCCAGTTCTGCCAGAATGTGTTTAGGCCTGATGTTATTTTTCCTCTAGGCCTATCCTCACTTTTCTTAGGTGCTTGGCTGAAAGCATGGACTAAATTGGATGACTGATAATGATGACAGTTAAAGCTGTGGTAACTGAACATAAAGAAAAGAAGTAAAAAAGAAACAAGTGAGTAATGAGAAACAGATTATTTAAGTCCTGCAATGAGACCTCTACTAGAATGGTGGAAGTTAGAGTTGAGGAAGTCCAAGGTGGAAATAATGAAGTCCGGGATAAAGGGCTGTCACAAGGCATGCCTTATTGTTCCAGATAAGTTAAAACAGCTTCCAATGGTATAAAACATCCCTTTGAATTCTCGTCAAAGCAGGGAAACCACTGTCTCAGGGTGAATGTTCCAATGGCAGCCTGACTAGCGTCACTTCACAACGATGACCACGTCTAAAACTGAAAGATGACTTTAGCAGCTGTTCCCACAAAATGGTTTCAACACAACGAGAGTGTAATGCAGAAAACCTAGAGCTAAGAAACTGAATGTATGTTCTCTTTAGAATAAAAGGAAATGACTACAAGCCTGGTAATAAATGTTGCAGCTTACTAGAAAGGCAGGTTTAAAGAATAAGGAAATTCATGTTAGAGCTTAAATTGAAAACAGGTGCCAAGCCTATTTCATGGATCCATAGAATGTCAGAACTGGAGGAGACCCAGAGGTGACTCATCCAATTCCCACATTTGATGTATCAGGAAACCCAGGTCACAAGAAGTGAAGTGACTTGTTCAATGCCACACACAGTGTCAAATTTATCTCCTAATTTAAAATTTAGTCTTCTTTCAGACATTTGAACACCTCTGTCACAAAAATAATAAAAGAAGTCTCTGCTTTTTAAAATAAGATCTATTATAAATTTGAATTCTAAAAAAAATGACACCTATCTGACCATTTTCTCTACTACCACATCCTCTAAAACCTTACATTTGAACCACATTTTCACCAGTGCTGACACATTTTCCCAGTGTCTTAGGTGGTTCAAAACCTTGGAGCCTTCCCTGAGTGTTTTCTTCACTTGACTCTTTCCTTCTCTCCCTATAGCCAAAGCACCAATATAAGCCTCAACAAATCTACTTTATTGTATCAGTCGTCTTTTACCTATACTTTTTGCTTCCCACATCTTCCTTTCATTATCAACCTTAAACATTGGGGAAATTATCATGTCATTTTCTGATTCCAAAATCTCTAATATTTATTTCATACCCAGAAGGGCAAATCTAATCTCTTCTACTAACAATCTCCATTATGGAATTATCCTCTCCCTTATGCATTAACAAATAGCTGCCATTACTCACCAGTAGGAGCCTCTAGCATTTCTCCTCTTTACTTTTTCAGAAATGCACTCCATACACACCTTCTGTACCTGTACATATTCACACCTACCCCAACAGTAATCCTTTTCTATCCATCTTTGTCTGTTTTGTGCTATTATAACAAAATACCACAGACTAGGACATTAATAATGAACAGAAACTTATCAGCTCATAGTTGTAGAGACTAGAAAGTCAAAGATCAAGGGGCTAGCCACTGGTGAGGGCCTTCTTGTTGCATCATCTCCATGTCAGAGGTGGAAGAGCAAAGAGAGAGAGTGAGAAGGAGTCATCCTTTCATAAAGAACTCACTCCTGAGATAACCACATTAATCTTTCATGGAGGTAGAGCCCTTATGACCTAATTGCCTCTTAAAGCTCTCACCTCCCAACATCACCACATTGGGGATCAAATTTCCAGCACATGAACTTTAGGGAACACATTCAAACTATATCACTATCCAAATACCACCTATTCTTCAAAGCCCAGGAAAAAACAAATCAAAAGCAAACATTTCTGTTTATCAGCTCATGAGCGTTTTCCATTTCTCTGAATCCCTCAGTATATATTATGTTGTTTAATAGCTTCTTAACTATTCTATATGAATGTCTTATAAAGCACCAGCTTGCACTGCCACAATTTACAACTTAATTGCAACATTTCTTTTGTGTCCTTTTCAACAGCTTCCATACAGAACACTCAATAAAAGCCTGCCAAATGAATGAATGATGCAATGGAATGCCTGAAGAATTTGGGCTATACACAAAATATTTAAATATATTAATATTGGTCAGTATTTTACCCTTACCTCTTTTATGTAGTGCCAAGAAGGCCATCCTCTAAGAGCGTACTTGCATAAAATTTTATGGAAGTTCCTCATCCAGATCCACTATTGCCACCTGTTTTGGAAACTCCCTTTTGTCTCCAAATGGAGCAAAAAGAAGCATGGGATAATCTCTAAAAACCATGTTTCCGAGCTGATGGCAATTCATTCATTAATTCATTCAGCAGTCCATCAGTCAATCAGTTGGTCAGTCAAGAAATATTATTTGAGTACAGATTTTACCAGAATATCTTTAGTCTTAAATTTTTATTCCAATGGGCATTTAATCAAGACTCTGCTTTACAATGACATCCTATTTCTCTTGTAATAATAGCAATAACAATAGTAATAATGCTAACAGTAATTTAAAAACTACTATGTGTTAGACACTGTGCTAAATGCTTTATATGGATTATTTCATTCATTCCTCACAGTGACCTCATGCAGTAGACATCACTATTATCTTCATTTTGCAAATGAGGACATTTATGCCCATCATGGAGTGTCTCTTTATTATATCAGTTTTTTAAAATGCCTTCTAGTAGCATCTAGCAGCTTAAACTATTGAATACCAAATTAAATAATCTTTTTCCATTCACCACTACCACCAGGTAATCTTCTTTCTCACATATATAACTTCATATTAAAAACAGATATCTTTTTCCTAGGAAATGTTCACTATTGTCTTTCTTATATGTTTAACACAGTAGACAGGTTCACACACTTCCACTGTAGAAATTTCACTTCCACCATACCTATACTCTGGAATATTTAGAATATGTTTGACTTTGAAATTTAATGAGCGATGTAGAATTATGTTTTTATAAAATCATTTTCTAACAATAAAATTTCATTATTAAGTCCTTAAATGTATGCTATAAAAATTATTTATTGTATTATGAACATGTTACTTACCTATACATCCTATAAAAGTGAACGATTACTCAGGGACATTCTACTCTGTACTAGAAAGCACTCAAGGACACCTCTCTTTGTCTCCAGATGGAGTCATTAGGGACTCATGATTGGGTCACTGTCATAGTGAATGAAGATTTGAGTGTGAAGTGGAAAGAGATTACCCCTTTAAAGCTAAACTGGAAATCAGATTCTCACTTATCTGATTTTAACCACTTTTCTTGTGTGCTTTCTTCCTTTCCCAAATGTGAAACTAAAGTAATACGTTAGGGCCTAAAGGCAATTCTCACATGTAAGCTGTGTTTCTGAATGCCAAGCAGGAGCCAGAGGAAAGACCCACATGGAAGGGTGGAGCCAGCTGCCTGGGCCTGTCTCTAACTTCGATTTTGTGCTAAAGGGTCAAGGAGCTGAAGAATGGTTCTTCTCAGAATGTCACATAGGAGATGATATATCTGGCATCCTTAGTAAGAATGAATGAATGAGCACCAATAATGAAGTATGCTTTTGCCTTGGAGTATGTTTTTGCATACATCATTTAAGAAATTCAACATTGGGATAGGATTAGATAATTAGGATCCTGGCCCTGTGTTTCGATCCTACCTGGACCGACTAAGTTAGAAGTGACTGACAAATGCTAATAATTTGAATACTTTTTAAAATCAGGGTATTGAAAAGAGTGTTGATGTTACTCTGATTTTCCCTGATGCGGAGAGGTTGCACATTCAATTTGCTATAGTATTACCGTTTTGGTGAACTTCCTTTTAGATTATCGTTCAAAAATTAAAACCACATATTCTCATTCATGAATTCTAAACATTTTATAACTGGCACAACTGTCCTTCTCAATTTCTTTTATTTAGAATCATTTAACAAGGATATGTTCTTCTTTCTCCTGCCTTTTTCACACTTAACACTGAAAGCTTAACCAACTCCATTCAGAACTAAAGAAAGGATCAATGTGGTTTTGGACTTCATAACAGCAACTGCTCTATTTATAAGGAACAGCTTTTCTACGGACTCTTAGGAGAAACATCCATCTCCAGCCCCCATCTCTTCTTACACTGGCTTTCATAAGATTCATCTCTTCATGTTTATTGCCCCACCACAAGGAAGGGAAGGGAAAGCTTGGTCCCAGTGTTTTTTTTTTTTTTTTTTTTTTTTTTTTAAGAGTCCTTGTTTCTAGTGAAAGAAGTAAGTAGGAACTAAGTGGTGGTGAAATAATGTATTCAGGCACATTGCCCAGCCTCTTTCTCCATGCTTTTCATAAAAGGAACCACGTCAAGGAAAAAAGGAAACTTCTGGTCCTAGATCCTCTGAGTACTGGTTACAAAGAGTCACAAAGGTGGTGATTTAATGCTGGTTTTCCACCCACACAGGGCACAGCCCCACAGCTCCTGTCCAAGGAGTTAGTGCCAAGCTAATTCATAGCCTTAAAAGGGCCAACTGAAGTTTTATAATTTTGTGTCAGTTGAATGAGTTATTTAGCTTCTTCGTTTATCACTCACAGCCAGTCCTGAAATGGTGTTAGCCCTCCTAGGGTATGCACCACAGGAAACTGAGGCAATTAGGGAGATCTTTGTCCTCCAGTAGGGTCTTTCATTCCATACGAATGCAGGGAAAAAAGTTGAATCCATTGTAGCCAATTACAAAACTAAAATGTTCTGTTTCATTATTTAATTAATAAGTCTCTATGTTGTACAAAGCACCGGTACCTACACTCTGTGGCTCTTAATCATGCTATCTATTGATTCTGATTCACAGTTGCCCAACCGCTTAAATATATGAAATTAATACACTGCCATTATTAAGTATAATTTAGGAGGGAAAAACCTTTAATACAAGGGTTTCTTCAGAATAGACACAATAAAATGTAATGAAAAGGTTGGGACTCATTATTTGGAGTTAATTATTTTCAAAGATGCTTTTTGTTTAAAACTGAGTTTACACTGTGTACTTATACGAGGATGGAGTGGTGTAACACAGGAAGATTTCACCAAGTTTATTAAATAATAAGAAACTGTGTATATACACAATGTATTTATTTACCTATTCATATGGTTTATTTAAAATGTATATATTTTTTGTTTGTTTTACAATTTTCAACTGATTTTACTTAATTTTTACAACTTGACAATGTAATTCTAAAATTTACATTGAAAAACAAAAGGACTAAAAAGGCCATAAACTAAATATTGTAAAAGAAGAATAAAGATGAAAGATTTACATGGATTTCAAGAACTGTTATAGCTACAGTATTCAAGACAGTGTGTTTTTTTCTTTACAAAAATATATGTTGAGTGAGTCCTATATAACTTCAAATGTAACATTAAAACATTTTTTTGAAGTCCAAATACCTTTTGTATAGTTTTTGTAGATATGCCACTGTTGAACACAATTGTCATCAATATTACACTTTCCCTACTGAAACCACTGGTGTAATGACTTAACTTTGAAACATCCCAGCAGAGATAAGGCAACCCAGTGGGAAAGCATATATTATGGTGGTTCAAAGCACTAACAATGGAGTCAGGCTTGCCTCCAGAACCTGCTCTGCCACTTACCAATATTGAAGAATCCTAGGCAAAATACCTGTTTAATATATAAAAGGAGCTAACATTACTATCTCTTAGGTTGATATACGGATTAAATTAGATTAGAGTGCTTAGCAGAGTGGCCAGCAAATAGCAAACACTCAATAAATCTTCACTCATTTCATTAATAATAACATACTTCTCAGTCTTCCAAATGGTGATTCAGGTCAGTAAAGAAGGAAATATTTTTTAAGAGAAAATAGAAAGAAGCAGACAATCTCTTTTGAGGGACTCCCACAGCATATTGATATTTTTAAAATAAAAATTGCTGCTTGCTTGTATGGTTCCACAAAAGGTGTCATGATGAAAAAAAGCAAAAGCAGAAGAATGGAATTGTCATCCACAACCAAAAAAAAATTTCCCTTGGCAGAACTTGATAAGATAGTAAAGAAAAGTGACAGAGAGTGAGTAAAGAGATGCAGAAGTATGAAAGTCACATCTGGGAGAGGCCCATCACATTTAACAGTGACAAATACTAACTAAGGAGAGAGGAGTCTGAAGAAATAATAAACCTTCCGGCCATGACAGATGACAGTGTTATACCAGAAAACTTGTAAGACAACAAAGGAAGACATAACTGTAAATCACTCGATTCACAATAATTTTTGGAAATATTTCACAAGTGTGGCATATTCTTTTAGCAACTTAGTCCTAAGTATTTTTGAAATTCTTGATTTTCACATAACAGCAGGGAAAAGCCAAAACTATACCAGAATGCTAATATACTCCTCAAAGAACTGAGAACTATCATGTATATAACTTTGCTGCCTTCAACTTTCTGTCACCAGTTACTATGGACTAAATGAATGTTCACATCTATATTCCACTTACTGAAAAAACAGGAAAGGGTACAGAATTCAAATGTATAAAGAAATAAAAAAATCTGGTTTAGAACAATTGAATGTCAAAACAACTATTTTCCTTAATAAACTTATGATGAGAAAGCATTCAAATTGGTTGCATGCTCACTAATTTGATAAATATGTGAGATTAACTAAATCATCCAGCTTCTCACTTGTTTTCTTTGGGTCATAGTCTAGCTATGCAATGGAAAAATGCAACCAAGTCAGAATATGAGAAGCATAGTGGGTCCCACGTAGGTGGAACCGGACCTGTTGGATACTAAGCTGAAGTGAAGAGGTAGCTTGGAATATTGAATCCAATAATCCTGAGTTCTAATGTCAGATATTACATAAACTTTTGTGTCTTTGGAAGAGTCAACTTCTCTTTCAGGGCCAACACCTTCTGATATGCAAAGTTGGGAAGTCAAAGTAGATAATTCAGGTTTCCTCCAACCCTACCATTCCGTGATTTCAACTGTTCCTTTTGTTGCCTATGTTATTCCTTTTGCTGCATCTTTCATTACTACCACCATTTCTCTGCAAACACGAGGACAGAGAGAAAGATTTGGTTGGGAAAGGGACATGAGGTGTTTTTATGGTCTGAAAGTTTCTTTTCTTTCCTAATTTATATGCTGAAACTTAATCACAAGTGTGATGGTATTTGGAGGTGGGGCCTTTGGGAATTGATTAGACCATGAATTCATAATGCTCATAAAGGGGACTAGTAACCTTATAGAAGAGGTCCCAGAGAGCTGCCTCCCCACTTCTACCACACGAGAACACAACTAGTAGCCATCATCTTTGAACCACAAAGCAGGCCCTCACTAGACACCAGATCTGCTGGAACCTTGATCTTCAACTTAGCCTCTAGAACTGTGAGAAATAAATGTCTGATGTTTATAAGCTACTCAGTTTATGGTAGTTTTTTATATAGCACACCAAATGGACTAAGATAGATGTTATTTAAAAAAACTCTGGATAAAAGATATACGCAAAGTAAAAGCCAATTTGTTGAATAATCACTGCCTTAGAAGTTGTGGTCACTCTTTTGTCATCTTAGAGGTGTTCAGCACTTTGATAAATAACTATTAATGCATTTGCTTGAAACTGTAATAGATTAATGCATAATCATGTATCTGATGGTTTAATGGTAGCTCTAACTAAGGTGATCAAAGTTCCCTAATTTGTAAATTGAAAACATTGGACAGGCTGTTCATGTATCCTCCAATATTTATTTCTGCTGAAAGTTACATGTTTCTTTTGCAAAGTCTCACACCATAAATTAATTACCTTTTCTACTGGCACTAAAGTTTTATCTCACCCTTACAGCCTTTTTCTTGGCTGGAGTGGTTACTGAAATAATTTTATAAATTGCTTTTTATTCTTAAACGAAGTAGAAGATGGAGGTATTTGAAGCATGGCTCTAAGTCGCAAATGAATCAGCATTCTGCTATGATTCATCTTTATTTCTACCTGCTGGCTGAAAACTGTCACTTCTTTAGGCTTCTCTATGTTTTCTCAACAAACAAACTCTTGTTTTTCTTTTCAGGGCCACTTTTTTATTAAAAAATATTTATTATTAATTTATGAAACAATCTGCATGTCAAGTAGAAAACAATAAAGCTATAAATTTTTATTTGTGCTACATATACTGGCCCAATCCATGATGCATGATCACTTAGACTCATTACTTACAGCTGATGCAAGCCTCACAGATTATAAAATTTATTTATTATACTTTCTTTACATTTTGTTGTCTGCTCACTAAACACCAAGCCCTGCACCATGCATTTTATTTTGCATTTTATTAACTTAATCCTCATAATAACTTTATGAGTTAGGTGTTATTATTAACCCATTTTACAGATGAGAAAACAGGCTTAAAAGGTTGACTAATTAGTTCAAGTTCACTCTTCACTGGTAACAAAGCCAAGACGTGACTTCAACTTCAACTCCAAAGCCTTCCTTAAATACACCCTTCAGCAAAATTAGGGATTACTACATGCCGTGAACCTTGCGAATCACTTTCAGGGTGTTGATATTGCAAATTTGCATTCACAGATATCAAAAAGTGCAGTTCACTGTTCTTCATGTTGGAAGAGATGATACAGATGTTGATAAATATGTGGCTGGACCCGAAAGCAACAATATGTGAAAAAGTGCTTTGCATACTACAAACCCAAGGGATATTAGTGTCTATTAAGTAAATGCAAAACAGTTTATTTATTCCCTTGATGAATTATAGACTATAATGTGGCTGAATTTTTCTATTAATCACAAGTAATAAAAAAGTATTTAAAAAATTTTTTTCCTCCTAGTTGCTAACTGTTTTTTTTTTTTTTTGACTACCATCAAGATCATCCCACTGAAAAGCTGTTTCCTCTTTGGCCTCATCATGCTTGCCCAATTTTTAATACCTTTCATTTGAATTGTGGCTTTGAATAAAGTATCTACTGTATCATGTCATCTTAATCTTTGACCAAAAAAAAAAAAACCCCACAATTATTAATACTATAACTTTAACACAGGTTTCTAATTTTGGTACCAGGTGGTAGCATTTTTTGGTTTAGAAAAATATTTTTTTCTTTTGCAGAAAAGAATAAAAATTGTAAATGATATTGAGTTAACATTTCTTAAAATATATATAAAAAAAGTCCCATTTTAACATTCCTCCTGTACCCTTTATTGCTAGGCTTAGAAAGCAAGGTGAAGAAGGGCATATTCAGGTCTTAACCTCCCTAGCATTTGAGTCCAATTAACAGGTGGATAAGAAATTTATTTTTCTTAGTAGAGTTATATGTCTGGAATTTATTTAGTGGTTTTAAGTGAGACTAGAAAACAGGATTGCAAATAGGGTGGGAAAAATAAGCCAGAAAAACCAAGATAATTTCCAGTTGAATTATGACCTCAACTGGGTTCCAGAGAATGGAATTTTCATAATTCACAATCTTATTATTGGCTATTTCTGGAGACATGGGGCTGAGGGCAATATCCTCGGTAGACTCCCTGTTCTATTTCCTGCCCTGTTTGTCTGTACCCTGTATTCCTGCTTCACTAATTAATTGTGTTTTATATGCTAGCTTCCTAAAATGAATTAAGGTGGCTTCCATTATTAAGGAAAGAAATACTTGTACCATGACACTAGCCTAAGAATAATTAAGACAGTTAAGCAGAAATGTAAGTTTTCACCTTCCCAGCTGTCACTGAAAGCATGTTTACCCATGTAGTGAAAATAACTAAGAGTAAAAATTTAAACAAACTCTGGAAGAGCAATTACTAAAAGAAAACAGAGTCAGACCATAGAAAGTCTGATGCAAACAAGAGGAAACAGTGACAATACATAGTTGCTACTCCAAACCAACAGAGGAAAGAATTATGTTAAAAGAAAAAAGAAAGGATTCAAATAAGAGATAAGTTAACACAACTGGAAATGAATGCCCTCTATGAATAAGCCCTCCCTTAAAATGTTTCTGGATGCAATATTCATTCCTAGCACAGGAAGTAACCAAATATCACCCAAATAATCTGGAAGTTAATGTCACCTCCTAGTGTAACTTTCAAGGAAACAATACACCCTCAGATTTATTCCGCCCAGAAAATCCACTTCAGAAAATGAGAGAGGGAGTAAAAGATAAATACGCACAAGCAGCTTCACTGTCTAGGTCTAACTGAGTCAGGGTGGATTACATATAGAAAGAGCAAGAAGTGCCACTTTACACATTTTCTGTCTTTTCTGTCTGCTTGGTGCTGCTGCTAGTTAATGTTAGAGGATCAGGACTCCTGTTTGGAGCTGCTTCCTTGGACTTTGGTGGGTCCACCCCTCACAAGCACATCTGGCAGGCACTGTTTGGCATTGGGCTTCATGGAGCAGCCCATCAAACCTGTCTGCAAATTCCACCAGGGGACAGGGTGGCTTTTCAAACTGTCAACTCCCTTAGCTTTGAGTTCTAACGCTCCGTCTGCAACATCATTCTCTGCTAAGTGGAAGACATGCAGACAGGATGACATGTCCCACACAGGTCTGGTGTCCCAGAACTGCTCTGATGGCATGTTATTTCCGTACAATGAGAACACATGGGCCTTTGTGCAGTGTGCATCTGGAAAACTTCCCAGAGCATGCATCTGCCCTCTGATTTACACCTTGCAGAATAAGGCTGACCGGCGGGAAAGTGACTGAATCTATAAGCAGTGGGTGGGCTGTGTTCCCTCCCCCCACCCCTACCTCCTCCTTATTCTGAGAAACAATCGTGGGTGTTCCCATCTCCCCAAAACTCCCTCCCCTGAAAAAGAAGAGGAAAAAGCTGCTTCCTGACTGAATAAAGCTGAAACACCTGTGTGCCAGAAATACACAGATGTAGACAGGCACAGCATTGGTGCAGTTCCATCTGCCCAGCGTGCTTCACTTGGTGGTTAGAGTGGTAACCAATTAGGGTGGGAAACCCACACCAGAAGAAAGATTCCTTTGGTCCTCATTATCCTCATTCCCTTACAATTCTTCTCACATTTCTCTCTCTCACTAATGCTTTACCCAAGGATGAATATACAATGCCAAAAACAACCCTTGCTTAAAAAGCCCTGAAAGGCAGTCGTATTTCAGGTGGTATCTTCCCTTCATCATTATTCATCCTGCCTTTTTACTTTGGGCTAGAAGGACAAATGGAAAGAAAAACAATACAATACTCACTGTAAACTGAACCTTTGTCATAAAACGTGTGTCTTTTATGTTACGGCTGTGAACTCCTGCTCATGTGGAATGTGTGCTGAGTTTCATTCATTCCAAAAATATTTATTAAATACTAACATGCTGGGTTTTGTGTTAAGTCCTGGAGGTACGGCATCTGGCAAAATGGCTTCACCAGAACTCACCGATGAATGCAGTAAAAAATACCTGCATTGTGTATTGCAAAAACAATGTAACATTTAATATCATTGCCATTTTTATTCTGCTGCTTTTATCTACGGCATTCTTTATTTTTCTCTCATATGGAGCCATTTCCACAGAGAACATATTGAGTCTAAATTGCTCAGTACAGTGTCTAACATGGTGCAGGCAAAGAGTAGCTGGTCTAGGAGAATAAGATATTCAGAGCTGGATGCTTTCATAGCCGTTTAAGCTGTGGGTATTACCCAAATGAACTTTCCATACAGCTTTGGAAAATGGACTGGAATAGATCAATTTTTGGACAATAATCGTCTGTTGGGTTTTTTTTTTAAATCCTTTTAATTTTGAGTTAATATTAGGCTTATAGAGTGTTGCTAGATAGTACAGAGAGATGCTGTATGTCTTTCACTCCGCTTCTCCTAATATTAACATCATATATAACCATGGTACATTGATCCAAACTAAGAAATTGACATTGGAACAATACTATTAACCAAATGACACACTGTATTAAGATTTCAGTAGTTTTTCCACTAATGTCCTCTTCCCATCCTAAGATCTAATCTAGGATGTCACATGGAATTTAGGTTTGCTTGGTTTTAATTGAGCTATTTCTCTACTCTCAATGTCCTATTGATATGATATCACCATGTTTCGAAAGAAGTTCTCACCTTTGAATCTGTAAAATGCTAGAAAGGAGATAGAAAACAAGGTAAAGTGAGAAACAATGGGAAAAACTTCTTTTATTTTGGAATTTTTAATCTACCTGCAGGGAGAACAGCATGACTTAGGAACATGGTTTTTCTGACCCTCCCTATCTTTTTAGCCCTGGGAAAATAAAAGGTCAAGTACTCTCTTTTGATGATAACCTTGTAAATATCAAGGGCTCAAAAGCCATTTAGTCTGATGCAGCCTTGGATTGCTATTTCCATTTCACAGATGGGGAAAATGAAGCCCTGCCCTGCTGAATGATTATTTAGGACCACAAAACCCTGACTAACCTATAATAAAACTAAGACTAAGACTTACAAGGGGAATGGGAGAATGGAGCTCAGTCCTGAAGTCTCTCTCAGTGTTTAACCCTTATTATAAGAAATGCCATTTATATGTCAGGATATAAGAACAATGTTTTTACAAGGAAAAGTTTAGAGCAATAACTGAAAGTAAAGTCCCTTAGTACATCTGGGGGAATGGGGAAGCGTTCCATACTACTCTAGTAATTAACTCTGGCTAGTGCTGAGCTAAACTCTGAGTTTCAATTGGTTTAAGCTGCAAACACCAAGCACCAAAGGAATGCTGGGCTTTCATAGGTGCAATGTTTTCAAGCCAGTGACTTTATACTATGGAGGCATATTGTGAAAAGGCTGGCAGCATTTTAGACCCAGGAACCTGAGCTATAGACATCAAAGTGATTCACTTCTTAATTCTGGACATTTGTAAAGTCCACCAGAAGCAAACGTGCTGGAACTTCAACAGCAGGTATTACACTGACTGTAAAAATCATCCATCTTAGTCAAAATTACAAACAGGTCTCCTTGTCTCCCTCCTACCCACTCCATCCATCCCTTTCCCTCACGGTAAAAGAATCAACATGAAGCAAAATGTGTTCATTCCTCTGTACCAGTAACGATGCTGTCAGGGAGGGGGACTACTCCCTGGATCAAAGAGGCCTCTCGCAGGGCAGTGTGTGGTGAAGGAACATTACTCCACAGCCCCTCTCGTTCCCTTTCCTTCTCTCTTGCTTTTTCTTTCTTTCAACATTAGGCATTCTTTTATAGTTTCAAATTAACATTAAAGTACAATAACAGTGATTCATGGCTGTGATAAACAAAAAAAATAGGGATACCTCCACAATAAAACTCTCTAAAATGCACACACTGACACATTTTAAATGACTCTTTAGTAACAGAGGGGAGAAAAAAAGCATATGAGGTAAATCCTTCACTGAGTAACTCACCAGGGAGACTGGTAAAAATAAATTGCACAGCTCTAATTTTCCTAGCAGCTTCCATGCTATTCTTTGAAACTGAGTACGAACCCCTTGGCCTAATCCCAAGAGCCGATCTATAGTAAATAGTGCACACTTAATGCCTAAGTTCCTTTTTAGCACCATTCAGACAGTGACTTCAGCCGCAGAGCTTAGTCATAGCAGACATTTTTGTGGTGAAAGCATTAAACCCACATGCAGCTCTCTTTCTGTGGCCACTGGGGGTCATGCTCCCTTCCCATTAGCTGAATAAATCATAAAGTCGGCTCAGACCACCCAAGGAGTGCGACCAGCAAGCCACAGGCGATGCCTACAGCCGGTTATTTCTTTTCAGAATCTACAGGGGGAAAAAAGCAGAAAAAGAAAAATAAGAAAAAAAAAATACACTGCAAAACAGACTGGCTGTAGGAAATCATTTGAGTTTTAAAAAGTGTGATCTCTTTGAGAGTAACCCAGTGTTTTCTTGTTTACTTATTTATTTTTTAGTTAAAATCAGGGAGGCTGATTTAAGAAGAAAAGTAGCCATTTGAGAAATAAAGTCACATGCATGCCTTTTGTCATATGCTGGAGTTTGCTGACCAGAAAAAAAAAAAAAAAAAAAAAATCTTCTCTGTGGATTTTAAATTAAGGAAGGCCACCCTGTGTGGCCAGGCTCTTCAGGTGGTTCCGATAAGACACAATGCAGACGCAACTGGGGGGCCGTGCATCCGGCTAGCTTACGTAGCCAAACGGGATTTAACGAGGAAGCAAACGTGTTGTCTAATGTTCCCTGTGTCAAATGATTCACTCTGCCCAGGAGAGGGATGGGGTCCTGGAGGAAGATCTGCAAGTCATGTTCCCATCAATCAGTAAATAAGATAAGAAATAGGAATTTTAAACACAACTATTAGCAGGCAACTGCTATCACATCCAGGAACTGCAACTCATTATGTTAAACAGTCTCTTCGGGGAGTGTGGTGTGGAGGGGAGAGGAGCAGGAGGGGGCAGATTGGCGAGAAGGAAGAATTTGTTTTTACATGCATTTTTAAAAACTGTGCTGTATTTTTAATAAGTATGTAGATGTGCTGTAATTTTAAATAACTATAGAAGTCTAACACGCAACTAAAATTGTGACACCCCCTCACAACCCCGTAACTATTACCCTACCTCCAAGTAAAGTCTAGCCAGAAGGAAAGTATATTTGAGGTGGGTTCCAGTGATTTCCTCAGGACTCTGGGACAGGTAGCTATTAGGATCTTGAAGGAATTTGAAGCTGAATGGTCATCACTTTTGTATCCATGAACAGTCTCCCTAGTGTCTATTTGATAAACTTCAGTATGTGATCTTGTGAGCTGGTTATTTAGGAAGTACTCAAATTAGCAGCCTATATTCACCCTTTGTTTAACATCAGAACAATGCAGGCAATTTCTTTACCAGTGTCTACACAAAGCTCTGCCTAAAATCTTTAAAGCCCTCATCTGCAGTGACCCCCTGGCTGCTCAAGAAAGGACAGCCCCTCGGTCTACACTGGGGCATATTACATGGTGATTTTGTGACTCTTGCCCACCAGGGAGGAGGGCAGGTTCACTTATATCAGTTACATTTGTGACTTAATATGGTGAGTTGTAAGGTCACCCTCAATCAAAGCCATCTTGTATTGAAGCAATTTTAACTGTCAACAGCCTATGTCTTAAAACTCTCACAGCCTATTGATAACCTACAGCCCATTATGAATTTGCTAATTAAAATTTCCTTTTGCTAGATTACATAACTTTAACTGCATAATAAAAAGCTGCTTCCAAGGTAAACCAAAAGCATTGTAAGCAAAACCCCTCAACCACAAAGTTTCACTCATCCTTGTGATGACTTTCATTTCTGTTTTATTTATGAATATATTTTCCACATCATTGAGAGCATAAAGCATTCTTAAGTAGATTCTTTGAACCATCCTTCCTGAGTCAGAGTGCTTGAAAGAATTAGACCAACTGCTGCATCGTGTCTAGCTGCTTATCTGTGATCCACCCAACTTCTGGAAATAGGGACATGACCCTATGGACACAACATAGATAAAATGGCCTGTGCCTGCATCTGTGGGGTCTGCATTGCAGAAGAAAGTAAACAATTCCAAAGAAAATAGTCCAGAAGCAAAAGAAACTCTACTAAAAACAGATGAGATTTAAGAAATAAATGACTTTCATTATTAATAAGCATCAGTTGCTTGTGAGGTTAGCTCTTCGGCTGTGTAATTTGCAACTTTCCTTTGGTCAGCCTCTGCCAGAATTGTTTTCTTTAGTGTTGTTGAAAGTGTGTGTGCACATACTAACGAACATGAGTATAGACTATACCATTTGGATGCACATAGATTGAGAATTTTTACTCTCATAGGCAATAAGGTAAAAAAAAATCAAATGTTGGAACTTTGAGTCACAAAGATGAAGATAGTAGTATTGAAAAGGATTACTTCATAAACAACACTGTTTTAAAAACAACTTACCTCCAGCTCAACCTGACTACATTTCCCAAGATAGGATGAGGGGAGCATTACTGTTTCTCTGTTCTCCTCTTAGGTTCCACTCTCTTCAGTGCTCTCTGTCCAGGTGTTTCCTTCTGTTTTTCCTTTGCCTTCTTGCTGATGTTTATCTGTCCTTTCTCAGCAGGGTTGAATTCTGTCTTGAGATAAGCAGCCACTCTAATACTAGTTACAGACAACATGAAGACTCTAGGTTCACCACAAAATCATTCTTTCCTAGACTAAAGCCTAAAATTAATGAGCATTACACATTCTTTTTTTTTGAGATGGAGTCTCACTCTGTCGCCCAGGCTGGAGTTCAGTGGCATGATCTTGGCTCACTGCAACCTCTGCCTCCCAGGTTCGGGGTTCAAATGGTTCTCCTGCCTCAGACTCTGGAGTAGCTGGGATTACAGGCGCAGACCACCATGCCTGGCTAATTTTTGCATTTTTAGTAGAGACGGGATTTCGCCATGTTGTCCAGGCTGGTCTAGAACTCCTGACCTCAAGTGATCCACCCCTCTCGGCCTCCCAAAGTACTGGGATTTCATGTATGAGCCACCGTGCCTTGCCAGCCATACTTTCTGAATTTGAATTACTATCCCTCATCCCATCACTTCCCAAAGCATTTATCAGGTAACTGTTTTTGGTACACACATAATTTCTCCTTATATCGAGAACCTGCTAGGTGCCTGGTACTGTCAGACGTAGCAGGCATAATATCTAGGAAAAAAAAAAAAAAAAAAAACCCAGCAGTGACCTTTGAAATTTTGAATCGCAGTTCGACACTTACCAGCGGTGTAACCTTGGATGAGATTCTTAACCTTTTAATGATTCAGTTGTCTTATCTATAAATGAGTAATAATAATGGTACCTCAATACATATTAGCTATTACTATGTACTAGAGGCAGAAGGATGACAAAGACTGAGGACATGTTCCTTGCTCTTGTGAGGCTTATTGTCTTGTGAGGAAGCTAGCACATAACGAAACATTATCTACCTGGTGTGCTAAATTCCAGGGCTGTTGTTGGCTTATATGATGGGATGCAGCAGTCCCAGTAAAGGCTGTGATAACACAGCAGACAGGAAGCTATCCGAACTGGAGCATTCCTGTAAGTGAAACAAAATTTTTGCTTTACTGCAGGTTCAGAACATAAATACATGATATTTAAGCTGCTTCACTGAACTTAGAAAATTCTTACATGTCCCTTAATTATGAACAGCTCCCATGTGAGTGATTAGTGTGCCTTTCTTTACTCTTTTCTCTTTCCTTCTCAGCGCTATAGAGCCATGGCTTCTTAGTATCTTCATATCTTCTAACTACATTTCTGATTCTCCCTGGCTTCTATTTGGGGCCTGGATACTCAAGGTTGGGAAGCAAACAGCCAAGTCCAGCAGGCAGCATCTCAGCAGACTTCTCATCTTCTCATGACTTCCACATTCTTCCCTAGTTGCTCCTCATCCCAGCCCTACAGCCTGTAATCAAATTCCAGGAGATCCCCTGCATAGCATGCCTGGCGAATGCTCTAAGATGATCATTAGCATCTAAACATTTCCTCCTTCCTGGACCTGGGAATCTTTTTTGTTTTTTTCTTATTTTTTTCTATAAAACCTCAACAACATGTATAGAATATGGAAGAAACCATCACCTTGTGTTCTGTTTCAGAATGACCTGGAGAGGAAGGGAAGCCCTACTCTGAGAAGTAGGTGATGTCCATGGATGGGGCAGAAGATGAATCATATGAACCCTACCTCTGAGGAGGATATGATCCATGAGGCAAGAAACACATACAAACATATCCCATGACAATGCGATGCAAGATACAAAGCATTTATATACATGATACAGAAACAAAATAGAGGCTGTTAGGCAGCCTACAGATTCAGAAAAATGAAGGGATAAATGAAAGAACGAGATGTGAGAAAATGTTCACAAGTAACATAAATAGGTGGTAAGTAGGGAAAATGGCCCTAAACCCATGAATAGAGGAAGGGAGGTAGTTGTGGAAGTGACGCTGTAGATGTGTGTTTAGGTAGGGGAAGGTAGGTCATTGAGTAGATTCTACTCAATGGCCTTGCTTGTGTTGGAAACAAAACCATCTGTGGATTGTGGGAGAGCGAATAGACGATTACAAAGGTTTGGGATATTAACTGAGAGGAATTAGGGAGCTGACCAAATAGGAGCAGAGAGACGTATAAGTGGTATAAAAACTCCGAATGAGTTGGGAAGGCAAGAGATTGAAATGATGGTAATCATCGTGGCTGTGTAATTTCCCTCAATAACACTGAAGTACAAAGGAAAAAAGAGTAGAAAAGGAAGAGTTGAATTCGATCCAGATTTGTGGTTCAAAGATGTCATAGATATTGGTGCAAGACCAATTTATATGATTGACTAGGAGTTTTAGACCAGTCAAACATTCTTTATTGCTGTTAGGATAAAGTTCAATATCGTTCAACACTGGTGACCCTGTAGCCCATGTGATTTAACCTGCTCCAGCTCTACCAGTCTTCTTTCTCTCCTGTGCCCCAGACTCACTTGGGTATTTTCACTTCACCTGCTCTCCTTGGAAGTGTAAATATCTCATGCCTCACAGCTTTTGAATATGCTTGTCCTTCTGTGAGAATACCCTTCTTTACACTCTACTGGGCTGGCTCGTCATTATTTAGCTTCTACATAAATTTGGAAACTACCTCAGAGACAAACTTCTCAGAGAAAGATTCTTAGGCCCCTGGCGTGGTAAGCTCCCCCTGCACCTATGCTCCATTTTCTAATATTCATCACACTTGTAATTACTTGCCCACTACCTTTCTCCCTGAGATATTCCAGCTTCTTTGAGCATGTTTCTCATTTTTACTGCTACATCTTGTGTCTTTCACGTACTCTGCTCACAGTAGATGCTCAATGAACATTTGCTGAGAGAATGAGTAGATAAGTTGATCATCCTGAAAAGCACTGGAAGGATATAAAGCAGGAAATCAGGGCATGAGCCTGGGCAGATGCATATGCTACAGATTTAGATTTCAGAGTTGGGGAAGCTTTTCACAATGGCATCAGTCAAGATGTGCCAAGAGGAGATGACTGCTCACGCTGAGTGGTGGTCTTCAGAGTTGTGAGTTTTGAAGAACCACATGGCTGCTGTTTTAGATGATTTATTTATTCAAGTGATGATGGAAACATTCAAGTTATTCGTACAGCTGAGGTTGGAAAGTAGCATAAAAACTTAGGGTCAAATGTCTTTACTTAACAATGGAGAATGGCCGGGCATGATGACTCATATCTGTAATGCCAGTACTTTGGGAGGCCAAAGCGAGTGAATCACTTGAGTCCAATCACCAGGGTGGGCAACATGGTGAAACCCTGTCTCTACAAAAAATACAAAAATTAGCCAGGTGTGGTGATGCTACCTGTGGTCTCAGCTACTCAGATGGGGGCTGAGGTGGGAGGATCACTGTAGCCCTGGAAGGCAGAGGTTGCAGTGAGCCGAGATTGTACCACTGCATTCCAGCCTGGAGATAGAGTGTGACTGTGTCTCAAAAAAAAAAAAAAAAAAAGAGAGAATGATGAAAAAATCAGTAGATAACATACCCAAGAAGAAGTGGGTGGGAAAGCTAGGAGGTGACTTACCATCATTGGGTGTCAGGTCTTAAGATTTTCAGCTCACCTGAGCAGGGCCAGACTGACTGCTAGTCAGCATAGCATCACTGAGATAGTGCTAAACATTTGTTGAAAGCACAGTGTATATAATTTAGAAACTTTTCAACAACAAGGTCTTAAAGTGGCATTTTCCAGTTAATGAATGGTCAATCACATAATTAAACTAGTAGGAAATCTGTATTTCCAAAGCATTCTCATTTATTTTTCGTTTAGCACTTAATACTATTTATGAAATTTCATATTTAACTTAGCGTCTGTCTCTCAGTAGTGGTAAGCTTTATGAAAGAGAAATTTTGATCTGTTTTGTCAACAACTCTATCCTCCATGCCTAAAAATACCTTGCACATAGTGAATACTCAGTAAACATCTGTTGAATGAAGGAACTTCATTTAATTAGGGGTTTGTTTTCTTTAGTTGTCAGAGGAATTCAAGTAGATTTCATAAATAAGATGTATCTCAATTTTTAAATCATCTGTAAAGCTATTTTAGAAATATTCTGTGCCTATGGAAGATGTGGGGTTTCATTGTTTTTAAAATAAAAGACAGAAAGCAAACCTTTCTGAGATATGATTATCAAATCCCAAGCTCTACAATATCTGCGTGTGATACTGGACAAATCTCTGTAATATATCTTGTTTATAAATTGTAAGCATAATGAGAGGTACTTCTATCCTTCTCATCAACACACAGGTTTAAATCCCCATGTGAAATTGGAAGCTAACTCTTTATAAATCACTGCTGTAAGGTGTTGACTTCTTCAATGGCACTTTCAGTAATTTCCTTAGAATTCAAGCTTAATTTAAAAAAATCCACATGTTTTGTTGCTAAATACCAAGTTTCTTATTTTCATGTGAGTTTTTTTCCGCTCTATTTCTTAGTAGAGATTGGTAAAAATATACTTTAAGTTAAGAAAACAAACCCTTCATTTATTTATGAGTCAAGTAATACATACTTTCAAAACCAATGATTGTCATAAGCGGTGCTCTAGAGTCAAACAGATTTTCAATAACAATTAAAGTATTGCATAGAAAATTATATGTTTGTGGTACTACCTAGAAACATGGACTGTCTTTCTATTCTGTCAATGTGGAGCAGTGATGAAGGCAAAGAAGCTTCTACTGCCACTCTGATGTGTTCTCCTCCTTGACAGGGCAGCACCCAGGGGAGAGGGCAAGGCCACAGCAAGGGGACCTACTGTACAAAAGGCCTTCTGATTTGGGACCATTGGGGAAAAAAAATGGCATGATAGGCCGGGTGCGGTGGCTCAAGCCTGTAATCCCAGCACTTTGGGAGGCCGCTACGGGCAGATCACAAGGTCAGGAGATCGAGACCATCCTGGCTAACACGGTGAAACCCCGTCTCTACTAAAAAAAAATACAAAAAACTAGCCGGGAAAGGTGGCGGGCACCTGTAGTCCCAGCTACTCCAGAGGCTGAGGCAGGAGAATGGCGTGAACCGGAAGGTGGAGCTTGCAGTGAGCTGAGATCCGGCCACTGCACTCCAGCCTGGGTGACAGAGCGAGACTCCGTCTCAAAAAAAAAAAAAAAAAAAAAAAAAATGGCATGATAGATCTTGGATGGTGTTTATCTAGATCTGCCAGATTGAGCAAACAAAAATACAGAACAACCAGCTAAGTTAGAGTTTCAGATAAATGATGAATACTTTTTTTGTGCGTCCCACATACTGCAAGGGACATGCTTATGTTAAGAAAATTTACTGTTTATCTGAAGTTTAAATTTAACTGGCTGTCTCTTATCTAAGCTGGCAGTCCTAAATGCATTCTAATTTTCTTGCTATATCTTTGAGCATTAGGACTCCCACAGGATGTGGACAATGAACCATGTGGGTTCCTTGGATGGAGCTCTTTGCCTGTGTCATAAGAGGTGAAAGGGAATAGATCCTTTAAGAGTAGGTGGGCATATGTGTATAGTAAGTTTCACTGTTAGGCCTTTGCTTTTGATTTAGTCAATTAAATGAAAGTTAAAATGAGGCTTTGACAGTGCAAACACAGAAGGCTTCAAAGATATGATAGTTAATGATGCAAAGCACCATTAAGGAGCCAGCAAGTTGATTCTGAGGGAGCCAGCTACCTCTCTCCTCTGCCCACTGACTTCTCATGCCTATGTATTAAAGGAAGTGGGGCAAGATTTGAGAGACTCAACTTGTAAGCATATCTCTAACAGTTTACTTTTAATAACATTGTTTGCATTGTGGAAACGAATTGAAAAATAAATCATCATCATTGGCAGTTTTAATGCTATTAAATGCCACCAGATAACTAAACTATGTAAGAAGCTTTGCTTTGAAAGCTCACCAACTGTGAGTTTCATTTGTAAACCTGGGGGAAAAAAACCCAAAATTGTAGGAAATTGATCAGTGAATAATTGAGGCTCAATTATTTTGCACAGGAATTCTTGTAAAAATACTAGCTCTGATTCTGTTTTCTTTGCAGATTCAGAGCAAAATCTGAGTACAAAAATACAGATGTATATTGCTGATTTTTATATTTTTAATATCGAATATCTTCAGTAATGTTGAGAATGGAAAATATGGGCCCTTCTCCCAGCCTTGCCTATTAACTAGTTATATATTATTTCACAAGGCATTTAATATTGCTGGGTTTTACATTCCCATCTTTAAAATGCAAATAATAGCATCTGTTATGCCATTCTCATAGAGTTACTATGAGCTAACTTGTAATAATAAAGTCAAATGCCTTGAAAAACACCATGAAATGCATCAAAATTCGCTCCTGCTAGTTAATGTTCACTAATGGCACAAGTGATTTTGATGAATTACTAAAGAGCCTGAATCAACTCTTGTAGTAGGTCCAAGTGTTAGAGCAGAAAAAAAAATATTGGCAAAAATACCACTTTGCAAAAAAGCTTTGGTTTTGAGAGTGATGCTTGATAGAATGTGCATAGCTGTTCCTTAGGTGTTCCATAAGGTACCAAAGAAGTTTAAGACATGGTCTCTGTCCATATGAAGGTTACAGTTCATTTGGAGGAAAAAAGAAAAGGTAGGCTTGATGCTAAACAAAAATGTAGTACAGTTTGATTTGGTGTCCAATGCATGGTGATGACAGTAGCTTTCTTTTAGCGATCACAGCAGAACATGATTAAAGTAGGGAAACTATTTCATAGAGTTAGTCTTCAGGATGGTTAGAGAGGGGTTTGAACAAATGAAAAGAAAAAAGGTCATTCTATCCAGAGACATAATGTTGGAAAAGTTTTGACCAGGCTGTGTGTGTGGCCTATTGATAACAGGAAGGAGACTAGTCTGACTGGATCAAGAATTTATTCTGGGAACAGCGCATAAAAGAATGGCATAAAAATAAAATTATACTGCACAAAATGTAAGTCTAAATAGATAGGTTTATTCGAGTATGTCAAGTTTGGGACATCAAGCTGAAGAGTTTGGTATCTTGATTTATGAACAAATTATATGTATATATATAATTTATATATTATATATTAATATATAATATATATACACATATATATCATGTATATATATACACAATATATCCATCCTCTATTTTAACATAATATACATGTACATAACATATGGATTCTCTATATTATCTCGAAATATCCTCTATTTTGAAGCTAGAACAGCCGACATATACTCAAAATATGACTTTAAAAGACTGCTACTTTAGGAGAGGCCCCCCTGAAGGCTAACTTGTGTTTTGAAACTGTAACCACCATCAGCAAAAGCTATTACAGCTAATGGCTTTCATTCAATTTTTCACGGTTCATGGATTCTGCAGTAATAATTTTTCTGATTGCTGTGTTCCCTATCAGTGGTTTATTTACCGCCTAATTTGAAATTCTCTTGCAGAATATTTTGGTTTCTTCCTCTTCTAAGCTGTCTCAGTGTAGTTTACTATACAGACAATGGCCACTGTGGTTTCTGCTGTCATCCCTTCTCCACATATGTCTCACCCAGGGAACCATCTCCATTTTAATGCTGTTAGATTGGCTGCGTTATAGACTTTTAAAATTCACTCCTACTAGTTAATGTTAACTAATGGCAAAAATGATTTTGAAGAATTAGCTAAAGACCCTGAATCAATTCATTTAGCAGGTTTGCATGCTAAAGATTGGCATGAACACTGCTTTGTTTTTGAGAGTAATGCTTGATAGAAGGGTGTTTCACTCTATCCACCAGCCTGCTGAAAGAAGACATGGATGTAATTTTATGTGTCATGGTCAATCAACACACACTTAGATACAGTGCTGCCAAGGAAAATTAAGGGAAAAAAAATCGGTGATGATTTTTAGCCATGATGCCAATGAAAATCTTACATTGACTGAGTCTAACTTTCTTTGTTGAGTCTTTGAACATGGCTGTGGAATATGGTCTTAATAAAAATTGACCTATTACACAATTCTCTGTTTTAGTCCATTGGTAATGAGAAATGAATTGGTTGTGATGATGTCAATGGTGACACAACTGAGCAAACCTTCATTAAAAACTTGGAGATTTTCATGAATACTAGTTGAGAAGCCAAGCTTTTTAAAAATTTGCTAAGGCCCATGTTCTCAAACGCTTCTTGAACATGGAAATTAGTTCTGGCATTTTCTATACTTCTGTGCCCATCAAGATTTGTTCATCCTGCATTACTAAGGTCAAGTCTCCATTGTGAGTTTAGAAGTTGCGTGACAGTTTCTGATCATAATACTACCAAGTAGGAACAAAGAGGATGCCATTAGAAATCATGTGTCATTGTCTCATTTTCACATATCATGGAAAAGCTTAGTCAGACATTTAAGGAACTCTTCCACAAATGTCCTAATAGATATAAAGCTTTTAGAGCTAAACACATACTAAAGGCAATAAGAATATTTGTTGTCATAATTGTTATTATTATCATTTATCATGACATGTCTTAGCATTACTTGAGCAAATCTTCCCCAGTTTCTATAGCAGAAACTGCTATATTAGATATTGGGTCTCTAATATCTATTCTACTCCTGTTAAAGCAATATAACTCAATATTGATGGTGTCTAGCCTCCTTCATAGGTAGGGGAAGACAAGGACATGTAAGAGGGAGTTGATGAGCGGAGCTTCCAGGAAAGTTCTTTAATAGTTTCAACAGCTCTTTTGCTCCTCTGTAGTTCTTGTCTAGAATGTGGATGTGATGACAGTAGCTACAGAAACAACCTTACAAATTGGAGATGACCTTGAGGAGGGTACTCAAGAAGAGGAACATGGAGTGCCAATGATATGGGGGAGCCTGGTAATCTTCTCTGAACTTCCACCCTCCTTCCTCCCCTCACCTCCCCCCACTGACTTATTTGACATGAGAGAAAAACAAACTCCTTTATTATTTTAGTCACCCTTAATTTGCATACCAATTGCTATGGACCTGTGATAATTCCTGAAGGACTCTGTATCCCCAGTCTTTTTGCCCATTGGCATGTTTTACAGTGATCATTTCCCTTAAAGGTTTTTGGCCTTGCTTAAGGAGATCAGCTACATAAAAGTCAGAACCTGAGTTTATGCCATTTTGCTTCTTTCCTATTTAACAGAGCACTATATAACTACAAGGCTTTTAGTAAGTTATTTCTGATGCTGTTAACACCATTTGGGGCTTTAAAGATTGAAGTTTCCTAATCAGAGACTGGTTGTCTATCTATCTATCTATCTATCTATCTATCTATCTATCTATCTATCTAT